>NC_090664.1:54273735-54579778 GCF_013368605.1 Nyctibius grandis
ATCATCTTCTGTATCCTTCCTTATGAGGCAGAGCTGTCCTCCTGTCTGTCACTCAGAGCAGGGAGCACAAACAACTCCAGACACACAAGGGTTCAATCTTACCAGCAGGTACTCGAACCATTCTGCCCCCATCCTCCAGTCCAGACCCAAGTCCTTGGTGAGAAAGCTGGCGACATTCTGCCGCCCTCTGTTCGACATGAAGCCCGTCGCAGCCAGCTCTCGCATGTTGGCGTCGACAAAAGGAACCCCTGTTTTGCCTTCTGCAGAGACAAAAGCCAGCACTGGGACATGGTGACATTTTTGGACACTCATAAACCAGCCTGTGGTCATGCATTCACAGCCATCCAAGTGGATGGCTGTCAGGTAAGACAGTGCCAGGGTACAGCCGCAGGGAGAGATTTCAGTGAGGTTTAGCTGGCCTGCAGCTACTAAGATCCACTAGAAATTAAATGGGAAATTGTACTGAAAATTAACATGAGGAGAATTTTTGGCAAGGAAAAAACAAGGTACAGAAAAAATCTCAGACTGGAAAAACAATTAATCAGGTGGATTACAGGGAACTTTGCAGAGCAAAATAAATATACACACAATAGAGATGGGCCAAGAATGGAAAGATTCTTGACAGGTGACTAATAGCAGAGAGGGATGTATTGGACAAGCCCCCGAGGGTTAGTACCTAAAAAGTAGAGCGCCTTGTCTGTTGTTAAGGAGAAGATTCATTGCACCTGTGTGCAAATGGACACACATGGCATTAATGTGAACAAAGACATAGAGTGTGTATTTATTTCACTGATTCTGATACTTTAATCTGTTAGGCCCTCCAAGATTTGAGATATTATGCTTGCTATTCATGTGACAACAAAGTTATAACAGCTAAAGAAAAGGAAGGATATTCAAAGGCTGTGGCACAGCAAAAGATGTGGTTTATTCTAAGGCTTTTCTAACCTTCTAACCAAACCCAATTGGAAGAACAATTTAGCATTGGTAAGAAGAGCTGGTCAGCCTCTGTGTGACTGAACAGGGATCCACAGGTCGTAAACACTTCCAGCTGGGCAGAAAAATCTCTCTGCAGTGCAGCTCAGAAAGCACGTACCAGCCCGACAGAGCCTGGCCATTCGTGGTACCCCTTGGGCCTGCTCCTGCGTGGTGCTCAGTCTCGGAAGGGAAGCCAAGTATCCTGCACCCACACCAAACTGAGGGGCTGGATTCCTGTTTGGTGGTACCAGTTTAAGTGACGGGGCCTGATTGTGCTGACAGTTCCCCTGTGTAAATCTGAGTCAGCATTAGGGCACACGTTAGCACGCAGACACGCGGAAACCAAAAGCACATTGAGCCAAACCCGTGGTTCCTACTGACCTTTCCAACAGTCAAAGAGCTGAAGGTCCTTTTTCCAGGGGACCTCTTTACTTTGAAGCCCTATTGAGGAAAAAAAATTAACGCTAATGAAGACAAATGCTGGCACAGGCAGTTATTAATAAAACAATGACAGCCAGAGGCACCTTGGTTGACACAAGATGTCAGAATGAAGCTAGCCCTAGTGTATTACAAACAAGCCACATTCCTTCTGCAAAGGTTTAGAGATGAACATTCCTCCTTTCGAGTGTCGCAAAGGGGTGTCTTGCGCACAGGGAGGATGCTTAAGCCCCAACGGATTTTGATTATTTGCTTTGTTGGTGTTTGCTCTTTTTTTTTAAAAATGACTCAGACCTCACAAGTGCCCGGAGATGTGCTCCTGGCCCAAGCTGGTACTTTCTTGTTCAATTTTACTCCGGGACAATGTTTATCTGAAATCCGTTTCTGTAGCAGATACTAAACCCAGATTTACCTGGCAGAAGTCCTCAGTCACACTTTGCCTCTGCAGTGGGGTACAAACAGATGAGGGGGATGCCTTTATGTTTGCAGGGGTCCAGTGGCACTTACAGTCCTCTGTACAGTGGAATGGAGGCAGCAGGGACAACTCAGCTCTGGCTCCAGACATCTGACCTTAGGCCCACCACTGGCATCCAGCCCCATTTGAGATTCCACACAGGCACATAGGCCTGGCAGACGTGACACAGGCAGGATGCCAGGCACACAGCCCTGGGGCATCTAAAACAGTGCTATGTGCTTAGGTGTGGGCAGCTACATCACATGGAGAACAGCTCACCCAGCACAGGCATCAGCTGTAGGGTTTCCTGACTATATGGACTAGATATTTGTTGCTGCACTGAGAGTTCAGATTCTCATTTCATGTGTAGACACCTGCACGTAAGTGACTAGGTCTGGAGCTTAATCCCACTCTGATTCCTGTGTAGTGCAATGCAGAAGGAATATCTGGTGTCTTGGGATTCATGCTGCTGGGTCAGTTCCTGCTCTGTCCCAGATTCTCCGGTGAACTTGGGCAAGCCCGAAGCCTGGATTCTCTCCAAAGGTGGAGCATCTCTGGGAACAGCATCTTTACTCTTATCGTGCTGCTGTTTCTCACCTACATGCTGGTAACACTCCCCGTATCTAATCAGATTTGGGGCAAAAGTCTTGGTGTCTACACAGTATCCAGCACCGTGGTGTTGAGGCACTTCTGTGCTAAAAGTAAGTCCCCTGCAACATCCCAGGGTGGTGACACAAGCGCTAGGAGAAGAACATCGGTACAACACAATGCCGACAGCCTCTTCTCTTACTTTCCCTGTTGTAAGACTGTACCTTTTCTCTCCAAATATCACAGAATCACAGAATCACAGAATCAACCAGGATGGAAGAGACCTCTGGGATCATCGAGTCCAACCATTGCCCTGACACCACCATGTCAACTAGACCATGGCACTAAGTGCCATGTCCAGTCTTGTATTAAAAACATCCAGAGATGGTGACTCCACCACCTCCCTGGGCAGCCCATTCCAATGTCTAATGACCCTTTCTGAGAAGAAATGCTTCCTAATGTCCAACCTGAACCTCCCCTGGCAAAGCTTGAGGCTGTGCCCTCTTGTCCTAGAGCTAGTTGCCTGGGAGAAGAGGCCGACTCCCACTTCACTACAACCTCCCTTCAGGTAGTTGTAGACTGCAATAAGGTCACCTCTGAGCCTCCTCTTCTCCAGGCTAAACAACCCCAGCTCCCTCAGCCGTTCCTCGTAGGTCATAATACGAGGTGATATTACGGTGATCCATACACACCTCTTAATGAGAAAATCCTTGTGCCATACTTCAGGGCCACAAATCGGAAGTAATCCCGCCACAGCAGTTCAAACAGGACCCTAAAACACAAAGCCATATCTGTATTTCACTGTGGGTCAGATAAAATTACTGAATTAGGATTTTGCTTCCCTAGCACCCATCATTAACACTGTGAGGTTTATTCACAAGGAGCAATTTCACACACCTTCCCATGATACCAGTTCTTGCCCCAAGCCTACTTATCTAGCGTGCACCTGGATGACTACAGCAAAAGCGAACTTCGCATGAATCACTTGGGGAGCTTTCCTTAACTCGAGTGCAGGAGCAGAATTTCAAGAAACCTGTTTCTCATCTGTCCCTACTGGGATGTAATTCTCCAAAGAGCAGGGCGAGGACCTGATTCAGCTTCACACTTCCGCATGAGCAAGCATGTCAGCACATTCCTAAGAGCTTTGCATTGATTTAAGTCATAACCTTTGTAAGGGGCTTAAAGCACCTTTCAAAACTGGGTTTGCAGTGGTCTAGCTCATGAGATCAGGTGCTAGGCCCGCAGAAAACAGACAGTTTTTTATAAAAACTTTTATATAAAAAGCGCTTCTTATAAAATGTTGGCACCTCAGCCTCTGAGACCTGCTTCAGCTCTCTGGCATATTCAAAATACTCTGCTCAGCTGATGTTTTGGCTTTCAAGATCTTTCTGGAAAACCTGATTACAAAACAAGACACTGTCCAAACGCTAACTAGTGTCATGCTACTGAGGTTCAATCAGTCCCTCATGTGCAGTCACCACAACCTGTACTTCACTGTACAATTGATTGCAGTGCCTGGGAGCTTGACAGCTTTTTTAATAATTATTTATCACTTTAAAATGCTCAGATCACCATGGCAGCCCGGCTGCAGGCAGGCTGGCTGGCTATTAGACAGAAAAACATGAGTATGTTCATTTCTTGAAATCTTTCCTCTCTTAATTGTCTTTGAAGAAAAAAAAAAGCATACACTTCACCAGGCAAAAGGTCGATATTTTATCTTTCACTTGAGTTTTAATGAAATTGAGTCTTTTGACTGGAATTGTTGGCAATGTTCTGCCTGTTCTTCACCAACCACTGTGCTGGTCAATATGTTGCAAATGTAACAAACCAATATGAAAACACAGTTCTACAGTTTGCACAGACTTTCTGGTTTGTGTTTTTTCCCATTCAGGTCTAGTATTAGGCCAGGCTCTAACATGAACCTGCTTCTCCACAAGAGCTCCCTACCAGGCCCTAATTCACAGCGTCTGGGCAGATCAGAGTGCACGAGCAAGTTCAAGGCCAGCCTAGCGATGGATACACTGACCTCAACTCTCCCGTAGGCTCCTTCAGGACAACCTGCAGGCAGGCAAGCAGCCAGCAGTGGGGTGAGGAAGAGCACGGGTGACAAGGCAGGATGCAGTAAGCCCACTTCCCAGTCCCCTCTTCCCCTTTGCCGTGGTGTTGTGGTCAGGGTCAAGCAGCCAAGCAAGCACGGGGCCATTTGCTCGACTGGGGCCAGAGGTCCTTCTGACACCACGTGTCACACAGTCACTGAGCCTTTTGGGTGAAACCCTGCTCATATCCTTGGCGCGAGAAACCCTTTGGCTTTTATTTGTACACCATTCTTCTTCCTTCTCATCTAGCCCATAATAACAATACAGAGAGGGATGGTGATGATTTACAGAGATCAGTTTTAAAAATCATGAACCACAATTTCCCAGCAATAACAATGACAACTAGCATTAACAATCTTTACTTATAAAGTGCCTAAAGCCTCTGTATGTCAAAGGCAGACTAATAAATCCATACTGAAAGAGAACTGCAATGCAACCCAGAGGAATCAGACAGCAGGCACAGGAAAAACAAACATTAATTAAGAAGAAAGTTAACAGATTACTCTCTCTTGTGCATGAGATGCTGGTTTCCTTTTCAGAGAAAACAAGCCACGCTGATCATGCAAGGACATACCAGTATGTGCTCTGATTTGCCGTCCTCTCTTTTTCATACTTCTGGATCTGCTCATAGATATATCGAGGTGAAATGCAGCCCAACGCCAGCCTGAAAGCAGAAGAATGATGTCCTGAATGCAACGCAGGGCTGACAGCTTGATGTCTGTGGGGAGAGGGTGGAGGGGCAGGTTTGTGTTCAGAGCTTGCTGTCTGAAAACTTTTGCTTGGTTTGCAGTTATGCCACTGACTTCCCAAAGGGCTTTAGTCAAGTTGTGTGACTTCTTTGCAACTCTTCCATCTGAGAATCAAAATCCTCCCCTTCCCAGCGCATGACAATTACAGGGGTTTCCAAGCTACTGACATAAATCTTTTTACACAAGTTTGACAAGTTTTGCCTAAAAGACTTGATCAGCTGGTGACTTAGCGCACCAATGACAAACCCAGAAATGGATCTCAGCTCGACTGTCCTAGCTGTTCAACAGCCCTCCTTTTACTACAAACTTATTTCTCATATGCCCAGGGCTCCTTTTTCTGCAGTACCTGAGTCTCTCATTCGAGCAACCACAGAAGGCAAGTGACTCTCTGAAAATCTCAGGCAGGGTAGAAAAACTAGGGAAACAAACCCAGCTCTGGAATTTCAGCTCACTGGGCTCCTTCATTTGTTCCAAGTCAGCGCTGTACAAGACAGGAAAGAGCTTGTAGACTCCAACCCCATCGCAAAGGGTGACAAGGAACAACTTTTACCTTGATTTTCCTAGAAATGTATTTCACTGCAATTTCCCACTAGGGCTTATGGTAACATCTCATGTTCTAATGAATTTTGGGAAACAGGAGGAAAGGGCCGGAAGAGTTTTTCCTTACTTTTTGACCAGCTCTGACACTTAGAAATGGCCAGTATAAGGTGGCTGCAATTTGAACAGGTCTGATTTTGATTATCTGACAGAGAAACACTTTGGGTCAGGCAGATCAGGACTGTCTGCTTTGGGCAAATGGCCAGGTTGGAAAAACTCGAGTGGAGGCCACCACAAATAACAGAACAACTGCAGTGCCAGTGGTCCTAGGATCCCCAAGTGCCACCAGGTGGAGCCACCCACTGCAACCATTAAAGCACAAAGCCAGCTGAAAATAAGAAATCCTGACCCGTAACAGCCTCAGAAAATTGTTTCACATTGCCATTCTGTCAGAAAAACACTCCAGGTATTCTCAGCATTAGGCTGAACTGGGTTCTGCTGCTGCAGTTTCAGTCTAGAATTAACTCTGCCCCTTCCAGCACCAGAGACTAAAACCCCTAATTAGAAGTCATCATATTTACCCAAACAAGCGATTCTTTTGCAACAGGAATAATCAGAAGTGTCTCTTCACCCCGCAGAAAAACAGAATGGCAGTGAGGTGAGGGGACTTGCCCCACGTATTCAGCAAACCAGGACTGGATCGAGTTCTGCTACAGCCCCATCAACACCAGCTTCTTCCCTGGCTACTCTCAACCACCCCTGATACACAGAAGAGCACAAAGCCAAAGCCAAGTTGTGTGTCCCTCCAGTGCCCTGTCCCCATCGCTGCTCCCAGAACACCGGGCTCTTGGCACACTTCAGCAGTTCCTAACTGTGGGAATGTTCCAAGGAACCGCTGCCTGGAAGCACAGTAAAGAGCAGCTCTGAGGCTGCTGCACCCCAACAAAGGGGGCAAAAGGAATCACACCTAGACCCCTACCCATGCCCAGTGAGCGCTCAGCAGACAGGCAACATCAGTTTGGGATGGGAGCAGAGGAGCTTCCAGTCTCACAACAAAAATCATTACCATGGTGCAAATTTGGTCGAGTAATCCATTCCTACCAGACCATTCCGAGTCTCCTTGTAAGATGCAACCAGGTTCTGCATGAGCAAAAGAACAAAACGTTTTAATACTTTACAGGCAACCTGCTAAATGTTTTCTTTCATACTGGAGCCAGGGCAATCTGGCAGAGCTGGGCTCCCTCTCATGGCTGCCTGCAAGGATTACAGAGCTGCCAAATTACTGCCTCCAGCGCACAGGAATTAATCAGGCCAGCAGTTTTCATTATAGCTCTGGGATGCATGTCACAAGCTATCCTCCCCACTTCAGCCTGTAGCACATTTCTTTCTACAAGAGCTGTGAACCCGGCTGTGCTGCTCCCTGCTCATACCCGCCTGACTCTGGATCAATAATGCACTTACAAGCACCAGTGGGACTGGCGGACAGTTACCTTCTCCATGTGGCTGCTCGTTTGGGTTTGAGAACCACAGCGTCTGACAGCACCCGACACTCAGCTGAAGGGGATGGTAGGGGTGTATGCTAGTTTGAACTAATTTGGGGTGTCCTAGGGGCTGCAGGGGGTTAGGCACAGAGTCCACAGCAGCACCCTCTGACCATCTCTCTCCTCCGTGCTTTGGTGTTTGCAGTGAATATTACAGTTGAGGAGAATATCAGATGGGCTGATACTTGCCCCCTGGGCGTCGGCCTCTTCTCCCAGGCAAGTAGCGATAGGACAAGAGGACACAGCCTCAAGCTTCGCCAGGGGAGGTTCAGGTTGGACATTAGGAAGAATTTCTTCTCAGAAAGGGTCATTAGACATTGGAAGGGGCTGCCCAGGGAGGTGGTGGAGTCACCATCTCTGGAGGTGTTTAAGAAAAGACTGGACATGGCACTTAGTGCCATGGTCTAGTCGACAGGGTGGTGTCAGGGCAATGGTTGGACTCGATGATCCCTGAGGTCTCTTCCAACCTGGTTGATTCTGTGATTCTGTGATTCTGTGAAGAGTAGAAGCTATGCATGCTGGTACTGGTTTTGGCTGGGGTAGAGTTAACTTTCTTCACAGTAGCTAGTATGGGGCTGTGTTTTGGATTTGTGCTGAGAACAGCGTTGGTAACACACCGATGTTTTCATTATTGCTGAGCAGCGCTTAGAGAGTCAAGGTCTTTTCTGCTCCTCACACCACCCCACCAGCGAGTAGGCTGGGGGTGCACATGAAGCTGGGAGAGGACACAGCTGGGACAAGCTGACCCCAACTGACCAACGGGATATTCCACACCATCTGACGTCATGCTCAGCATATAAAGCTGGGAAGAAGGAGGAAGGGCAGGGGGATGTGGCGTTTGTCTTCCCAAGTCACTGTTATGCACGACAATGCTCCCCAACAGCAAGGGAACTCAGGAACTTCTGTAGCACCGTGAAAGAATCCCCTGGGGGCTGTCCCAGCGAGCAGACTGGACACAGCACACTTCTTAACCCATCTCAGCTGGAGAGGTTCTACCTCCTTTATCCACAAAGCTGCGCAGGGTCTGATGCTGTTGGAAATTGGAAGGGGCTGCCCAGGGAGGTGGTGGAGTCACCATCTCTGGATGTGTTTAAGAAAAGACTGGACATGGCACTTAGTGCCATGGTCTAGTTGACAGGGTGGTGTCAGGGCAATGGTTGGACGTGATGATCCCAGAGGTCTCTTCCAACCTGATTGATTCTGTGATTCTGTGAAACCAGCCACGTGTCTTTGCCTAAATTCACACAAGGCAAATTTAAGGCAGTTTCTCAAAGAAGACCAGGAAGAGGTTCAAAAATGGTCAGGATGCACAGACAAAATGCAGTCAGCAGCATCTTCACTCCGTCAAAGCAAGGGAGCAAGAAGTAGCTGTAATTATTGGCTGTAAGTTTTTAAACCAGACTACTAGGAACCTCCTACTATTTTTAACTGCGGGCAGCAGCTTGGGTCGGTTGTTCCTCACCCCAATTGCAACTGAAGCCCTTCAGGCCACTTTTCACTCCTCCAAAATGGAGGAACTACATTGCTGATGATGTGGGACAGGAGAGTAGAAAGGGCAAATCAAGGTAAAGGAACTAAAAAATTGTCCCAATTCCCAAAAGTTGATAGAAAAATAGACTTAAGAGGGATGGCCACTAAACTAGGTTCCTAAGTATTTGGCTTACATTCCCAGCTGCTGGATATCTTCTTTTTGGTTTAGTTTGTCTCTCTGAAAAACTGAAATAATGCTAATTCCCTCCTTTGTAAAGTGTTATACAGGAGCTAAGGAAATATTATTAGGAAGTGAATTGCAGCCTCACCCACTTGCACAGCTGTATGTACAAGCGGGAGGATGCAGACAAGGAAATGTAAGAGTTACCGTGTCCCAAAAATAATACTGCAGTCTCATTAAAGCCTGGGTCTCTCCTCCACTGCAGGGGAAAGCTGTTCGTGGATCAGTCACAGGATCTGCCACAGAAAACACCATCAGCTTGTTACCCCCTTGGAAAGCATCTTGAAAGGTCGGGAGCTTAAAATCTAGGGATGTTCAGCAGTAGGGATGTTTGCTTTCGGGACATAAAAGATTCTGTCCTGGTCTTCCTTTAAAACAAGGGCCACATCAAACATATTAAAAATTACTGACTAAGAGGATGTTTTCTACCCAGCTGCAGGGCAGCTCCTCCATGCTGGGAATTTACTTTCATTTGCTGTATGAGTGAACAGAGGCTTAGTCACAGTTTGAAGGGCAACCACTGCCTTTGGGAGGCCTCCATGTTTTGATTCTCAGTAAGAGACATCTCTCAGTAGGATTTCAGGGGAGCAACTGCCAAATTAAGTTTTCTTACCCTTCTGTCCGAAATCCTCCATTGTAGGGATAGACCCTTCTTCCACCCCTGGAGCCAGGGGCTTTAGCTGATCTGCCATCCGCAGGGTTGGCCGGACCTTCGCCTCAGACTCCACCGCTTTTCGGAAATGGGTGTAGACATCGGGCAACCTGCACAGGTAACAGCGCAGGATGGCTACCCTGGCCCTGCCACCCAGCACCACACAGCTTCCACAGATGGAAGATGCTTTCCAGAAAGTGCTCTCCTGAGAGCAGAGCACATATTTGTGATGCATGTTTGTACATTGCCTGGCACAATAGAGGTAGATGCCCCTGGGGCTAAGCAGTAGGAAGTTCAGTCCTTCACCCAATTTCTTTCTGCTTCTGATGCAAGTGGTGCCTTTTCAATTTGAGGTGTGTCCTGACGGGGCAACCCAGGAGGGTCAGATGTATCTCACCTAACTTCTGATTACCCAGAAGGCTGACCTCAATGTGAAAATTTGCAACCTCCTGCTGCCTTTTCAGTCCATGGAGAGCAACAGGCACTTTTATGGCCCGACTCTTCAGCCCCATTTTATACATTTTCTATAAGACACCCTGAATCACTCAACTCCATCAACTACACTTCAAGTGACTATTAAGGGAGCCATGAAGAGTCCACACAAAAAGGGCTACTGTCACAGGCAGCTGCATTTAGGCAGATGAGGTAACAGAGCAACCCAGTCCAATGTCACAAGGACTCTGGGCACTGCAGGCTGAGTATCCAAACCGTGCTGGTGGAAGGGCAAAGAGAAATCAGTTCCTCAATAAACGGTCAAACAAACCCCTCGGCTTTATGCATATCAGAGTCTAAATCCTACTAGTACAGAGGGATGAATGTGCCCCTTTCCCTTGATGTGTTTGAGCGTGACAGCACTGTTCCATACCTGCAGATGGACTAATGGGTCCCTTCCCTGTGGGACCAGATAACTAAGACCCCTACTGTGCAGTTCATCAGAGTGAGAAACAAATGGGACAGTGGAGGAGTGAGTGATACCACGGAGCAGCCCACCTGGCAATAGGCCTGAAGGGAAGGTCGTCCCGATGATACAGCGTGGATGCCCAGAACGTCTGGATCTTCACCCCATGCTGACTGCACACCTGGCACAGCCCCTTCTCCACATCCAGCTCCTCCTGCGTGGCCTAGGAAGAACAAAATGCAGTGAGGCCACGGCTTCACGGCCCCGACTCCTGCATGCACACAGAGCCTGGTCCCTGGTCTGGCCCTCCTCCCTCATCTCCACATTCAGCTTCATCCCTTTAAAGAGAGGTACACACAGACAATCTCTTTAGTATTTCCTGCTGCCAAACCCAACAAGTGTTTTCACTCTCCATTAGTAGTGCCAATGTCAGAATAAGGACTCCTTGATGTAGGACGTTGCAGGTCTTTGAAGTTTGCATGGCCTGGAAAGGTGACTGGACAAGTATATGTAAAAGAAATCCACTGAGGGTTATGGATTATCAGGATAGCATTCCTGTTTCAAGAAGTCCTTGAGCCACAGATTCTTGGAGGCTGGGAAAGTATTCGAGGAAGTATCTTTACAGATTTGTCTTACTCCTGTGGTCTTCTCTGGGCATCTGTTATTGGTCACTTTCAGGGAAAAGGCTGTGGAGTCAGGTGAGGCCTTTTGTCTGATCCTCTGTGGCTGTTCTTAGTGCTGCATGGAACGAGGCACTATGGGATGTGTAGGTTGCAAAGTTATAAGGGTCTCAGGCGTGACAGCAGGAATACCCACAGTGCAGGTCACAGAGTGACTCCTGCATTAGACAGCTCTGCGGTCCAGACTCTGCTAATACTGAGAGCATCTATGTACATATATACGTATGTGTGTGCGTACACAAAGCCTCCAGGCACAGTGGTTTGGATCCAGAGCCCTCCACTGAATTCAGCAGGCTCTGGATCAAAGCACTCAGTTAGCTCAGTGACGACAGGTCACTGACATGCCAACCCCATCAGCAGTCTGGGACCGGACTCGTCTTTCATTCAACACACTGGTGGGCAACTGCCTAAATATGGGTGCTGTCAACTCAGCAGGGGCCTTGTCTACACTCCATACAATGGCCCCTGGCAGCTAGCTCCCTGTGCAAGGAAGGTGCCAGGAAAAGGCAGCTTGATGCAAACAAAAGGAGAAATGGACTCAGCTGACCCAAAATGCCAGTTGCCAGAAACTCCTCTTCCTCAAGACACAGCACTTGCAAGTGATCAATCACAAATAGCTGCTGTCATCCAGCAAGGACTCCCACCCCGACACCTACACCACCCCCATCCCAGGAGCTAGCCAGTTTCCCCAAGGTTAACAATACCACAGACCAGAAAGGCTCTGAACACACAGCATCTGCATCACCATTTGGTTGCGGAAGAAGCCTCCACAAACTAATTTTATCTTTTAACAATGATGTCACTCATATATTTCCCTTACCTCTTCGTGGAAAGCCACAGCAGTGACAGAGCCCAACTGAGTAATCAGATCACGGACCACATCTTCTGGCTTCCCCTTCCTCACAACCAGGGTACTGCAAACACGAAACATTGGCCTGAATTAGGTTTGATGTTATTGTTATTTATGTGTACAAGAGGCCCTAGTCCAGGCCCAGGGACCCATGTACTAGTTCTCTACGGAGCACAGACAGCATGTGGAGGCAGACAGACAGGTTTTAACTAGCCTACATTTTTTAGGACCCACTGAACACAGTCTGTAAGCCTCTGGAGCTGAGTTCGTGTCAAACACATTCCTACCACGCCTGATGCCTTAGAAAGGATGACTGAGCAGAAAGCCAGGCTGTTACCTAAAAGTAAATATCAGATCTGTTCATCCTAACACGCTAAGGCTGAGATTCAAGAACTGATTCATCTTTCAATCCCCTTCACAGGTAGTGGTGGCCTGTGGGCAGACCCCTCTCCACTTTCATGTGGGACTATGCAGAGGAATTCTTTCCTCTGAATGCTGTGTTCGTAACAGAGTCAACAAAACTTCCCTCCTACCTTACAGCCTCACCAACTGCCCAGCTGTGTAGCACCAGACCAAAAGAGAAGCTGTGGTGAGAAAGTTGGTCAGAGGTAGTTGCAGAGTTCTGTGAGGAGCCTCATACGTGACTCTGTCCCTTTCCCTGTCATTCCCCCCCTGCCCCCACTTATTGTGTCATCTAACAAGAGGCCTGTGCTGGAGAAGAATTTCTTGAATGGGTAGTACAGTGTTTTTGCCAGAATAATTTAAAGCATAATTGAAAAGTTTCTTCAAAGATGGGCTGGGTCTGAAGAAGGCAGGAGCAAGAGGTGCTGCTGAGAGAGTTGCTCCCCTTACTTCCCACAGAAAAGCAGAGAACAAGCTGCCCAGGGAACACCACAGATTGGACACGGAGGAGATTTCTGTCTACCACTGCATTAAGAAGATACTTCATGGTTGTGGAAGTGGAGCCTAGGTCTTAGCGTGGCTATTCACAACCACACATCTCTCACTGCAGGAGACCAATCTCTTATCAGCCGCTGACAACAGCACAGTGCCATCCAAGCAGCTCTGAATCTGTTCACTGCAAAGTGTGGAGGCAGATACCCACTGATCAGTTCTTTCAGTCTCCTAGAACATTCACCATCTGCATGATCCACACTGCACAGCAAACCCAGAGCCATTCCTCTTGCTTCTACTACCACTGTTACGCTGCTCTGGAAGAAGGCAGGCTGGCTGATGCACCGTCTGCTAAGCAAAGCCAGATGTGATCTGGTAATGGGATTCTTCAGCATGTAGACCTTCAGGTCCTGGTCTATCCCAGTTATGGTTTCTAAAGGCATAATGAAGGAGGAATCCCTGAAGACCCCTTCCCACAGTGTAGCCTACCAAAGAGATTGGGTTTAGCGGGACAGGGCATGAGCAAACTTAACTCTCCAGTCTCACAAGCCGGGATCCATGTTGGTCTGTCTCAGGCCAACTCCTAGGGAAAACCCACTAGGGACAAGGAAGGATACATGCCACAGTGGCTAGTGTTGTTGCCTACATCTGAGAAGACTGCTGTTCACATCTCCAGTCGCCAGGACTCTGAGCGAAGCACACAAGGCTGACACCCATCACTGGTATCTGAGTTCAAGAAAGCAAAATCCCGCATGGCAGGCAGCCTGCATGGCTCATTGCCCCCTTGCAGATGCCACAGCAGGTCACCTGAACAGAGGTTATGTATGTGACCTGCTGTATCTAAGAGAAGGTCTGTGGCTCTCTGAAATAAGCCATCATCAGAGCCCTGAGTATCTGACATGATTTGACTTACAGCACAAAGATGTATTGAAAAAGAGAAAGAAAATAGACGTGTTACTCGCACGGTGCTTTCTCAACTACCTTCCTTTTTTCTTGAGCATTTCTCTTAGATCCTTCACGCTTTCCAGCAGAAACCTGAGTCGATGGGGCCCTGTCTTCGGGAAGCCGTAGCAGTGGGTGCCCAGGTAGTGCCGCGGGTCGAAGCAGTAGAGGGGAATAACGAAATCTGCGTTGCTCTGAGCCCAGTGGAGCACCTGGAAACAGAGAGGGCCGTGACAGCTCTCGGGGGCAGGATGCAGCACGCACCTCC
Source organism: Nyctibius grandis (assembly GCF_013368605.1). NCBI lineage: Eukaryota > Metazoa > Chordata > Aves > Nyctibiiformes > Nyctibiidae > Nyctibius > Nyctibius grandis. The sequence goes on from NC_090664.1 coordinate 54,288,009, forward strand.
CCCCAGCCTACCCAAGAGCGGGTTTATTTCTAAAGAAACACCCGGGGGGCCGCCGGCCGGGCCCTACCTGGTTATCGTGGGTGCGCAGGTCGCAGCGCAGCAGGCAGATGGCCGTCCCCGCCGCCCCGGACATGGTGCCGGCCGGTCCCGCCTCACCCGACTCGGCTCTGTCCTCCTTCAGCTGGGCCCCTCAGCTCGGCCCGGCCCCCTCAGCCCGCCCCGCCACCCCGCTCCTCTCAGCCCGCCCCGCTCCCCCTCAGCCCGCCCCGCCGAGGAGGAGCCGTCCTGCCTCTGGCTCCCTGCGGCCGCCCCCACCTCCTCCCTGCGGTCCCGTGGGACGGGACCGTCCCACGTCCCGGGAGGGCGGCGGGACCGGGACGAGCCCTCAGCGGGGTCGGTCGGGGCTGCGTGGGCGCAGAGGAGGTGGCAGGGCAGGAGGCCCGTTTCCCTTGGTCCCCGCGCCTTTCCATGGTAGCCTCTCACCAGAGCCCTGCCCAGGCTGGTCACGCTTATTGCTGAATTTGTGTGGGGCTTTTTAACCTCTATACTCCATCTTCCACATAACAGCAGCTGGGAGCCACCTCACACGGGAGCACGGCCCCGTTGTGCCACCATGCCATGGTGAAACCGGCCCCCTTCAAGGACCACCACTCACCCAGCTCTGGCTATTAATATTGATTAGTATTTATCCTGTAAGCCCCAAGGCTGAGATACAGCCGCACCCTTACCTGCTTGCATGCGAACCAGCTCTGTGGATAGCTCACTCACCTGTTGGCTAACAAAAGGAGAGCTGTAGATGAGCAATAATTAATGTCCCAGCACTGACAGCAGCAGCCAAAGTGAAAAGGCTTGCCTCATCCTATAGTTTCCGTAAGTTGACGTCGGACACCAGTGATCACACATCCCTTACTCACTGAATTATCCCTTGGGATCCTTTTTTTTTTTCCATTTGATGGCTCTCATAGTAAGAGGAAATACAAAAACAAAACGCTGCTTGGCTCAGAGGTCTCCAGCCACATGCTCCTCTTGTGTAACTCCACTGGTTCTCCTGGGGTGGGAGAGAACGGGGAAGGGGTTAATGTGTTGCAGTAAGGAGTTGGTGATGATTTGGGATCCAGGTTTACAGAATAGAATTGCTGCAGCTCATTTAAGTCCCTGAATTGCTAAGTGGAGTTTTTGGTGGAGCCACATGGACTCTTAGATGCTCACCAAAGAAGAAATGCGGTACCCAAACCCCAGTGGGTCCCGGGGAGTCCTGGCTTTATTTCCATCTCCTCCAGGCCTGCAGGTCCTCTGCATGCAATCTGCATTGGCTGGCTGTGGGAAGTGATGCTGATTCCCGGAGTGACCCACATGACACATCATCTCCTGATTCTTTTTTCTGTGCAACAAGGGCTCCTTTTCCTGGCTCTGCAGACTGCAGCCCGCTATAAGAACCAGTGACTCATCCCAGAGGTCTCATGTTTGGTGAAAGAAAAGTAGAGCCAAAACTTTGGCTCATGCCCAAGGAAAACACTGTTGTTGGCTTGCAATGCATATGCCATAGAAGCCAACTCCTCTCTTTATCATATTAGAAATGAAAGGATTTTACAAATCCAGTTTATAAATCTTCCCTGTTTGCCTTTGCCTTCATCTGGACAGGGACAAACAGTGCAGTTGGCTTTGCTTTTGTTTGCAGTCAGATTTCCCCCACAATGTCTTGGTTGACATTAAGCTGGGCCAAGTCTGGCAATAATGACATCCTCTTGTAGCTTACTCATAGCTGCTAGACAGCCACCCACTTGCACGGCAACTTCAAGAAGTCTTATTTAATGGGCGTGCAAAAGAGAGGTGCCCTACTGCCTGAAAAGGGTTTATTTCTCATTGGCAAGGAAGGCTGGTTTCCACTAAATAGAAACCTCTGCAACATCAATAGAGAAGATTTCAAACTCTTGATGTGCCAGTGAGGAAACTAAAGTGGGTTGAAAAGCAAGTAGTGGCAAGAGCAGCATGACAGACTCTGCGCCCACATGGCTGTTAGATGTGACGATCTAGGCAGCAAGAGCGGGCAGGAAAAACAGAGGTCCATAAAGGACGAACAGTTGCTCGGGCCCAGAACCCAGACCTCCTTACACCCAACACCATACCCTTTCTGTCACACGGTTGGAGGTCAGTTTTGTTTCCGTTGCACTCTTGTAGGAGAGTACAAACCCTGTTACACACTCAAGCCAGTGCTTTCTAAAATAGTGCTGATTGCACCCACTCTGTAGTCTACCCCGATAATAAAGGAGGATAGTTTTTTACTTACGCAGTTGTTTCTCCTCCTTAGATTCTGCATGTACATCTGCTCAGTCCCTGCTTCTGTGAGACCTTGTGAAATCATCCTCTGAAAATATGTGTAACGGGGGTGTGTAGGAAAAGCGGTGCTGAGGATTACTTTGTTCCAAAATTAGACACCAGGAGACCTGGCATTAGGAACTGCAGGCTCTCCAGTCTCCTTGCCTGGATTTTCCATACAGATGAACACAGTCAATGAGAACAAAAGCTTTGTTCTTTTTCCACTGACACCTGTCTCTTTACTCCAAGATGGTGTTCCAGCTTTCCGTTCTCCCTTTGGGAAGCAGAGCAGCTTTGCCAACAGATGTGGCAATACCAGCAATCTCCACGCCACTATGGAGGGGAACAAACTTTCCACCATCATTTTTGTTCTTTTAAGTATCCTCCAAGAAATGGTTTCCTTCCTGGAGCCCTGAAGTTGTTAGGTAATTCATGGGATGTGGTAGGAGGCCTGTGAACTGTGATGAAGTTACACAGGAGACCTGCGATAAAACTATTGGATAGCCATGGACTATCCAGACCTAGGGGAAACCTAGGGACCAGGCTAGACAGTACCTAGCAATTTCTTCTTGCAATGTGAACAGCAGCACGTGATCCCTTTGTTTCTCAGAGACAACCTCATGGGATACCAGGTCTTAGACCCCAACTCCCAAGTCAATAATCATTTAGTGGGTACTCTTCCCCTTGCTGCTTTGGGTGTCCTTTTTCGTTCATTGAAGCCATTTATCATCTCTTGTTTATTCCTGGAGTTGAGTGTTACAGTCAGAAATGTCTGTTGTGGCCACCTTGGATAACAGAACCATAGAATTGCACCTCATGTCTCCTGCAGTGAGGTCTCCTTTTATGGCTTATGCAGAACAAATCTATTAGAAAGACAGCCAGTTTTGTGACAGAGGAACTGGAGGTGGGCCAAGCACTCCTCTCCTCTCCTCTCCTCTCCTCTCCTCTCCTCTCCTCTCCTCTCCTCTCCTCTCCTCTCCTCTCCTCTCCTCCCCTCTCCTCTCCTCCCCTCTCCTCTCCTCCCCTCTCCTCTCCTCCCCTCTCCTCTCTCCTCTCCTCCCCTCTCCTCTCTCCTCTCCTTTCCTCTCCTCTCCTCTCCTCTCCTCTCCTCTCCTCTCCTCTCCTCTCCTCTCCTCTCCTCTCTTCTCCATTCCTGCAGTTAGCTTGCTGTGGTGGAAGTTCAACAACATACCAACACCAACACTTCTGTTTCTCTACTCAGAAACAGGCTGTGATGAAGCCCGAGGCAAGAGAAGACAGCAGTCTTCCTCAACAGTGACAGCCTCCTATTGAACAGTGTTTAAGACAGCAGATACAGTGGCAGCAGGTCCACCCATGCACTGAGCAGCACCACAAACAGTAAGGTAGAAGGTGACTATCACACGTTGCCTGGGTATTCTTTTGAGAAGTTTTGATCATATTAAAGGTTCACACTTTATGGTCTTAGCCCAGGACACTAAAGCTTTCATCTGCTGGACAGTTTGCCTCCAGCACTGCTGTGTCATTGCATCACTGATGACGGTCTTTGACATGTTGACCATCAATGTCCATGTTCATAAGCATCTGTGCCCAACTTCAGTCATGATGCATACTACCATCTTCATGCAGATGGTGTTCCACGTGTCTAAAGTAACAAATTGGCCTGAATAATTTCCTCTTTCATTTTGGAAGCAAATCCCAACTGTTGCTTCTTTTAAGTCTCTCTGTGAACGATGCTTTTGCTTTTAGCTTGTCATGCATGAAAAGTTTGACATCATTATTTGATGTTTTAGTGAGTCTCCCTCTGAGCCCTTTACAGGATCTTGAATCATGTCATCATTAGCTGTTTTCATTAAAGCATAAAACGTCCATGATCAACATATAGTGCAGCACTGCTCAGAGACAGACTGTAGTGATGCTGTTACCAGCCCTGCTGCGTCCAAGCATATGCTCTAATGTCTCTGACTATGACAAGTACAATCTAATTTTCTAGGATGTGAGTAGCCTGTTAAATCCTGTCCACCAGCATGAAACCCCTCTTTCTCTTCATGCATATCTGATACTCCACCTAGATCTATCTTTTACCTTTTTGAACCATCAGTAACAGTGGCAACCTGACTTTAACACAAGACTTCCCATTCCTGAGACAACGCTTTGATGTTTTGACTGCAAAAGACTTGGCACTCTTTTGTGGTGGAAGCAGAAGGACATAGCCCTGCTCAGAGTTCAGTTTACTGCCTGCATAAATGAAGCCACTCTTCTCACTGGTCAGAGACTTTTCCCTGGTGTCATTTGTCATGCTTTCTGGTTTGGAGGGGTCTTGCCATCATGTACTGTGCAGGGACCATCTGGCCTTGGTTCTGCTATGAACGTTCTTGTAGGAAAACATACAGACCAATTGCTCTTTGTAGTTCAGCTTGTGACCACTATTCATTAATCTGTCATTTCCTCTTCTACCTTTCAGCAGTATTTCCTCCATCAGGAACCCAATGACCCTCTGCAAGCTCTCATCCACCTACAATTACTGGACCTGTCTGAGGTTTGCCAAGTGGCTTAAATACTGCTTAGCATCTAGCATCAGCTACTGCTTATGGCTGTCACATGGGTTTGCAACACACTCTCACCTGTCTTATATTATGCCCTCAAAATATTAGAAAAAATGTCTACCCAGGTAAAGATCAGACATGCACAACTGCAACTGAAGTAGCTTCATATCAGTTAAGTGTACTCACATCCTTGGCTGATGTAATTCAACATGGCTTCAATGCAGATAACCAAGGATTTGCTTTAACCCTCAGTGGACTAAAAATCTCAGTGCAAAAGGCTTTCAAAGCAAAAAAAAAAAAAGAAATTGTGGTTTTGTGGTCACAACTAGACCTGGGAACATCATGTCTTTGTTGTGTTCTGATCCATGCTTCTCCCTGTGTTCTTGGAATGGATCATTTCAAACCTCTATCTACAGCAGAATTTCTTCTGCTGTAAAATGGAGGTAACATCACTTCCCTATTGCACAGGGCATTTTGAGTGTTGACTGCCTCCATATTACAGAGACCCATCCCTAATGATGCTAATCAAAGCACAGAATATTCTAGACAGTAATATTTATAGAAGGACACAGTCAAATGATCTTAGACATTTCAAAACACAGATATAAACGTTATTGTCCACTGTGTTAAATCAATAGTCGCTAGGCCATTGCTGACATGCAGGCTGTGATGCTAGGACAACAAGAACTGCAGCCTAGGTGGGTCTCAGTGTCTACCCAGCTCAACAGCATGTCTACAGCAGATACGAGCACTGTCTGGGACAGAGGAAGATGTTAGAGTCCTTCCATGGATGCTGAGGAACAGCTGTCCTATACAGCACTTTCTCCTTCACATCCCCGCTGGATAGAGGTTGGTTCATGTTGAGTTTTGTTTCAAGGAAGCAGTAGTTTAGTACACAGTATTTCTGGCAATCACATAAACACTTGTGCTGGGTAATCATTATCAGAAGGAAATGCCTTTATAAGGGCACCTGTATAGGTTTCACATCTATTAGAATTTTCTCTTGGAGACAAGCCCCAAGGTCATCACGGTCCTGCAGCCACCTCCTCTTTCCCCTGCAGAAAGTAAGGTTCTTTGCTGGAGATGGGAAGAACCAACGTTGACCAAGGATGTGAAGCATTGGCCTGCAGGCTCAGTATAGAGAGCTTGGTACTGATCCTGCAGGTGACACTGGCGTCGTGGTTTGGCCACGTGTTGCCAAGGAGAATGGCAAATGAATGGAAACCAAAAGTCAAGAAAAAAGCCTTCATTTTCTCCACTCCTCCCCAAATTGTATTTATTGTAGTCCCCACCGAATTATACCTAAAATAGCTTTTGTCTGTTGCTCTTTAGCCATTCAGGTTGGATCTACCAGCTGCATTAACTTGCCCCTATTGTACTACTGCAGTTGGATTGTTGCCATCCTCCCCCCATGGGTTTTCTACAGATCTATATTTCAAAGTTACGACTCTTGCAAAGTTCTGCTGTGTGAGTTCAGACAAGCTAAAAAAAATTAGTCATGTTTCCTCTAGTCCTGCTGCTTTACTAGGCTTCCTATTTGCAATCAAATTATTTTTAATTTTGACCATGTTCCTATTGTTTGCCAGGAAGATAATCATCTTATCTCGCCGCCGGGATATTTCTCTCCTTTCTCATGTAGTTTCAGATGGATTAAATAAATACCCCTTACACAAAGCACACCAAGTTGGGCAAAAGGGCATTTCACCATTGCTGGCTGATCTGAAATTTAGGAAATGTCTCCCTTTTGGACAAAATAAAAGATTGGAAGGACTCGAACATGCCATAATGGCAGCTGTGCTAATTGTATGCACTCAGTTAACTTTTATCCATCTCAGAGTAGCTTTATGGAAACACCTGGGTGAAGTTAAAAGTTAGTGAGTGGCACTGGCTTGGCTTACCAGTGCCAAACAAGGGCCATAGATGACAGTCGTCTGAGTTTTGGTAAGGGAGAAGCCAAAAAATATCTGAGTGGTCCTGGAGGACCCTTCTGCTCCTTCTTCCCGGGTGAAACCATATCAGCTCCATGCAGGGAACAGGGGATCCTCTGATGATGATGAGAAAGCTTTTCGCAGGACCATCCATGGATGCTCTTCTCCCCCTCTACCTGTCTGGAGATTGTATCAAAGAGACTTAAATGGGAGCAGGTCAGTTCACTGTATTTTGAGGTCTGATTTTGAGTCCTTTTCGAGGGAAGGATAAATGTCCAGCAAAGGTGAGCAACCAGGCTGCCATCTCAGAGCAAACTGAATGGGGAGGATCAAGCACCTCTCAGACCTTCCCAGTTTCTCCAGTATCCCCTCTGTGGAGGAACTGGCTTGTTAACACGCAAAAAACAGTCGCGCAATGGAAAGTTGTATGGATGAGTGACACTGCTCAAAACCAAACTGTTCTGTTTTGTGCTTTGTAACTTTCACCCATATACACTTTCCTACTGCTGGATGCTGAGTGGTTTACCTCCAGCTTCCTAATTATCGAAGCGCCGCTGCTTGTATTTTACTACAGATGAGGAAATGAGGACATATGGCTTTTGTGATAAGAGATTTATGTGAGCTGTCTGTGCAACAGTGCTGCAACTTTCTATACAAGTCCATTTATAAAACAAAACATGTGTAAACAGTCAGGTTTTGATTGTTTCGGTGATTTCTTCCCCCTCGTGACAGATGTAAAGGAAAAACTGTAGGTTTCCATTTGATGTGTGCAGATAAGGTTATGGCCAATGGGACAGATCCCAGTTGCAGTAAATCAGTCTCTACTTCCCTTGATTTCTGTCAGCTAAAATCCAGCTCCATGTGGGTGGATGGGAGGAAACACAAAGAAACTCAGGCTCGATGGTTGCTCGTACATGATTCGCTTTCAGCTGTAGGAGTACAAATATGCCTGAAGGGTTGTGGTAGGAGCTTCTTCGTCAAGAATACAGTAAGGATCGCAGAATACCGATTGAAATGGCAGCTGTAATGCAGTGATTATAATGGGTGGCTTTGAGTACACCCCTATAGATTGGTTACCTTTCAAATCAGGAGAGGGATTAGAGAAATAGAGTCATATTCTCAAGGAGCAAAATCTTATTGAAGTCAGTGGCGACAAAGAACAGGGCAGGCTTGATACACATACCTAAACCCATGTCTGGATCATGCTCTTTCAGTCCTTCTCTTATCCCTTAGACTTTAATTGAGACGGGCCACTTGCAGGGTGGAGAATCTTGGTTCTTTTCAGGAGAAGTATCAAGATTTTCTCTGAGCTTTCTGGGAAGGTGGGATGGAAACACAGGATATCCCCTGCGATTTTTGGCTTTCTTGCAGTTTCAGCTGTGAATGCCCCAAGGACGGTATTTCTTGTGCTATTTTCCACAATATTCAGGTGTCAGATGAGCCCATAAATATTCTGGGATAGTTCTGACCTTACCTGAGAAAGTCTAAACTGGGTCTGTTTCCAGACAGGTAGTATAACTCTCCAGGGCTTTCAGTTCCACACCTTTCACCAGTGTGATATATAGTCACCTTGCAAACACTGTTTGGATGACACAAATTCCAAGCTCTGTGAACACGTGAAAAAGCATCACAGAGAAATGCTCTCCAACGACGTTTGCTTAACAATCTGCCCACAAATCAGATCCTCTTCACTTTCACTTTGTCCTTTTTGGAGATGTTTTTCCCTCTGTTTGGGCCAAGAAGGTAAGTCATGGAACAAAGACAGCGTGGAAACTTACATTCAGCTATGAAAGCGCATGTGACAGCTACCAGGAAAAAAAAATCATCCACACAACTCAATGTCACTGTAGTCACACCCAGCTTGGAAGAAATAAGAGTTAAAACCTGTTTGTTTTGGTTGATCAACACTGCTGGCTGCTGCATGCTGCTACCTTCCTATGCGTGACACACTTAGCCTTCAGCGTTTGTTTCTTAAGATCGGAAAAATGTCTCCTCTCAGCTGTGTACAGCTTGGTGGATGGCCACAAACACCACCTCAGAGAGGGCTGGGGGCACCCCTTTGCTCTGACCCCTCCACAGAGCAACTTTCTAACCGCCCAAGATGGGGTGTCGCAGTATTCCCAAGTGGTCAATGGGCAACAGCGCATGGAGAGTGTGCCTCTGCTCTCGGGTCTTCATGCTCTGAACCTTCTCCTCTAGAATGAGGCCCGTGCATTTTATCTTCAACTGCAGGACTCATCCTTTCCTTTTAAAATACAGTTGCTGCTGCTGCCACCTACCTTTTATGCTGCAGTGGATGCTAGGAATATCCCATACATGGAGCCTGGGAAGGAGCCCAGGACTTCCTCCCCAGCCTGATGGTGTATAAACCCCAGCTCTAACCCATGAGGTTAATCTGTTATGTGGGCAGGAGGCATTATTTGCTGTTTGTGAGAAACAGTTTTCTGGCATGGTGGAGGAAAGGTTTCAAAACCCATCGAGCCGGAGAGATCACTTGTTGCTCTTGCCTGGTTGTGAGGGCTTTCATACAGCAGATCCCGGCATCTGCCCCGCAGAGCATATGGTCATATCAGCCAGGGAACATTTCATGTAACAGGAGAGGAAGAAATGTAGTCAGGAAGTGTGCAGCCCCTTAGCAAGAGGGATCTGAACCTGACTCTCACCCTTCTCAACCGCTCCACACAGTGGTTCTTGTAAAACAGAAGCAGACGTAGAGATGAAATGCCATCCCCAAATGTCTGTCCCAAGCAAACCTCTGCATATGTTCAGAAGTGTTCTAGGAACAGCACAAACCCCTCACGACACGTGCAGTCTGTGGGTCCTGACCAGGTTTATCTGTCAGGCAGTCCCCAAATCAGCAGTCAGAATATGGGCGCAATGGGAGAACACTTAAGCAAACTAAATGCGGCTTCTCGGTGTGTAGAATCACTGAGAGGGACACAGGATAGCTCTAGCCCTCCTTTTTCACCTGCTTTTCCACAGCAAGCAGCAGACTTGCAATTAATCTTGGGTGAGGAGGAGCTGCAGCCAACGCAGGTCTGCCAAGCCCAGGTGCTCTCATGCAAAGGTTTCAACATCACAAGCTTGTGTCTACGTGCTGAAATCCCACCCAAGTCCATTACCAGCTCCAGCCTTCTGCTGTGAAGCAGCACGCATTTTCTGAGTAATTGGTTTCTTTTCTTTACACCGAGACAGCATCATTCCTTTACAGTTTGCAAACTAAGTATAGGAATGATTTCACCCACCATTGATACGCAGCCATCTCGATGGGAGAGAAAGCCTGACAGACGTCTCAGAACACACAACAGCTTTACGCTGCAGTTTAGGACAGGAAGCAAGAAAGGATATTATATCAAACAGAAGGCATGGGAGAATTTCAGGTTAGACGGAGCATACTTAGTCACAGAAGAATTGGGTCGGCGCTCTGGGACCTCTGTTCACTTCCTGCAGGAGCCCTAACGTAGCCCAAAATAGTAGCAGTTAGGTAAAAGCCAAATTATCTTCCCCTTTTTCTCCCCACAGCAAATACTAATGCTTACATCATTAAAGGAGAAGCATAAAGAGAACAGCCTGGGGCTGTGATTTGCAAAGTTCTTGGTCTGCGGATGAACCATCAGCTTTTATAGCTCACTGTTACCCACTTGTGCCATCAACCTTTTCACTGAAGATACCATCAGGATGATATAGTCCATCATACCCCCCGCAACACGCATACCAGTCAGTTAAGAAGAATCAGACCACACACCGATACGTTTTATGTGTGGCATGGTTTTCACCTTGCCAAGTGGCACATACACCAGCACGGCGTGGGACAGCATGCACCAAAGAGTGTTTCCTAATGGCAGTTTGGACACTGCTTTGGAAAAGAAGAGAGAGTTTGGAGCTATGGGTACAAAGTATGCCATGCCTGTTGCCCTCAGGGACAGGGAATAGCCCCAGAGAATTTCTCCATATGGAGCCACTACAACCACTGTCTGCAACACACCAGTTTTACCAGTGCCCTCCACTGCACACACTCTCTACCAGGTTTTCACTCCTTTCCAGAAACGTGGCGAAGGCTGTCAGCCGGCATTCGGGGGAGAACACATGAAACTACATGCAGAGCCACACGCCTCCATCTGTTCTTCTGCCAGGCTTTGTAAATGTTTTCAAGAGCAACTTGAGGCATCAGAAACTGGGGGCAGATCCTTAGCACGCCCATCAGTAGGGAGCTGTTGACATCAATGGAAACAGGCTTTACACACATGACGATCCCTATATTGTTCAGGAACACCCTAGAACTGAAATCCCCGTAGTGGGGATTCCTGGGGCATCAAACACGTTTAGAAAAGAGAAGCCGCTTGGAAGGAGTTTTCAGCAGTAATTGGTGCTTGCTTAACTGATTCCCATTGAAACCAGGAGGTTTCAAAGGAGCTGCTTGTCACTTAGTGCCTTATAGTACTTGAACCTGAACTCCTGGGGTCCTGTGCCTGGTTCCCAAGGTAAACACACGTGCTTTACTTCAGAAAGGGATCTGCAGCACAAGAATTCATTACACACATCCCCGATGGGCAGGAGCCAAAACATTGCAAATGTGCCAAGTTACCAGAATGTTATTAAAAGCTGTAAGAGTTAGAGGGAAGGTGCAGAGAAAGGCAACCTCCTTCCCAAAGCCAGGTGGCTTAGGATAGACTTACGCCGCTTCCCAAATGGATGAGGCAAGCTGGAGTCAGAGGTTCCTTCCAGCAACAGCTCGGTCCCCCTGGATATCTCTCCGTAAGCTGCACAAATATTCTGGGGAGGGGGAAAGAGAGAAAAAAAGAGCGAAACCTATTCGGTTACATCAAGATCACAACCGGCCCTAGTAAAATCATTTATGGAGTGAGGGAACCCGGAGCGGTTTGGGCTGGAGCCATCTGCTGTTATTTGGTATATACAGAATTGGTTTCTATGGATTTTATTAATAGGTCACGCGATTGTATACGAGGATGTGAGATCTGAATCTCTCAGGAGGGGTCCCTGGTTGGGGTTTCTATTGCATTTATAGGCAATGGCTCAAACTTTCTTGCCGCAGCAAGTCCTTAAAAACTCGGGGGGAATGGATCTGGGTTTAGGATTCTGCCCATTTTTTTCTCTCCCCCCACCAAAATCTTGAACTGACTTTGTTCCTGTTTCTCTCCACAACACTTTTACTAAATGGGGAAACAGGGAAATAATCAGAAAAATAGTCTTACCTACTTTTTCCATTGTCTACGTGAGTTTTCTCTCTTTCCCACTAGTCTGAATGATATCTGGTACAAAACTCATGTCCCACTTCCATCCGTCTTTCAGGCACAAGACTCGCATTGGCCCTTTGCTCAGGGGTGAATTTTGCCTCCAAGCCATCCAAAGAGTCAAGTCAAAAGGGACTTGGACACACACAGGAGGCTTGGGACAGGTGGGCGTGGATCGGAGCAGCCCAGAGGCTGCTCTACCTCCCATGGGGAGCTGCCCAAGGAGCCCTGAGCTCTTCTGGAGGGCAAGCTGTGACAACGGGGCAGAGCCTGGGAACAGCTGAGAGCGTCCCCCAACTATGCCTCCTTTTTGCTTCAGTTCCCCCCAAAAGAGGCAAAACCAAACCCAGTTATCAAAGAACAATCCCTTCACCCCATTTTCACATCCCGGCTGTGTGGAGAAAGCCGGGTGCTGCAGAAAGCTATGCTGGGGCAAGGTTTCACCAGCTTCTCCAACGCCTCAACTCATGAAGCCCCATCTCCTGGAGTCAGGAGGTTTCAACACTGTTTTTCATCATCTCCTGGTTTTTCAAGTTAACCCTAAGCGGGACAGTTTGGTCCCAGCCCCTGTTTCAGAAGGTCCCAGAAACCCTCAGCTGGAGCACAGGGGGTCAACTTCCATCCCTCCTGAAAGCAACGGCGGGGGCTCCCGTGGGCTCCAACCGGGGCTGATGAGAGCTGCGGGGCCGGGGGAGCCTCACCGGGACGCAGCGGGGCTGCGGGCCGGGCTGCGGGTCCCCCCCGGGTGGGAGCTGCCCCGCAGGCCGGGCCGGGCCGGGCCGCACTCCCTTCCCCCCCGCCGCGGGGACGCCCCCTAGCGGCGCGGTGCGGTGCGGTGCGGCACTCCCCGCTCGTACCGCTCCCTCGTTCGGTCGGTCGGTCGGTCGCTCGGTCGGTGGCGGCGGGGCCGGCCGCCCCCCCTCCCCCCCGCCGCCCCATTGGCTGAGGCGGCGCCGCGCGTCACCGCTTCCTCCCGCTTTTGTGCACCGCCCCGCGCCGCCCCGCGCCCCGCTGCTGCTGCCGCGCTGAGCCGAGCCCAGCGGTGCGGTGCCGAGCCGTGCAGAGTCGTACCGAGCCGAGCCAGGCGTTGGGACCGCGGTGCTCCGAGTCGCCGGGCATGGCCCTCCGCGCGTAGCTGGACCGGTAAGTGTCTCCCCCGCCCCCGGGGACGGGGCGCTCCGCGGGCAATAGGTCCCCGCACCCGCGAGGGTTTGTTTCGCTCTTTTAATTTTTTTTATTGTTTTTTTTTTTTTCGCCGCGGTGACCGGGAGTTCGGTAGCAGGGTCTGGCTGCGGCGGCTTTTCCCCTTTCCTCCCGCTTCTAGTCTCGCCGGTGAGAGCGGGTCCCGCCGGGCTGGGTGTGGGGAGCCGTGGGGAGCTCCCCAGGAGGGGAGCGTGGGGGGCCGTGTGCGTGGGTGCGGGACACCGGGAGGACCTGCCTCCCCTTTGGGGATTCACCTGCCCCGGCACAGCCCTCGCCTGGTGTTAGCGCGCTCGGTTTCGGCTCCGTGACTGTTTTTCCCAGGTTATTGCCTGGGGCCGTGAGTCATGGAAGCCTGTCCCCGCTGCAGCTGTCTGACGGGGGATTAGACCCTAATACAGCCGGTCCCGTTATCGGGACGCATTAAACTCTGGAGCCAGCGGGTATGTTGCTGGCAGCAGTTGCGTCCCGCTTCGGTGGAAAGCGTCGTGTCCGTGGCAGGGAGCTGTGGGAATGCCCGGCCGGCCCTCACCCTCCAGCCTTGCTGTGAGCAAAGTCCTCTCTGCACAGAGTCTGTCACAGCGGTGAGGATGGGGTGAGCCGTGGGGAGGAAGGCTCTGCGGCGGGCACGGACCCCCGTGGGCGAGAGAAGCCGGGACCCACGCAGCATGACTGACCACGCCGGCCGGCGGAGCTGGGACGCTGGATTTCCACCTGGACGGAGCGAGCGGTTGTTGTAGGGAGCTGTGCCACGAGCCGGGCCGATGCTCCGGGAGGGTTTGTTCTGCCGACACCAAACCTCAGCCCTCGGTGGCTGGGCAGAGGAGTGGAGCGGAGGTGGGAGCCGTGTGCCAGCGCGGGTGGGTGTGCGCCGGCAGGCTGGCCGGGTCGTGCACGGCGGCCAAGCGCGTCGCTCGGTGGCCCCGACACAGCTTGGAGAGCAGTTTTCCCTTCGGCTGCTGCTTTTATCCTCCTCTTCAATTCCTGTCTTGTCATCTGGTGGTTTTTGGATGCAGACCTGCTCCTCGTTCGGTGCAGGGTCCACAGGCGTTGCCAGTGTGCAGATCGAAAATCTGGGGCTCACTTGGGATTTGGAGGCTTGGGATTTGTGTGGAATTTGAGTGATCCCAGGGATTTCCAGGGTCAAGCTCTTTTGCTTCTTCGGTGAGTGTGAGCGGTTTGGGGGAATTTCCTTCTGTGGTGCCTTGTGAATTTATTTCCAGCCCGGCACGTGCAGTTTGATGTAGCTCCATGTAGGAGTCATGCCCAGAGCGCAGCTCTTAGAAGCTGTTCCTCAGGCGTGTGGGAGATCACTGTGTTTGAGGATCTCCCTGTGACTACCTACCTGTGTCTGTGATGCCTGCGTCTGGCGATCCAGTTTCCAGAACCTCTAATTTGACATTAGTTATAACTGGGGGTTCGGGGTTTCCCAGGGCTCCTGCAGATTCGGGGCATACCTCCACAGCTGGGCACAGCCTTTGCCCTAGGAAGGTTTCGCAGCTTGTAAAAGCTCCTCTGTTGGAGGCAGGACGCGAGGCTGGATGGGCTGCCAGCCTGGTGGGATGTGGATTTAAAGGCTCTTTTATACCTTCCTCTCTAAATGGGTTTTGCTACTGCAGTTTTTTCCGTGGGTCTTAAATCTCCATCAGAAACCCACAGCTCTGCCCTGTCGACGTCTGCTGGTGAGCGATGCGTTTCTTTTTTTGGAGGCCGTTAGAGCCCATGAGGGAGATGGGTTCATGCAAAGAGATGTAGTCTGGATTTTCATCCAGAATGGAGAGACTGCATCATGAGGAGCTGACGATTACGGCAGCCGGAGGAGCGTAGTCCCTTCCGAAATGTTGGTGATGCTTCGTGGCGTTAGCGTGCAGCTTGGACTTGATGAGTTTTCTGAATTTTCCCATCGGGAAGATGCCGGTGAGGATCACACGGTGTGTCTGATTCCCCAGCAGAGCAGTGGAATGGAGCGTGCTGCTGTGGCACAGGAGGTGATGTGCTTCCAGCCTGGCCCTCCCCAGCTGGACGTGGGGACCAGTGTGGAAGCTGGCAGGATCTTCTGTACTGGTTGATGTGGCCCTGCCGTTGGAGACCTGCTGGTGGAGGCTAGAGGGAAGTGAGTCAGGGTTTGCTGTTAGAAGGGATATCTTTTATTAGACTGCTCGGTGAACGCGGACTGGCTTTGGATCGTACGAGCCTGTCTACACACAGAAGCAGCAAACCTCAGCTGAGTTAGGAGGGAGCGATTGCTCTGAGCTTACCTTGGCTCTCCAAGCTGAGGAGATCATCTGAAAGAAAAGGGGAAAAAAAAAGAATAAAGATATTGAACTACATTTCAGCCTGTACGGTTCATCTGGTCAAAGGAAACACGTTTTCTCTCTGTACAAATCTCTGGACTCTTTTAGACACGTGTCCCACATGCCAGCCTGCCTCGGGAGGTGGCCGAGCCTTTTGCCCCTGGGCTCCCGTGGCGAGGAGGCTGCTGGGCTCCGTCACTTCCACTCCCTTCTCTGCACATAGTACAGGCCAAGCGCGATGTGCACAGAAATGTGCAGAACGTCAGCTGTGCAGCAGGGAGACGGAAAATGCGTTATGGAGCCGTAAGAAGAGGAATATGGAATTCAACTTTTTTTTTTTTTTTTTTTGTTTCCTCAGACATTTTTCAGAAAAGCTATAAATGGCTCAGTGATTCGGAACCTGGCAGGTTCACTCTCAGTCCCCAGACTTTATTTAATTTCCTATTTAAGCTCCACAAGGGGAAATGGGTGACCAGGCATTTTCAGTGAGTCCCTCTGGGGAGCAGTTCCCTGTCCCCCCATGCGGCCGTATGTGCTGGGTCGGGACCACCTTTCTTCCTGGCACCTTTTCTGCCTTTGCTGAATGCGATGTGAGATGCAGAGATGGTGAATGTCATCTCAGTTGTGCCTGAAGCACGCTGTCTCGGTGGGCTTGGCTGGTACTCCGTGCAGCGTGAGCCTTTGTCTGATGTGGTGAAGGCTGCGATGAGCATGAGATGGACGAGTGCTTTTCTGCCTGTGAAGGCGTGGGTGAGCGTGGGTGAGTGTGGGTATGTGGGTATTTTTGTTTGTTTTCTGTCTGTCCCTGCAGTTCTGATCTGGTCTGGCCAAGTAATCTTCCCATTAGTCACTAAAATGGCACCGATGTCCAACTGAATCAGTCTGTCCTAGCTCATCTGTGATGATGCAAGAAAGAAAAAGCAAAGATCTTCTTTAAAACAGATGCTCTTCAAAGCCTCTGGGAAGCTATTCCTTGTTAAAAATTGATTACACAGGAAGGGAGAGCGAGAGAACACTGTATGGGGCTAGTGGAGAGTTTTGGGGCTGCAGGCTGGGGGTAGGTGGCTCCCTGCTTTGTTTCAGCGCTGGAGCTGTTGCTCCAGGAGCTTTCCCTGGAGTCCCAGGGCTTGGAGCCAAGATGCAGCACCAGCATGGCCCGTGATGGGGACCCGTGGATGAGTTTGGCCCAAAGCTGGCTCACCCAGAGCCACAGTGGTTGTGGTGGAGAGGTTCAGCGAGCTGAGGGTGTGTGGGTTCACGGTGAAGTCCTGCAGCTGCTTGCAGCTCTTCCCTCTGCTTCCCCATCTCTGCGACCTGGGGTGAGGACACGCTATTGCATGTCATTGCTGTGTCTGGTCTCAGGTGCCAGCTTCTGTTCCCAGAGCGCTTGGGACATCTGCAAAAGCTTACCCAGAGGGTTTGACCTGGATTTTCTGAGGCTTTTAGAAGTCAAGGGTGAAAGGTATAGCTGTACCCCCCTACAAGAAGGGGATTCACCTCCCAAATGCATTCTGCAAACACTTTTTCCTACCCTGGAAGATCCTAAGATAAATGTTAATGGAGACCAAGGGACTCTGAATTTAAAGAGAATCCGTAGTATCACAGAATCAATCAGGTTGGAAGAGACCTCTGGGATCATCGAGTCCAACCATTGCCCTGACACCACCATGTCAACTAGACCATGGCACTAAGTGCCATGTCCAGTCTTTTTTTAAACACATCCAGAGATGGTGACTCCACCACCTCCCTGGGCAGCCCCTTCCAATGTCTAATAACCCTTTCGTAGTAGGCGGGAGCCTGTCCTGCTCTCCTGAGTTAAAACCCAGGTTAGCCACCATTTTATGCAGAACTAATTGTCACTTCCGTGAAAGCTCCCCTAATTTTATACTCTCCACTCTGCAAGATGATCTGGGGCAGACCAGGGAGAACAAGCTACAACAGCAATGAAACCCAGGGTGGAGCTGAGCCAGGGTTTGGCTCGGCACCATAGAAGCTGCATGGGACAAAGTCCGGTTGGCAACGCGTGCTCTGTGCCATGCCCCGCAGCACGGGCCAGATCCTGGAAGGAGCCGGCCAAGCTACTGCGTGGGCTGCTGCGTAAACAGCACGTGTGTGGGTCAGCTCCTCGGAGGGGGTGGGAGGATGGGTTGAGTGTTCAGGTAGTGATTAAACACCAAATTACTTGAAAAAATAGCCCTAGGTGGGTGGATTAGAGGTGCTCTGCAAACCTACTGTGTCCAGGAGCTTGTGTGCTAAATAACAAGAAGTCATCTGATCGGTAGCTAGATGATCTGGAGGGAAAAGGACTCCATACAATTGCTTTGGAAAAAAAAATTGTGGGACAAGAAGTCTTCGCAAGGGAGATAGGAAGGTCTTAAATCCAACACTACTGAAAGGTGTTTGTGGCCTCTGCAATGCTTTGAGTGCTCCTACACTACTAGGACTGTCCTGGAGCAGTTGGGTTTGTCTTGTCCACGTGAAGGTGTTTCTTGCACAGTGGCTTCCAAGTGCGCACAAATCCCCAAGGGACCGTTGAAAATTTTGCACGTAACAGTTGTTAGCCCGAACATCGTGTGCCAAAACGAACCTTGTATTGTGCTATGAGACCAGTTGCTGCTGGTCTTGAGGCAGAGGTTGGGAGGAAGACTTTGGGGTCTCGGAGATCTGTCCTTGTATGTGGAAGTCCATCATGATGAGGACAGTGGATTATTTGGATTGCTTAGTGCTTTTGCTCTACAACCTCTTTGGGTTTTTGTGGTTGAGCAGAGGTCAGATCATTGTAGTCTAGTTGTAAACTGGAAATAGTGCAGCACCTTTCATGGTAAGAATCATATCATAGAATCACAGGATGGTTTGGGTTGGAAGGAACCTTAAAGATCATCTAGTTCCAACCCCCCTGCCACAGGCAGGGACACCTTCCACTAGACCAGGTTGCTCAGAGTCTCGTCCAACCTGGCCTTAAACACTGCCTGGGAAGGGGCATCCACAGCTTCTCTGGGCAACCTGTGCCAGTGTCTCACCACTCTCACAGGAAAGAATTTCTTCCTAATACCTAATCTAAGTCTCCCCTCTTTAAGTTTAAAACCGTTCCCCCTCATCCTGCCACTACTTGCCCTTGTAAAAAGTCCCTCTCCAGTTTTCCTGTAGCCCCTTCAGGTACTGGAAGGCTGGTAGAAGGTCTCCCTAGAGCCTTCTCTTCTCCAGGCTGAACAGCCCCAACTCTCTCAGCCTGTCTTCATAGCAGAGGTGCTCCAGCCCTCTGATCATCATCATGGCCCTCCTCTGGACTCGCGAAGAGCCTAAAAAAAAATCTGCCAGAGTTTTAATCTCTTCATGGTGTGCTGTTTGCACCTTCTGCTCTGCAAGGTGGCATCAGTGATGCTCTGTCCCGAGGCATGAGGAGCATGCAGAAGGGTTGTGGACACAGAGTGGTGAGCACGTGTCTCCATAACGGGGAAGTCTCGCCTCTGATCTGGATTAAAGGGTTGGGGCATCAGCTGCGTGGGGCAACCTGAGTGCTGTGATAAGGAAGGCTTGGTAGGGGAAAATGGCTTGGGGAGAAAGTGTAGGGTGAGGTATGTTACAGCTGGCGGTGAAGGTGAACTGAAGGAAAGGTGTGTGTGCGTGCACAGAAACCCTGTTTTAAATACCCTCTTCCTTTCAGCCTTTCACCTCTTCCTCTCTGCCACCACCTGGGGAGTACCCGGGGGGAGGACTGTCCCTTTTTTGCATGCTGGGTCAGTGCAGTGTCATCTCATAGGGCGGCTGATAGTGTTATCTATAACTGGGCGATGCTGATGGGTTGATAATTCAGCTTGATATCTGCAGCAGAAGTAATGTGGTTGTTGTGGAAGTGGGTGGCTGGAAGGAGGTGTGTGGGCTGGGGCACCCCAGGAGCATGTGAGTGATGAATAACCGGTACTTAGAGATCAGAGATCTCGCTTGCTTCTGTTAAGGTTGGTCGATGCATTGGTGTAGTGTGGAGCTGTGGACCAGGGCTTGTTTTGCTGAACTGATGAAGCATCCTTTGGTAAAGATACCAGGCTGGGCCAAGCTCCTGGAAAGCTCTCCTTGCTGATGCAAGGTGCCCACACTGCAGCCTGAAGGCCTTCTGTTTGCCTTTCAGCACAAAAATCACAGAATCACAGAATCAACCAGGTTGGAAGAGACCTCTGGGATCATCAAGTCCAACCGTTGCCCTGACACCACCCTGTCAACTAGACCATGGCACTAAGTGCCATGTCCAGTCTTTTCTTAAACACATCCAGAGATGGTGACTCCACCACCTCCCTGGGCAGCCCCTTCCAATGTCTAATGACTCTTGCTGAGAAGAAACTCTTCCTAATGTCCAACCTGAACCTCCCCTGGTGAAGCTTGAGGCTGTGTCCTCTTGTCCTATCACTAGTTGCCTGGGAGAAGAGGCCGACTCCCACTCCACTACAACCTCCCTTCAGGTAGTTGTAGACTGCAATAAGGTCACCTCTGAGCCTCCTCTTCTCCAGGCTAAACAACCCCAGCTCCCTCAGCCGTTCCTCGTAGGTCAGACCCTCCAGACCCTTCACCAGCTTGTTCGCCCTCCTCTGGACTCGCTCCAACACCTCAACATCTTTCTTGAAGTGCGGGGCCCAGAACTGGACACAGGATTCAAGGTGCGGCCTCACCAGTGCCGAGTACAGTGGGACGAGCACTTCCCTAGACCGGCTGGCTACACTATTCCTAATAGAGGCCAGGATGCCATTGGCCTTCTTGGCCACCTGGGCACAGCCCTGATCCCTGTGCTGCAATCCTTCTGCTGGCTTCCTGCTTGTAGAGCGGCTCTGGGGAAACCTGAGCGCCCGGTTAATAAACCGGTGGAATGCGTTTGCTGCTCCTTGGTCTTAGTCCCTCGGTGCCAGTGCTAACAAGTAGCAAGTGTCATTAGAGAAATATGCACAATATTTCAGTTATTTCCCTTTGGATGCTGCTGGTGGCAAGTCAAAGAGATCAACAGAGACTGTGTTGAGCTGTGCTTAGCTTATTGCATCATTGGTTTTATTGAAAGGTTCAAGGTCCGGTGGTGTTGCTGCCTGGGATAAACCCAGCAGCAGGATGCATTCGAGCTGCTCCCACGCTGTACCATGTTTGCCAGAGGGAAAAGGGTGGGGAAAGGTGCCGTTCTAGTGCTCTCGCCATGTATTCCTTCTAAACGGTGGCCGCAGGGGGCCCATTGCAGTGCCTTGGAAGAATCATGATGGGGCAAGTCCTGTCATGCTCCTTTCTTGAGTTTTCACTGGAAAACTCTGCACTTGGCTCCTGTTAACTCCCAGTAGCTGCTCCTCTGATGGTGGCAGCCAGGGGAAGCCCTGCTGACGTCTCCTGTTGCAGCCTTCTGGGTGTTGAAGCTGGGAGGAGACCATCAGGGCTGCCTGGATGTGGCACCATGCAGCCCGATGCTCTCTCCTGCTCCCTCTCCTCGGCTCACCCTGGCTTTGCTGGCTGGGAGGATCTCCTTCACCGGTGGCCTGGGCTGATGCCCGCTTGCTCCCCCTCTTGTGATACAGTCACTTTTGGCTGTGCTGCCCGGGGAATACAAAGTGCTCTTGGATGCTGACTTGAGTCAAGGGTGGCTCTGACAAAAGGACAGCTATGGTGTTTTCTGTGTACCCTGATGATGGTCTCTGTCTGAAGACTGCCTTGGCTTTACCTCGCTTGGCTGAAATCTCTTGAGCGTGAAGGATTTGAGGAACGATGCCCGCTCTTACCTATTTCTGTGTGGGGTGAGGATGCTTGCTGGGGCTCTCCATGATGCTCTCCCCAAGGTGCTGCAGTGTTAGAGAAGTGCATGACGTGTGTCACTGTGTTACGTGGCTGATGGCTCAAGAAAAAGAGAGAAAGTGTTTAATCATTGCAGTATTTCAGCAACTTCACCTACTGCATTACCGGTGTGACTAACGTCTGGTGCATGCTCCGTCGGCTTCAAGACGGGGCTGTAAGGGGTGAGGATGCATTTTCTGTTCTCAGTTTGTGTTATAGGCAGCGAGGCCAAACAATCAGCTTGTGGACCCAGCACAAAAGGCGCTGAAGATTGTCGCTGTCTTCATCTCTGGAGGGAAAGCTGGGGATGAGCTAGTTCAAGTCTTGGTCTGTGTCCAGGAAATCCTGTGCAGGAGAACTTCCCTTTTAGGAAGCTGGTTGGGCTGTCCCAGGGAGGTGGTGTGGCACGCTGTGCTTTCATCCCGGACCACCACAGAGTCACAAAGCTGTTGGGGACTTGGACGAGATGGAGCAAGGCTTCCAGTACCCGGTTCATCGTTACATGGGAAGCCGCTTCATAGCATGCGTTGCCAGAGAGGTGCAGTTTGGTGTCTCACCTCTGCGGGATCTTCTCGGGCAGTGGTGGCTGTGTGTTTGCTGTGGGAGTCGCCAAGAGGTGATGAAGGTGGGAGGTGGTTGTGGAAGAACATTGGATGTGTTGGAAAGGGTCTCCCCTTGCTGCAGGGGGAACCTCCCACCTCCCTGACCTGTCTTGGGCTGGATTTCCAAAACCTCAACCCTGGGTTTTGGCAGATGGGTGCTATGGGCAGGTATGGTTGAAGGGCCCAAGGCTACATCACTGAACACCACCGTCCTTGTGGCCACGTTCAGGAGTGTCATCAAGGAATTGGAGTGGTGCTGCTGTAGTAGCCTCCCTCACTGAGAGGTTGGTAGGGAAATTGTATATAAAACACACGTTTTGAAAGCCTGCTTTTCCCTTTGCAGTACTTGGATAAATTGCAGGTACGTTTATTGCATGAGTCTTGAGGTGGCCGTAGCCACAGCAGCGTTCTGCTTAATGCTTTTGGTTATTAACTTGCGGTCCTTGAGAAATGAGAAGAGCACGCGATTTGGTCAGGGACTGGTGAAAGCTTAAGTATGTCTGTAATGTAGCTGTGTGCATGTGTGCATCGAGTCGTGTATGTGCTGTGCAGTCACTGCAGACCCCTGGCTGGAGAAGAGGAGGCTCAGAGGTGACCTTATTGCAGTCTACAACTACCTGAAGGGAGGTTGTAGTGGAGTGGGAGTCGGCCTCTTCTCCCAGGCAACTAGCGATAGGACAAGAGGACACAGGCTCAAGCTTCGCCAGGGGAGGTTCAGGTTGGACATTAGGAAGAATTTCTTTACAGAAAGGGTCATTCGACATTGGAAGGGGCTGCCCAGGGAGGTGGTGGAGTCACCATCTCTGGATGTGTTTAAGAAAAGACTGGACATGGCACTTAGTGCCATGGTCTAGTTGACATGGTGGTGTCAGGGCAATGGTTGGACTCGATGATCCCAGAGGTCTCTTCCAACCTGGTTGATTCTGTGATTGTGTGATTCTGTGTGGTGGATGAAACTTCCTGCAATTCTTAGGACAAGCCTGCTTGCCCCAGTGTCGGCTTTTGGGCTGGCAGGCAGCGGGTTTCCGATCTGCCTCAGCTTGTGGGAAGAGCGTGGGTAAGGGACTTGCCGCCTTCTCTCTGCCTCTTTCTCTCTCCCCCCTCCAGTCACTGCCCGTAGCGGGCACCTCTGCCTGCTCTCAGAGCACGGGCAGGGGGGTGGGTGCTGAGAAACACCCCTGCAGGGACCGGGACTGTGGGGATCCCGGCTGCTGAGTGCTTTGCTAAATGCTTTTATAGCACATGCTTTGTGCTGTGTCTTATAAAGCCTCCTGCGAGGTAAACTTGCCGCTAGGCTCTATTTTGGGGCCATCTCTGACGTAATCTGTCAAGAAATGGTCTGCTCTTTGACTTACTGCTGAGAGGCTGGTTGGGGACGGTGGACCAGTTGCTTACCTGGTATTACCAAAGCAACGAGTTGTTGCTTTCCATGACTCATGAAAATGCACCGTAGGCTCTCTTAAGAATGGCTGAGATCATTTTTTGGCTGGGTTTGAGCATCTGGTTTCCTTAGCAAATAGCAGTGGGGGTGGAAGGAGGGGGATTTCCAAACTCGTTTCTTTGTATGTGTGAGCTGGATTTTTGAGCTCGCCTAATAAAATGCTTCATTTGAAAAAGGGGGGGAAAAAAAGACCTGTAACTTCCACATCTGTTTGTTTTTTGTAGCATGTCTCATTTAGTTGTGTTTTGCTGTAAAAGAGGAAAGGTACTAATAACATCAGAGCTGCATGCTGTATTTTTCCTCTTAAATAAGCAAGCATAGAAACCTTATGGGTGGTATTTTTTCTTTTAAAGCAAATCCTTTTGGGGAGGGAGAAGGAGGTGCAGAGAAAATTCTGCAAACAAAACCATAATTGCATCGATTTTTTTTTTTGTTGTTGTTTGATAATTTTTACTCAAATAGAGGATGATTCTATAGCGATGCAGCAAGGCAGAGTATTAGCAAGAGGTGGTTTAGTGTTTGGTCAACCTGTTGTGTTTTTTGTTTTTTGGTTTTTTTAACTTAAAAAAATATATTTATTTATTTGTAGAGCCTTGATTCACTTTCTGGTTTTGTCTGGACAGTCTAAACGGAGCAGCACTCACATCCCTGAGAAACAAGCGCTGCAAGATGAGCGTGAACGGGAGGATCAGAGCTGCGATAGCTGTGGGATAACTTCGGCTAGCAGGAGGTCCCCAAGTGTTTTGCAACCTCTGCAACCAGATTGTAGCAGCCTCTGTAGTATCTTTTCCAAGCCTAGCCACCATTCACAGACACCAGAGAGAAGGGAGGGGAAATCTTCGTTAGGCAGAAGGTGTAGAAGGTTTGAATAGGGAGATCTGCGGAGCGGTGGGTTTAATGTGCCCGTGCTTTGCCAGCTGTGGAAGGAGCGAGGGTTGGGTGGGTTAAACGCTGTGTGCAGCAATGTTAGCTGAGTTTAGGAATTTAGACATGGACCGACCCCTCGTGCTGTGCGTGTTCTCTGCCAGTGCTCGGCCGTGGTTAATTCCGCAGCCGGGGCAGGCAGAAGCGTGTCCCGGTGTGCTGCGGGAATGGGTTAGAGCTGCCCGAGGGCTGCAGCGGGGCAGCAGCTCTGCCCTGGGAACAGCAGGAACACAGAAGCGTAACGGCCCGGCCCTTGGCCAGGGGTAAACGGGAACAATGTGACTGAGCAGGTTTGTGCTCACTTCCTTGTAATCTCGAAGCTGAGATAATACAGAAACCCAGGAACGTTTGCCAGCGAGAACGGCGAGGCTTCCTTTTTCTGCCCCTGTGCGTGTCCTGCAAGGCAGGAGCAGCTGGCTTGCTGTCGTCCTTGGCTGCATGGCTGATGGAAAGCAAATCCTTCTTGCTTGAGGAACGGCACAGCTGAGCCTAAGTCGGGGTGACGGCCACTACCCCCTGGGCTTGGCTCTGGGGTTGCTGCCTGTGCAAGCAACCAGCACCCAAAGCTGCTCTGGGTGCCACGATTTCTCAGGTCCTTCCTGTTCTCCTCCTCCTCTGAATTGCTCTGAATCTTAGCTAGTTACTTAGCTTTGGGCTGAGAGGGTAAAGACACTGGTTTAATCAGAAGTGTAGCGTTTACCCCCTTTTTCCGTGGATATAATGTATTCAATGCACAGCACAACACACCTCAGATCCAAGTCTTCTCAATCTTAATAGTTTTCTTCCATGCAAAAAGGAAAAAAAAAAAAAAAAAAAAAAAGGAAATAAATGTGACCTGCAGTCTTCTCCTCTTCGTGGTGCTTGTGGATGTTTGAATGCGGGGCCAAAGTTTACTACTCTTTACGTGGTGGCTAGCTGCAGCCCACGTGCCTGCAGTGCCATCGTGGCCAGCACAGTGGGCTGAAGCACTGCCCCAGAGCTCAGCAGCAGCATGGGATGAGCTCCCTAAGAGCCAACAAAGGCTTTTTCAGAAGGTCAAGTCCTTGTTTGCAGACTAGTGATTCCCATAAGGTATTTCTGCTGAGCAAGACCCACCAGCAGCTGTAAATCCAGCAGTTTTGGTGAGCAGAGGATGCCAGCAGATGAGCTGGCATAGCTGATGTCCAGGGCTTTACCCTGCTTGATGCTGGATAAAATAAGTGGAAGCAAACTTTGGAAAGCTGTTCTGCTGTATTTTATTTTGTTTTATTTTATTTTATTTTATTTTATTTTTTAAACTGCTGTGCCTTCATATTGTCCCCCAATGCATAATGCTCTTTTTACTGGGACGGTCAACATCAGGATACCTCAAAGGGGCTGCCTAGTTTCTGGGCAGGTGTATCTGTAACTTACAGATGGAGATGTTGGAAACCCCCCCAAAATTAAGTCATTCCCCACCCAGTCTAAGGTTCCCAGTGTGTAGTATTGGAGAAAAAGAATCCTGGATCACATCCTTTCCAACACAAAATAAATAATTAAGTTTAAAATAGTGATTTTTTTTTTTTTAAAATATTTTTTTTCTGCTTCTTTTTGTTTGATCATTTCAAACTTCATGACTTACACTTCTGTCTTCAACTTTTGGCATCTACAAGTACTTCTTTTTAACAAAAAAAAGGAAGTGTGGATTCTGATGTAATCATGTGACTCCGGGAACCGGGCGCGTATGAAAAACGCTGCATCCTATGAGAATTGGCAATGCTCAGGGTCATCCCGTGGTCCAGCAGCTGAACTAGAAAGCGAAGCAAAATCTTCTTCTCCCGACTCCTTTTCCAGCGTTGGTTCCCCATCCCTTGGTGTCTGTCTTGTTGCAAGAGATCTAGATTGCGTAGCTTTTAGGGTTTTCTATGGTGTGTGGGGTTTTTTTTTATAATTCATATGGTAAAAGATTTTTTTCCTTACATTGCGAAATTTGCAGATCTGTGATCCTGAGGCTCTCAGTTGCTCTTTGGATTACGTGTGAGGATGGTCTCTTGTAGCAACCTTGCGTATTGGTGCGTGCTTTGCTTGGACACGCTTTGGAGATGCTGGATTAGTGCAGCTGCTGGACCTTTCTCTGCGTGACTGCACTTCTTTTGCATTTTAAAACTAAGAGAGGGTCTTGCTCCTGCTCCCCCAAACCCTTTGGTTCCTTGCATTTCCCTTTCTGGGACGGTTGGTGGTTTTTGAGCTGTTTTCTGACAAGTCCTGCAGGAGGTTGATGGAGGGGATGCTTCTGTCTGTTCTCTTGCCAACCTGCTTTCTGCCAAAAAGTAAATTGAGTGCCTCTCCACATTGGACAGGATGAGGCTTGAGTGCTCAGAGAAGCACAAGTACTCTGATAATACAGAAACAAAGTTCCTGTGCTGCTTGTGGCTGCTGGGACAGGAATTAGGGGACTTGCTCAGGTGCCTCGGAGCTCACTGAAGCCAAATGCCAGGCAAATGCAAGTCCTCCTTTGCTTAGCTCTCCTTGGGTAAGTCCCGTTAGCGTGAGTGAAACAACAGCCGGAAAACAAAATGCCTTCAGAGGGCAATGCTCTCCCAACATAAGCAGGCAAGCAAAGCCAGCATGTTTCTTTACAACGTGGGAGATATTTATCCTGTGACTAAGCATAAAAGTTAAGAGATGGAAAAGGTCCTATTAGATCATCTCGTTCACCTCCCTGCTGGCGTGCAGTTTTTCTCCCTGGTGTATATTTATTAATAGGCTGTTGGGCAGACAGGAGTAGTTTACTCAGGGTACTATGGAAGAGTAGCAGCCAGCCTGTGCAGGTGAGGGACTCTGCACGCATGTGACTCGGCTTGCACGTGCACAAGTTGCTTGCAGCAATAGTATTTTCTAGTAAAAGGGCCAAAAGCTCTAGACTCGACATTCTTTGCATGTTTGGAGCCTTCCCGTTGACTTGCTGGGACTCAGTTTGTGCAGGCGTCAGCTCGTCTTTTTTTAACGTTCTAGGAATAAGCTAATTTTACTTTATATTTATGATGGAGTAGGTGGTTTGAAAACTAGTAATAATACAGGGGAAAAAAAATTAGAAGCCTTTTGGTAAGGAGAGGTCAGCCAGCTAGACATCTGCACAGCTGGCCTGGGCTCCGTTGGCCATGATCTATGACAGTGGTGTGCGAAGGCTCCCAGAGGAGATGTCAGAAAGGTGCAGGTGGAAATGCTATTGCTATGACAAACAGATCGGTGCTGCAGCTTCAGGCCTGAGCTTGGGGACCATCAACACTGCTTCATTTGTTACTCCTCAGTAACCATAGCACTGCCTCATGCACGTGTATTTTTTTTTTTCATTTCGCACTCACCAATTTCATTTGCAGCTCAGAGCACTTAGCGTCTCCCAGATTGCTGAGTGTTGAGTATAATGGGATGGATTCTGTCCTTAACTGATTCAAGGAAGGACTAGAGCATGTGCTCAACACAGGTAGGGAACGAGAGGAGACGTTTCATACCCAGGCACGTGCTGAACTGCCTTCTCATGTTGAGACTGTGTTGGCTTTTGCATTTCGGATCACTCTGCTGGCTTCAAAGGGGTCTCCTGGTCAACACCAGTGTGAGCTCAGTATTTAGGATTAGACACCAGGACCGTTCTGTGGTGCAGGTGAGCAACCAAGCCTGCTCTGCCAACGGTGAGGTGTTTTTGCTGGTGGTAGCACAGTGTTAGGCCCCTGGGGCTGTGCTGCGGCCTGATGATCTGTTTTCTGACACTATGGTGCATTTTGTGCAGTTTTCTGGAGGTGTTATGGGACATCTCTTGACTAAGCGACTGCGCTGTTGAATCAGGAGAAGCTATCCCCTAAATCCATGGAGGGTAGGGGCTGGGTGTTTCGCGGTACAGACTGTGTCCCTGGCACCGTTGGTCTTTCTCTTGGCATGTTCTGTGGAAGTGACAGTATCGCAGATGACGTTTTCCAGGAAAACTTCCAACACTTGTAAATGAGCTCTGAGATGGGCTTCGCCTCCCTTCCCTCTACCACACATCTTCTAGGGAGGAGGGAGTTGGAGCAGGGCATAGTGCATGCAGGGAGAAAATCTGCCTTATTATTATTTAATTGAGAGAGAACTTGGTCTGAAGATGTAAAAAGCAATTGCAAACACTGTCTGGACACCGCCTCTCCTCATCAATTAGCAGCATTAAATGCTCAGCAGGGAGGATTAATTAGAAAACTGAAATCTTTCCATCATGACAGCCTTCTGGTTTCCATTGAAATGCAGCTGAAGAACTGGAAAGGCTGCTGTATTTTGTTTTGATATGCAGGCATATGTTTCTTTCCATCCTGGAAATTAATTCTGTCTGTCTGTAACGAGGGCGTGGGAATCGATATTGGGATGAACTGTATTTCTCCAGAGCTTTCTTCTAAAAGTAGTTGACTGTTTCCCCACTGTGCCTAATAAGTGACTTGATTTTGGAGGAGCTCAGCAACTGCTGCTCTGATGGTCTTCCAGTTCAGAGGTGTCGTGTGGCTGCCTTGGCAGTTCAGGGTTTGTCTACGGTCTCTAGAGGGTGATGGTCTTCTCTCTTCCCGAAGGTTTTCAGGTCAGACTTCCTCTGAGATGGCCGAGAAGGCCCACAGCCTTCTGCTGCCTGCGACTTTCCATTGCACCGCAACTGGCTGGACGCCATAGGGAAGGAAATTACTCATCGCTCTGCCTCCGTTGCAGACTGCTCTTGGCCTCGGTGAGCTGTCATGCTCAGCCTTACACTCTGCAATGCCCTAAGCTGGATTTAGAGGCAGGATCTGCCTTTTCCTCAGTTTCCTCGTCTTTTCTTCCCTCCACCAAGCCTGGGGAGTGAAGGAGAGCCAGCACAGCAGCTGCAACCTCCTGCCGTGCACTGGGGAGCAGGTCACCATTATATGATGGCTGTGGGTGGCACAGGTTGGGCAACTCGAGGTTGCTTCTCCTTCTCTGGAAGAAGATGCCACGTGTGTGCTGCAACAAGCAACAGCCTGTGTGCGGGCTCTGCAGAGCCACCAACCATGTGAAAATTGGGTGGCAAAGGGCTGGCAGGAGAGGTAGGGCAGACCCAGGAGGCCCTGAGGGCTTTGAGCTTTGACCAATACATGTGTTCTACAGACCTGTTAGGTTGTGTGAGCGTGTGGCCATGTGCGGCCCAGTCTGGTTCCTTCACTCTTAATGGCTCATTTTCTATCGTGTGTAGTCACACGCGAAGGCGAGCGTACTTGAGTTCATGTGATACTACAAGTCAAGAGTTCAAGGAGAACAAAACCTCTGTGAAAGCTGACCCATGTGTTTCTGTTTCATAACCCTATCACCACCCCACTAATGGCACGCACAAGCCAGCAGCTTGTGGAGACAGCAGTGTCCTGGGGCTATGCAGAAACATGGTCCTTTTGCCCAAAAACACAAGATGCCTTTTAATCTTCACTTGCCGCTAAGTGCTCACTGAGCTCGCCTTCTTCCCCCTGGTCTAATCTCAATCCAGAATTGCCTGGCAGAAGTGGCGTGAGCAAGAAAAGGACCTTGCAAATTCTGTGGTGCCTCCTGGGGGCTCATCCTCAGGTCCTGGTCTCCCCATGTGCTGTGGAGCTCACGCTTCTTGCCTGCAAGGAAGGAGGAAAACAACCAAGTAGCTGCTGAGAGAGCAGAAGGCAGTCAATTAGTCCTCAGTCCTTGGCTTCACAGTCGATTGGAAAGTCGTCTTATGATCAATGAAATCTAGACAGGCTGCAGGGGCGAGGCTGTGGCTCATTAAAGAGGAAGCTGTGCGGTGGGATGGCTGTGAGAGGGACTATCGATCGCAGCCGTTTGAGGGTAAATGGTGGTATAGAAAGGCTGGTAGGACAACTCATAGGAGATACAGGCATTATCTATCCTGTGTGCTGTCAGCAGGATGTTGCAAGTGAGCTAAAGTGGGTCAGCCAGAAGGTGGGATGAGCGTGGAAGATGGCACAGTGGCTTAAAAGCCCTGATACTTCCATGAGGTTTTGCTCCCCACTTAGGGGATGGGATGGACCTCCCTTCTTCCCAGTCCAGAGCCTGGTCACTTAGTGTTAACCTCCCCGTTAGAGCATGTTGGACCAGTCATAAAGCTTGTAATGCTTTTGATACTTTTAGAGGTCAAAGCTACAGAGAGAGGGTTGGTTCCTGCCTACCGTTATCCTGGGGGAGAACTGGGTGTCCCAGTCTGTGGTGCAGATGCCAGCTCTCGGGCCAGGTTCTCCGTTGCACGATGTGGGCTTTGCAGCTCTTTGGCATAAAGCTTCGTGCACGGAGACTCTTCATTTGTGATGCTGGATAGCAGATAGGTCCTGCAGAGATGCTTTTCTCCCAATTGCTTTTGCCAGGAAAGATTTTGCTCTGAGACAAACGCTCTTCTGAGGGCATGTTTCATCTGAAGGTTTTAGTATCTATTCCTCTGTTTTGGTTTCTGCTGCTGCTTCTTTTTTCCAGGGACATACAAGAAAGAGGCCTGAAGCCTCACTTTTCCAGATACACTTTCTTGTTTTAATTCCGCTCCCCTCAAAGTCTTCAGTCATTTGAGGAGAAAGACCAAAAAAAAGCCCATGAAAACCTACAGGAGGAAGAAATTATAACACTCTTCTGCATTGGCTTTTATCTTATACGTAGAGATACACCTTCCCCTTTGCTGTGTTCACCTAGGGGGGTATGTTCATTGAAATCAGAGGGTTTCTGTTGGTGTAACTTGCATGAGAGTTTCTCTCTGCTTTATAAGTGCACAGCTAGCTATCTGAGGACAAGATTTTGCCCTATAAAAGGGGAAATGATGCAGGACAGTGCTCTCCTCTAGCTGCAGACCTTCGTCCTCAGCGAGCAGGGATACATGTTTAAATAATTCTGGCTCGGCTGGCTTTGGGGGAGATGAATGTGCTGGGTTGCAGGACTTCAGACTTTGTCACTTCAGTGCCTGATTTACAGGTTTGCCTTTAGGCACAGTGGGACTGAGGTGGGCTTCAGGGTGTAATCGGGGTGTCTGCAAATTGGTTCAGCTGTACCAGTTGCTGGAGGAAGCAGTTCCTCTGTAACCAGATCGAGTTCAGCAGAGATGCAGTTCTGAGCTGTGCAGACCTTGATGCAAGTAAAAAACCCAAACAGGTGGGGACCACGTGTGTTCTCTGGAAATTTGCTTTCCTTGAGTTGTCTGTTATATATATAAAAAAATACATTAACTCTGACCTGATAGGGCCGAGTTGTCTGTTTTTTGCTGATGGAAGAGCCCTTTCTAATCCTTTTCATTTGCTTCCTTGTTTTATGGGTTTTCAGAAGTTTGAGATCTGTATGCAAAATCAAAGTTGTTTTATATGCCAGTATAAATTACCGAATATTCCACTGAATTTGGGAAAAGGATTATTACTGTAAAGCAAGAAAAAAAAAAAGTAACTGAAAAAAAAAACTTCTTGGAGCATGCTGTCTGCAACATTTCATTTACAAAGTCATTTGAGAAGAGGAAGGGTTGAGAGGGGAGAGGTTTTAAGATCTCAATGACTGTTTTAAAGGCCTGTCCTGGAAATTAACAGCAGGAGTCATGCAGGTTTTAAAGCTCTTATTCTATGTACATGTTGTGCTGGAATCAACGGGATGGCTCAGGAGATTTTTCTTTAGAAGCAGCTGTTGAATACAGCTGCGTTGGCTGGGTCACTGACTAAAGGTATCCTCCATCGTGCATGACGGCTCTTCAGCACAGAGCTCTTCTTCCAGCAACATATGCTGTGAAAAAGATTCTTAAGCAGTTTTGGGGTGCTGCACCCAAAAACGGGGAGAGGAAACCTGAAACCTCAACTGATGAGTATTCATATAGAATTGCTTGTTGGGTTTCACGTGTTGTAGTTCCCAGAGGACTGACTTGCTCCTTACATGAGCTCTGCTGGTGCATGTGTGTCATTTCTTGCGTAGCAGCCTGATCAGTGTGTGCTCAGGAAAGGGGTTTTTTCCTCCTCATCTTGGCTCATGCAGTTTGTCCCTTGAGCCCACGTGGGAGATACGCCTGCAAACCTGGCCTGGTTACGTGCATGTTCGTAAAAACTCCATCTCAGTTGCATGCTCATAAACATAGAATCATAGAATCATCTAGCTTGGAAAAGACCTTTAAGGTCATTGAGTCCAACCATAAATCTAACACT
Organism: Nyctibius grandis; assembly: GCF_013368605.1. Classification (NCBI taxonomy): domain Eukaryota; kingdom Metazoa; phylum Chordata; class Aves; order Nyctibiiformes; family Nyctibiidae; genus Nyctibius; species Nyctibius grandis. The sequence goes on from NC_090664.1 coordinate 54,320,404, forward strand.
GCCAAGTCCGCCACTAAACCATGTCCCTAAGTGCCACATCTACATAGATGCATAGTCTTAAATGGCTACTGTTTGACTACCCCTGTGTGACGCATCCTTTGGATAACCTAAGTGGAAAATGCCACAACAGTAGGGTATTACGTGTCTGAAGTGTCACCAAAATTTAGCTGTTCTCTTGTGTAGGCCTGAAATATGGATCCCATTTCCAGGGCAGTTCTATGTGCACAAGGTCGAACGTTCTATAGTGTCTAGACAAAACTGTAAGGGTGAGGTTGAGATGATCCTTGTCTCTAAATTGGAGAGACATGGACTTAATGGATGGACCACTCGGTGGGTAAGGAATTGGCTGGATGGTCGCACTCGAAGAATTGCAGTCAACGGCTCGATGTCCAAGTGGAGAGCAGTGATGAGTGGCATTCCTCAGGGGTCAGTATTGGGACTGGTGCTGTTAAACATCTTTGTTAGGGCAAAGCAAGTTTGCCAACAACACCAAGCTGTGTTGTGTAGTCGACATGCTGGAGTGAAGGGATGCCATCCAGACGGACCTTGACAGGCTTGAGAACTGAGCCCATATGAACTGCATGAAGTTCATCAAGGCCAAGTGCAAGGTCCTGCAAGTCGGTCGGGTCAATCCCAAGCACAAATACAGGCTGGGCAGAAAATGGATTGAGAGCAGCCCTGAGGAGAAGGATTTGGGGATGATGGTTGATGAGAAGCTCAACATGAGCCAGCAGTGTATGCTTGCAGCCCAGAAGACCATGTGTATCCTGGGCTGCATCAAAAGAAGCGTGGCCAGCAGGTCAAGGGAGGTGATTCTGCCCCTTTACTCCACTCTTATGAGACCCCACCTGCGGTGCTGTGTCCAGCTCTGGGGCCCCCAACATAAGAAGGACATGGAGGCATTGGAACGAGTCCAGAGGAGGCCATGAAGATGATCAGAGGGCTGGAGCACCTCTGCTATGAAGACAGGCTGAGAGAGTTGAGGCTGCTCAGCCTGGAGAAGAGAAGGCTCCAGGGAGACCTTCTAGCAGCCTTCCAGTACCTGAAGGGCCTACAGGAAAGCAGGAGAGGGACTTTTTACAAGGGCATGTAAAATAGGACAAGGGGGAACAGTTTTAAACTGAAAGAGGGTAGATTTAGATTAGATATTAGGAAGAAATTCCTTCCTATGAGAGTGGTGAGACACTGGAACAGGCTGCCCAGAGAAGCTGTGGCTGCCCCCTCCCTGGCAGTGTTCAAGGCCAGGTTGGATGGGGCTTGGAGCAACCTGGTCTGGTGGAAGGTGTCCCTGCCTGTGGCAGGGGGGCTGGAACTAGATGATCTTTAAGGTCCCTTCCAACCCAAACCATCCTGTGATTCTGTGATATGATTCTATGATCTGAGGAAACCTGTAATATTTCAACCGCTCTCTCTTTGCATTGGAATCCATCTTTGCGGGGCCTGCAGGCTGTTTGACTGAGCTATCAGCGTGCCTACGTTTGTATTCTCACCGTTAACACAATCTCATTTGCTTTGCTGTTGTTTTTAACACTACCCCAGCCCTGGCCTCTGAAGCTTTTTGAAAATAACATTTACAATAATATTTTTAACAGTTCCGTAGTATACAAAACTCCAGTGCCCTGGCAGGACTCCCGGAAACTTGCTGAAAGTTAATGTGGTCAACTCTTAAAAAGGAGAGATTTTTTCCGCTTGACTCTTGCTTGTTAAACTCTCTGAGCCCAACATGTTGTTCCCTGCTGCTTGAAAAAACAAGGAAAGTCCCAATTTTAGCAATGGTAGTTTGAGTAGCTTTCCAGCTGAGCTGTATTTCAGGGGCAACTGTGGCTTATTATTTTTGAACGGTGGTGTGTCCCTACACCTTCAAACCAAAGTGTTAAGTGGTGCTCAGGCAGGAATAAGTAGGTGCTGCTTTCCCTGGAAGCCTGAGGTTGATAAACTGCAGACGGAGATGCCACTTGCTTGTGCTGCGGTAGTGGCAAGACATCCCGACGTGGAGGTCATGTTTTACGTTGGATGCTAAGCCTCTGTGGGTTAAGAACAGCCCTTTTTGGGGTAGGTGGTACTCTAAATCCCATTTCACGTCAATGGTAGGCCACTGGTGACTCCAGCTCTCAATGCTGGACTACACTCTTCCTGCCTTCCTAACCCCTATCCTATATCCTTTCTCCCAGTAAGTCTCTTCCAGTCGTTTTTTGTGTCTTCCCTCAAATCCAGGGAAAAATTTTTCTTCTCCATCCTCTCCTCCTCTGATTTGCTTTCTGCAACTTAGATGCACAGAGGCTGGAGTCATGTCTAGCTGGACAGTAAGTTGCTGTTGTCTCCCTTGAACTCAGTCTTGTGTAATCCCTTTCCAGCCACGAGTATGGGGAGAAAGGGGAAGAACTGGGGTTAATTTTTAAAGTGGATTAATAACTTTGCATATAGCTCTCGTGTGGATACTGGATACTCCTACTTTGCACTCATGTAGCTGTAATGAAGTTGAGCCGCTTTGGCTGCAGCGTTGAGTTCATAGAATCATAGAATCATAGAATGGTTTGGGTTGGAAGAGACCTTAAAGATCATCTAGTTCCAACCCCCCTGCCACAGGCAGGGACACCTTCCACCAGACCAGGTTGCTCAAAGCCCCATCCAACCTGGCCTTGAACACTGCCAGGGAGGGGGCAGCCACAGCTTCTCTGGGCAATCTGTTCCAGTGTCTCACCACCCTCATAGGAAAGAATTTCGTCCTAATATCTAATCTAAATCTCCTCTCTTTCAGTTTAAAACCGTTCCCCCTTGTCCTGTCACTACATGCCCTTGTAAAAAGTTCCTCTCCCGCTTTCCTGTAGGCCCTTCAGGTACTGGAAGGTGCTAGAAGGTCTCCCCAGAGCCTTCTCTTCTCCAGGCTGAACAGCCCCAACTCTCACAGCCTCTCTTCATAGCAGAGATGCTCCAGCCCCCTGATCATCTTCGTGGCCTCCTCTGGACTCGCTCCAACAGCTCCATGTCCTTCTTCTGTTGGGGGCCCCAGAGCTGGATGCAGCACTGCAGGGGGGGGTCTCATGAGAGCGGAGCAGAGGGGCAGAATCAGCTTAGTCAAATCAAAGCTGCTTTTATTCTAGATGAGAGCATCTATACTGGGTTTTCCTGCAGGTTAAGTAACCTCCAGCAGTTTCCTGAGCAGACAGGAGCAGCTGAAGTCTGTTGCGTGCATGACACAAACCTGGAATATGAGTACTGCTGAGCTCTTATTTTCATTGCTTGGTAGGAGGTGTTTGGGCACAGCGAGGTTACCAGGGCGGTAGTTTGTAGATCGACGATGGAGATTTACAGTAGATTTTCAGCAGAGGCTGGTTCTGCCAGCTGTGGGAGCAGTGGAGTGTGAAGCGGGAGCCCTGTTTCAGATGCTCGCTGGTTTGTGTTGTAAACTGCCAACGCTTGAAGGTTCTGATGAGGGAGCTTAGTGGGAGGAGAAGGGGAGGATGCTGCTTTGAAGTGCATCGGAGTAGAAAAAGAATTTTTCCTTTTTTTTTCCTCCCCTCTTATTTTTTCCCTTTTTCCTCTCTATTTTTTAAGGGAGATAATAAAAGGGCAGAATTTGTACTAGAAACAGGAATTTGTCCCTCTGTAACAGGAAGCTGCTGGTATGTATTTTTGGGAAGCCACGGAAATCGCCAGTGTTTGCAGTCCAATTTGAAGGCTGGCTGTCCTCAGGACTGAAGAGATCTGCTAAAGCAGAAAACCTTTTTTTCCCTCGTGTATCTGCGGAGATTTCCTGCGCTGCGTGCGGAGGCTGGTGTGCTCGCGAGAGCTGGGCAGTGGGGTCTCAGGAGCTTGCTATGGCAGAAGGGATGGAGAAGAGCACAGGGCAGGGCTCTGCTGATGGGAAGGTCACCTGTTTTTCCAGGGTTCATTTGCACGGTTCCTGTAGGTGTCTGCTTTTGTAACTAGACAGGGATTGCAGAGGTCTGGAAGGTCTCCAGAAAGCCATTAGAAAAGTCTGTTACACTGATGGGAGAGTTAACTGAGGCTATCCCAGGCTATCTCCATGTGGCCCTTGGTGCAAACTCTACACGCAGCTTAATTGCTGAAAGTGTCGCATCAATTTTGAAAGCAAAAGCAGGGAAGATTTGGGCCGTTTCCTGCTCTTGTTATAATCAGATGGAATTTTTACACTGCTTTCTTGGTGGTTTTCTGCTGTCTCTTGAGTCAGTGTTGCATAGACTGACCGGTTCCTTCTCAAGACAGGATTTTAAACCTTTCCTAGCCTGTTAGTTACTTCCTTGCCTCCTCCTTTGTCTTGAAAAGGGACAGAGCGGAGTCCCCGGCGGCCGTGGGCTCTTAGGCTAAATGGTGCTGTCCCGAGAGGAAGCTGCAGCAGCAAAAGGAACAACGCACTTCGGGCACATGGACGTCTCCGCCTCTGCTGCTCTCTTATCGCTTTCCCTTCCTGCTCGTCTCTCTCAAAATAGGCTGGATAAATATCCTCCTGCTTGCCAGCACCAAGGCGCCAGAGCTGCAGAAAATCGTTTTAATCCATGCTTGCAATCGTTCCTGGTTCACTTCAGATTTGTTATTGTGTTTAAATTGATTTGACGGAGCTGGGAGGTTTTCAAAGTGCCTTTTTCTACTGCTTCTGCCCAATGCATGATACATAACACTCCAGAATTCACGTCTATGCCCTGACACACACAGCTCTTGTTGACTTTGGGGCAGTGTTGCTTGCAGGGACTGCAGTACAGGAGTGTCTTACTCTGTGCAAGTCTGATGAAGTATTTGAGACATCTCTGCATTTACTCGTGCTATCACAAAGGTTTGTGACCAAGAAATCTGTGTGCTTATCAGTCAACAGAAGTGGACTGGGCTTTGCTGATCCTTTCTATCACACTGCTCTTTAAAACATGCCCATCCTTAGGTGGGTTATGCCTTCGCTCAGTCTAAAATGAGGTTTTTCCCTAGCGAGCAGGACTGACTCCATCAGGCTCAGGTTTCCACTCTAAGTTTCTTGGCGAGCAAAATAAAAACCAGCCCCTTGCTGGGTACAGAGCTTTGGCTAAATGCAGCATGCCAGGTGACTGAACCCCCTTCTGCATCGGTTTTGGGCAGATCAGCAGATAGCTGTGAGTAGCACATGGGAACAGGCAGAGACTCTGGAGAGGCTGTAGGGACCTGCCTGCCATGGGGGACGTATGGGGCATACATTGCTGCCAAGAGCTGCCCAGACTCAGTTTTTTTCCCATGTGGTCAGAGGAAGGCTGGTCCAGCCTTGAGGAGCCTTGGCTGGAATTTGAAAGGCCTAAATTTAGGTTTCTGCTTTGATACAGCCTGCCTCTGGGACTGCCTTTCCATGTCCTACTGTTGGTCTGTTCCCCAAGTGAGTGTTATCCCATAGGGATGCTGCAAAATGTGATGTGTTAAAGATGGTTTTGCTTTAAGGTTACATTAAATAATGTACAAATCCATTAAAGGTGTAATGTGTTAAAGATGGTCTGCTCTTAACAAAAGGAGACCTGTGGCACAAGTATAAGTTGTTTACTCCAAGATTTTAAAACCATAAAGGTACCAGGTTGGTAGTGTGTTACCTTTGGGGTGTGTAGAGGAGGGCAGACTCCTGATCTCGCTTCCGAACTAAATGGTTCTCCTCTTTGTTCCAGCCCAGGTGATGGTGGGGAAATGCATTGTGAAGAGTGGTCCTGTTCAGTCTCTGTCCTCATTGACATGTCAAAATTAATCTATAACCTCTGTGTGTGTTTGTTATTACAGGGTGGATGCTTGAGAGTGGAGGATAAGGTACAAGTGTCTGGGACCGGTGGAATGGAGGCCTGATGTCGATGGAAAGATGGGTAAGAACTGGATTCCCCTGAAGCAATTAATTTTCTGCAGCCTGCTGATTTTAGTTGGGGCTACCAAGCATGACAGCAGAGTGGGAGACATTGCCAGGATTTTCTGGCTGAGTTTTACATTGCTTTCTAGGGTTTTTTTTGCCTTCCAGTGCTACCAAAATTGGACAAATTGTCTCCTTACCATCAGTGTGATCTGGTGGGTCATATTTTAGGTGGAGCCGCTTCTCAAGTCTGCCTTGTATTTCTGGGCAGAGCATCTTCATTCCCTGTATCTCTTCTCCCAAGGAAGCTTCTGTTTCAAACAGAGCCTGGATATATTGCTTTTCTAATCGGTGACCTGGATTACTTGCACCTTCTCCCCCTTCCACTGGAATAGTCGTGTATCAGATGCTCTGTGATGCTGAGGGAGACTTTTTTTTTAATAAAGTGGAAATTATTTATAGCTTTGGAGGTACATAATGATCTTGATCTTATCTCTACTACTGAAGAAAACTTGTTATGTGAGAAATTGGGACCACTTGGAAGTGCTGGACTCTCAGTTTTAGCAAGTGAATAGTCAGATTGGTGGTGTTGTCTCACATGAGCAGGTGATAAGTGTGAGAGTCCCTGCTCTCAGCTTCTCATGCCATTGGCCATCAAACTTATCTGATTACTCTTGCAAAATCATATCTTACTTGCATGTGTCATGGTTTTAACCTGGCAGGCAGCTAAATACCACACAGCTGCTTGCTCACTCTTCCCCTGGGGAATGGGGGAGAGAATCAGAAAGGTGAAGGGATTCGTGGGTTGAGATAAAAACAATTTAATAATTGAAATATAATAATAGAATATACAAACAAGTGATGCACAGTGCAACTGCTCACCACCCACTGACCAATGCCCAGCACATCCCTGGCTAATGATCCCGGAAGAGAGAAACTCCAAAACCTCAATATTGGAGGTGAGAGAGCCCAACTTCCTGGCCAACCCTTATCTATATACTGAGCATGACGTTGTGTGATATGGAATATCCCATTGGCCAACTCGCATCCATTGCTCTGGTTATACTCCCTCCCAGCTTCTTATGCATCTGCACACTAGCAAAGCATGGGAAGTTGAAAAGTCTTTGATTTCTTAGAAACAACTAAAAACATCAGTATATTATCAACATTCTCATCCCAAAATCCCATACTAAATCCAAAACACAACACTATTCTAGCTACTAAGAAGAAAATAAGCTCTATTCCATCCAAAACCAGGATAGCAGGACAACGTCGATGCTCTGCTACTGTGCTTGTAACTTGTCACACAGGTGGACACAGCTGGAGGGGTTGCCTGGTGTCGTCTTCTCCCTGCTAAAGGGCTTCGCAGGAGATGCATGCCTTGCTGACAGCAGCACTGCTGGATTTGGGATTCAGCCAGCATTTCATGCATTTATGAGCATGGTGAAGTATGAGAAAGCTCTTTGCAGAATGAATATTGACCACAAAACCAATTCCAAATTGGTCTACAAGCCATTCTGCCAGCCAGTAGCAATTCCAGCGACTGTAGGGGTTTCTGCTCCTTTTCTTTAATTTTGCTGAAGAGAGAAAACTCAGCAGAGCGGAGAACAAGGCCAGGTTCTACTTCACATGGGTGTCAGTGCTCAATTAACACGTGGAACTAATTGAGCTTGGATTGTCCTATTCCCTTTACCAGAAGACCCAGGTTACATAGAATCATAGAACCGTTTTGGTTGGAAAGGACCTTTAAGATCATCAAGTCCAGCTGTTAACCCAGCACTGCCATGTCCACCACTAAACCATGTCCACCACTAAACCATGTCCCTCAGCACCACATCTACACATCTTTTAAATACCTCCAGGGATGGTGATTCCAACACTTCCCTGGGCAGCCTGTTCCAATGCTTGATAACCCTTTCGGTGAAGAAATTTTTCCTGATATCCAATCTAAACCTCCCCTGGTGCAACTTGAGGCAGAGGAGCCTGGATTCATCTCCTGAAATGGCTTCCTGGCCTGGTGACCCAAAAAAGGAGAAGAGGTCTCAGAGGAGTCCTGGTGGAAGCTGAGCACTTCACTTTCACATTTGCAGCATTTACACAAGTTCACCCAACACTTTTCAGGGCTGGTGGAAATGGTGCTTAAAACAAAAAAAAAAAAGGAGGTGAAGGGGAATACCAGTAAATTTAGGGATTGTCTTTGCAAAGCTGGTAGCAAAGTGATTCAGAGTTTGATAGTGGTTTGAATATAAAAAATGAAAAATGCTAAGCCACTACCACAACTGTTTGTCCCCTCCCATGGAGAAAGGAGAAAAGTAGTGTTTACCTCATTGTGGCTCTACCTCTCTGTTTTTTTTCTCTTTCTCTGTTACCTAGAAGAGAGATTTTGTGGGGAGAAGACTAATTTAAAGCCACGTTTAAAAAAAAAAAAAAAAAAAGGAAGGGAAGAGAAGAGAAAGTCCAGACCTGCTTCTTCAATAAGAAGAATGACAAATTTCAGTTTAAAATCCCTGGTGAAAAACCCCAAAATTTTTTAGAGACATTTTCACTTTGAAGGCGAATGCCACTCCTCTGTCAATGCAATATTTATTTATTTTTTTTTTTAAAGAAGGAAGGTTCAGACTTGCTCTGAGCGCTGGCAGGGAATGAGTTGCTGGCTTCAGTCCAGTTCTCAGCAGATAGTCAATTTGATGACTTCTTTTACAGAGAGTGCGGTTGATGCAAAACTGCTCAAAGTGCCTTCAAACTGTCATCTGTAAACATTGTATGGATACACGGGGGAAAGCAGTAACTGGGGGAACACTGTAGTGAAGAGAGCACCATTTGCAAGGCACCGTGGCTGTTTTTTTGGGAAGGTGAGCTGAACTGGTAGGAGTCTTGTGCAGATTTGCAATTCTGCTTACACTTGTGGGTGGGTGGAAGGTGCTGTGCATGTCCCCTTCCCCAGATGTCATTGCTTGGAGCATTGCTGTAGCTTGTCACTGACATAGCATTGACGCCTGTGTAAGGACCGGTTAGATCTGCCAGGCTGCATTCAGAAAGGATCATGGTGCAGTCCTGAGTCTGGTCTCTGGCTTGAGTGTTGGGGCGAGATGGATGAAGTGAGGTGTATCTTGAACAGTGTTACTGAGTGGTGTTTGTTAGTGAAAGGATTGTTGCAACAGCTTTGACACATAGAAAATTAGGCTAAATTTTGAGGTTTTATTAGTTTCACTTCCCCCCTTCCTTTTATAGGTGTGTTTGTTTCCTCTACGCGTTGGGATGAGGGAGCATTTTCAAGGGAAGAGCAGAAAATTTGCAGTCATGTCATTGATTCCTTCCTGGTAGACCACAGCTGAGGTGTGTTGGATGAAGTGATTTCTGAAGGTCCATCCCAGCTCAACCTTTCTTCCTAGGATCCTATTTACAGTCTGCTCAGTGTCTCAGAGTTCATCATAGGACTGCTCACTCCTGGTCATGTTCTAGGGAAGCTGCATGACCTTGTATGTAGACCACAAGATGGGAAGTGGGGACTTCTGGCGTCTCCGTGGGCTGCACGTCTGATATAGCAGTTAGTTGTGTCAACCGGTGCAGTGGTGCTTGGACTAGCCCTCTGCAGTGGTGGCATCCCAGCACTGCAGATAGGTTGCTCTGCTGCTGCAGGTCCAAGACAGTATCTCTACATGTGCCAGCTTGGGGCCAGCCTAAGCAGAGGTCCTTGGCACTGGGTTGTCTTATGATGTGTAGACATGGCCATGACCATGTCACTTGACACTTATTCTCTTAGTGCTGTCTGTGAAGGACCTGGACATTTCTCTGCAGGATAGATGAGAGGGCTTAATTTCAGAGAGAAGAGCAACTGTATACAGCATAGGATCTCAGGACAGAATTGTTCTGGTTTTGCTTCACACTTTGGTCTTCAGTAAATCCCTTGGGCTCGTATTTAGTGTTGTCCTGGGGCATTTCACTCCAGCTGTGTAATGGTTGTATGTGTACTGAAACATTTGACTTTTCCTTTGTATGGAAAAGGAAGGTGGCGAGAACAGTGGGGTGGTTTGTAGGTGGAAATGGCATTGGAAGGACTTTGTGATTTCTAGAGGGAGAGATGTGGCCATGCTGTAGGTGTTCAGTCACTGCTTCAGAAGCTGACTCAGTTTTCTGAATGGGTCAAGTCTTGGGTATGGAGATGAAGTGAGGTAAGATGACTGATCATGGGTCTGAGAGACACATCTTCAGGAAGGCTAATCCCCAGCACACCTTGCTGGACACTGATCATCCAAAATGGTGCCAGAGCCTGAAGTGGTTATCTGCTCCCCGTTTGGTACTGTCATTCCTGCTGGTTGGAAGAATAATAAACTCCTTTTTAACACAGTTGTTGGGTTGCCATTCTTTTCAGACTTCAAAGAGTCCAAGTGACATGTGCCTCTTACATTGGTTTTCTTAGCGTTGATAATGAGAGAAAAATTGGAGTGGAGAACACATGTGTCCTAAAGCAGGATGTCCCACCTCTCACTCCTGGCACAGAGCAATTCCTCCAGCTCACAGTCCATCTGCCACCTCTCCACGAGGGTCCAAGACCTCTTTATAATTTGATTGAAAGTGCATATGACACTTCTAAAGATGTCCACATCTCCAATACAACGCAGTGAAAGGACCATGGTCAATAGCGGTTAAAAATTGCTGTGTTTAAAATTGCAGTGTTTAAACATTATATCACAGTAAAAGTATTATTAAAAAAACTGCAGAAGTTGGTATAAAAGGCACCAGCGTGTTTATTGCCTAACTTTTTATTTAAAAGTTTTTTGAGTATTCTTAATTCTGGTTATGAAATGCTGTGTGCATGCCTGTGTGTTTTTGATGATTAAAAACTCCAGGAACGCTTATCTCTTCCATTCAGCGTATGTACGTATAACTCAAAGGTTTCTTTAGTACTTTTCTGGAGCAAGTGTGACTTTTTCTTCAGCGGAAAGGTAATCTGAGGTGCGGGAGATGGGAAAATGATGCTTATTTAAGGTATTGCCTTGACAGAGTTGGGTGTGTTTGGAGAAGATGACTGCAGGCTGGGCTGGCGGAAGGCACAGCAGCTTGCTGAAGGAGGAGGGGGCCTGTTTGCGCAGCCATGGTCTGGCCATTTAACCCAATTCAGTGGTTTTTTTGGGGGGACTGTTGAGCTGGAGAGAACTGCCCCAGTTGGTGGGGGGAGAACAGATTGACTCTCCGTATCTCCATGCATGCAGGCGTTGTTTCAGCTCTCCCATGCCTCATTTTCCTCATTCCTCAATCTAAGGTAGTGTCTTTGCTCTTTGTATGCTGACAGCTATTAAAAAAAAAAAGAAAATTCAGGTTGAATTGCAGCAGTTTGTCTTATTCTAAGACACACCAAGCTTTCCAGCTCAGGTGTTCTTATTTTTAAGAGGCATCCATGTCATCTTCTCCCTTTAGCGGTGTCATGCCCCTTGTGCCCAGGGCTCCTGTTTTGGGTCACGCCAGGCGCTTTGAGCACCTGGGGAGTGCGGGACTGGACCTGCATCGCTGTATTTGGGATGTTGCAGCCATTGCTGTAGAAACAGATTAGGAGTTCACAAGCTCTGGACTGTGGCTTTGAGCACTGGAAGTAGCTGGGCTGGGAGGGAGAAAGAGGTCTTTATGAGCCTGCAAATAACCTTCAAAGGTATCGGAGGCAGTCAGGGGAAATAACTTGCCAACTATGTTTCTTGCTGGGTAAACAGCTTTCTCCTTTCAAGTGTGCTCAAGAGAGCACACGGATTGGAGGGGGAGAAGTAATATCTTTTATTAGACCAAACTGATAGAGGTGGAAAAAAACAGGCTGCCTTTTAGGCGCATAAGCCCTTCTTCAGAAGGCGCAAATTTTAAGCTTAGTGGGAAAAGACGCTAGAAAAATTGGCCCAAGTTTAATTTAATTATGTTAATCCATTAAAGGAAAAGGTAACTAGTGTCTGTGGAGCAGAGGGGAGGGGAGGACTAACAAAAAAGCTGTGAAAGTTTGTTGTGAGATGAGAGAGAGAAACCACTACCTGGTCCCTTTGAAGTGGTGAGGAGTTTTGCAGGCGTGTGCTGTGGGACAAAATGCGTCATGCCATAAAACCAAACAGCCCATGTATTTAATTTTTTTAATGCTCGACAGAGCTATGGGCATCCAGAATTTTCTTAAATGTGGTTATTTTTGCTTTTTAAGGGTCTAGCCCCTGCTTGCAGCTCTCCTAGACTAACTAATCTGCAAAAGCAAATGAAAAACAACAGGTTTGTCCAAGAGGCAGAGGTTTAGCACGGCTTATCTCGCAGCAGTCTTTGCTTTTGTAGGAAAGCCCTCGCTGCTGTATTACTGTTCCTGCCTCCTGTCTTCCCCAGGGCTGCAACTGGGAGCCACCCAGTACAGGAGACAGTTCAGGGCTGGGAAGCCTCTGGCAACTGGAAAGGTCAAGGCTGGGTTAAGTTTCTCTTTGGTTCTCCGTAGGGTAAATTCTTGCTCTTTGGCTAACAGAGACTTGCTTATTTAATCTTTGCCATGCTTTAGATCTCTTTATGAGCTTCGGTAGCAGGGGAGTGAGGTGCTTTCTTGTTGTTCCCTGCGCGTCTCAAATGGGTTTGCAAATACGGTTTGTGTTATGGTCCCTGCTTCACGGCCAAGTTCAGAGGTGCTTAGAGGCAAAGCAGCTTACCCAGTTACACCTGTGTTAGCCAACAAAACGTGTCACGGCCCATGCTTTGGCACTGTGTGTGTGGGTTATGGCCAAATTCCTCCCCCAAAATGGGGTGGCCTTGACTGCTCCCCTTGTAGGGAGCAGCCCAGGGCGTAGGGGAGCTGGCTGGGGGCCTGCGAGGCAGCATGGACAAAGCAGATGTCAAGTTGGCAATGAGCTATGGAAGGTCACAGGGCAGGGCTTGGGTGCTGGTCTTGCTTAGTTGACTAGAAACAAAAATAGTCTCAGGAGTGTAGAGCTCATAAGAGCTCCTCTTGTGGGTCCCAGCCCTGCGTGGTATGCTCGGTGCTGGGGGCTCATTCGGGGCTAGGCCCCATGCTGCCACCCTTTTGGCAGCAAAACGGTGCCTGCTGGGGGCTGGAGAAGCATTTGAGGGGTGACTTCTTAGAGAGCTGGTGGGTATGACTGGCACCCCGGGGTCCTGTCATGTCCCACATGGCCTGGGAACGCGGCTGGGCCTGTGCACCCCGCTGCGGCTGGGGATGACATGGTGGCTGGGCCTGGGCTGAGCCCCACCACCCTGTGGTGACAGGGTGCGGGATCAGTCAGCAAGCACCAGAGAAGCACTGAAACCCTTTATATCACTGAAAACTGGTGTGTTTTTTATTATTGAACCATCATATCTCCTGCTCCAGGATCCAAGTTGCTGGCTGGATATGAGGGGCAGCAGTTGTTTTCCCCAACTCTGCTCTCTTCAGCAAACCTTCCCCCCCTCTCCTCCCAAATGCCACCCAGTTTTAACCCAGATGTCTTCCCCATTAGCCAAGGAGGGTTGAAGGGTGTGGGGTGCCATGGCTGGACCCCCATGGGTTGTTACAGGGCCCAGTGGTACCACACTGCTGGAGGAGGGGGGCTGTGAGGAGGAAGGAGGAGGCTGGGTTTTGTGCCTGAGTCTTTACCTGAAAGCCGTGGGATAAATCCCACAAGGGCAAAGATTTTTGCCCATCTCCAAGCTGTCCAGCTCGGATACCCACCGCAGTGCAGCCTCCGAGCAGCCCTCCTCACCCTGTAACACCAGAGAGTTTACATGCCCTCGTCCCCGAGCTGCTTCACCCTAAACCGAATCCAGCTGTCGGGATTTTGCACGGGCTGTATATGGGGAGCAGAATGGCTTCTTAGCCAGGCTCTGCCGCCCTCCGTGTGTGTGGGGATGTACAGGGGATGTGTGGTGACAAGCGTGCATGGGGATGGGGCCGTGGAGGAGTGCAGCACGTTGCAGAGCATGGGAGAGCTCTGCCAGCGGCTCTGATCCTGTGGAATTTTACTGTGCGCGGCGCTGTCAGAGGGATGGCTATTTTGGGAGCAGAAGGTTGTCGTGAACCACAGACGTAACCCTGCTTCCCCTCCCTGCTGAGCTAAACTAAACACCTTTTTGGATCCTGAGCCCTTTTCCATTGCAGAAGTCCCTGGTAGATCTCTGGGACAAGGATACGTCGGTATCGTGCCACAGCTCTTTGCATTTCTCAAGAGAAATTTCTTGTATGATTTGTGGCTTAGCCACTGAAACTTTTAGATAAGTGATAAAACTTGCCATTCAGTGCCCTTGAAAGGTTTTGGTTTTGGTGTTTGCAAGGTACTGATCACTGAGTGTTTTAAGGGCATCACTCTCGCCTTACCCAAACTGAGGTGCAGTCCCAGTAGTGTTACCTTAGCTTTTGGTTTTCCTTGGGGAAATTCAGAGGGCAGCTGAAGTTCTTCATTATCTCACACCCTGGATCTCAAATACAGTATGACATAGCATACTTGTTTATTTGCCAGTTTATTATGTTTTGCTCTTGTCTTATTGCTTTTATATTTATGTTAAGAGCCCATAAATAAGCCCATAAACTTAATATTACATTGGAGGTGTCTGCTTGTTTGTGTACATGAGTATTTTGCGGACTGATTGGGTCCTGTTATTGGGGTGATCAGAATTAGTTATATATGCGATACACAGTTTTACTAATTACCATTTTAAAAATAACTGGTTTAGCTTTTTATAAAATAGATTGTCTTCCCCCCAAGCCCATTCCTGAGCACTAATTTCTGTCCCCTTTTGCAAGGGGATGTAAAGGGAAGGATTGTTTTTTGATCTAAAGAGGTTCTCTGGGAAGTGGTAGAGTCACCATCCCTGGAGGTATTTAAAAGACGAGTAGTTGTGGTGCTGAGGGACATGGCTTAGTGGTGGGCTTGGCAGTGCTGGGTTAATGGTTGGGCTTGATGATCTTAAAGGTCCTTTCCAACCAAAATGATTCCATGATTCTATGAATAGTTGTATGGGTGACCTGAAGGATGGCATGGGGCAGAGGGGCAATAGGAGGCAGGAACTCAAAATGAGCTTTACCGCTGAGAAAAAGGTCTGTGAGATAGTATAACTGCACCCTAAAACTACAGGCGTTTTATTGGGTGTTTGGCGTGATGGACATATGCAGCTGTCAAAAGCCTCTGATGGGTTTGGTTTTGTTTCTTTTCACGAAGCAGTTACTGGTTGTGCTATAAAAGCAAAATTCAAAATACAAACTGATGTCATTTATGGAGAGCAAATGTTTACCATCGATTTGTCAGATAAGGTATTAATAATCTTCCATACCTATTAGATGGTGTACCCTTTAGCATCATAATGTCTTGATAAGGAGAAACATGCTTTCAAGAAACCCCAGCCCCTCACAGCATTAGTTTATCTATTGTGAGTTTGTGTGTCCCAAGCTTAAGACGTCAGCGAGCAAACTCCTGCCAAGAAATCCTGCGTATCAGAAGAGTCTTTCCTCATTTCCTCGTGTATAATTGCTCTGTTCGACCTGCTGAGCTGTGCCCTGCCCTCGAGTCGTACACAGGGGTGACCTTGCCATCCCTTGGGTGGGGTTGCAGGAGGGTGAACGACAGCAGGATCCAGCTGCCGACGAGCCTTTGCTGACTTGAAGGGAACGTGCTCCAATGGTTGTGTCTGCTGCAGTGCGCAGTCATCTGAGCTGGGGGAGGATAATTGGATAATATTTCTCTTTATCAGATACTGAACACTGCTCCAGACAGTGGCAAAATGATTTGTGCGTGTGGGTTTAATTTATATGGAGGTTTATCTGCTGCATCTCTCACTAGATGGATGCATGCAGCAATCTGTTTTGCCACAGGTCATTCACGGACAGCCCTTCTAAGGGGGATGAGTTGCAAAACAGTATTTGTAGCTGCCTGTGAGAGTGTCTGGGTCCCTTCTTTACTTGCTCAGGGGCTTTTGTTACGGTCCCAGTCAGGCTCTTGAGCTTGAGCTTCTAGCTCACTGGTCTCCTTCCTAGTATTGATTGGGACGGTCACTATAACAGTGATCCCTTCTGCTATTTAGAATCATGTCATTTAGGTTGGAAGAGACCCTGAAGATCATTGAGTCAATGCTATCTTGGTGCCTCTGCCCCTGGTATTTTGTGCATAGCCTGAATCCTGGTGGCAGTACATGTCTGTTTGATGGTGTTTGCAGGTACTGAAGGAACCCAGAAGTCCTGGGTTTCTCTTCAGCTCCAAGCTTTTTTTCCCCTCTGACTTTTGGAGAAAAGGCAGCATTTGTCTTCACAAGCAAGTTCTTTAACCCCTGCTTTCACATAGGTTAGTGCTGTGGAGTTCCCTGGACCAGAAAAGCAAACCCAGAACATTGACCTGCTGCTGAAGGCAGTGGTCAGTCCAAGTTGCTGTTGGTCTGGTAGACATGAACTTTCACTGTAACGCGTGGGCCAAGTTTGCTGTTACCTCATGCTCACACTGCAAATAAAAATTAAAAGGTGTTGTGGCCATTGAACAGTATATGCTACTCTGATGTTTGCTCTGCTCTTCATAAAGAAAAGAAAAAAGAAGACAACTGGAAAGAGCTGTAGGAATGAATTGAGGATTACTGTAATGTAAGAAGCTTTATGTTTCCATTTAGTTAAATGAGGAAGGGTTAAAAGGGGATGAGATTGCAGTGTGTGAATACTTGCAGAAGATGAGGGGAGGATTTCTGTTACTAGGGGGGTCTCCAAGATACACGGATGTCAAGATCTAATGAGTACAATACAAAGCGAGTTGTACTCAAACTGGAATTTAGAGAGATGTTTGTTACGGAGAGGTTATTGGAATAAGTGTGTGAGCTCTTCAAACTGAGAGTTTCTGGACAGCTTTCTGTAAAAGGCTGTTTTGCATGATTCCAGGTCAAGATCATGATGTAGAGGCTGCTAAATGAATTTCTGTGGCCTTTGTATACAGCCAGGAAGGCTAGATCAAGTTAAGTCCTTTCTGAATTGAAGCTCCATTTATGTATTTAGCTCTGGCTGCAGAGTTGTGTAGTCTTGGGCAAGACTTTTGTTTGTCTCAGATTTCTGTCCATAAAATGAAACATAAAGAACAGCTCATCTCTCTTTCCATCTGACAGTTTAGCTGAAAGTCCATCGGGACAGGGACTGCCCTTTGCAGGTATCGACTGTTGCTTATAGTGAGTCTTGGCTTTCAGTTGAGGTTCCCTTTGGGAAATGATAAATGTTGTAAACCAGTTAATCAAATAAATGTCTGTTTTCCAAAACCAGAGAAAATGAAAGGCTGATGTCCTTTGTAGGCCAAAGTTAAGGTTGTCACTGTCATAGTCATGTGGGTCTGTATTTCTTTTCACTATGTTTTATTACATTTCAATGTTTTTTTTTTTTGCTTTATGTTCAAAGTCTTGCCTTTTGAAAGGGCTTTTACTGAAGGTGACAATATTTCTGTGAGGCTTCCCATCCTTTCCTCATCCCCTCCCAGCCTTCACAGAACTCTTCCCTCTGCCTGGGGACATCCCCAGCAGTTGCATCACCTTCCAGAGAGGGGGATGCAGGCGATGGAGGGTGATGCTGGAATTTACACAGGCACAATGGCTGAACTGGGCTACCAACACCACAGCTGTGAAAAGCACGGTGGGATCTTTAGTGACCACAAGCGGTCACGTCTGTGGTTTTACATTGGATCCAAGTGGAAGTGTATGTGACAACACGTGGCCCCTGAGCTACACTCTCCAGCCTTGCTCAGTAATGACTCAGAGGACAATAAATATTCTTCCCTTCTGCAACGCCCAGGATTTTTCCCCGACTTTTCCCAGCCCCAGCTCTGCCTGGTGTGTGAGAGAGGCCGAGATCAGAACTTGCCGGATTTTACAAGACTCTCTTTTACTTCTGCAGACTTTTCTGTGTGCTTCATCCGGCTGGTGCTTTTTTTTATTTTTTTTTTTAAATTTTTTTCAGTGTTGATGGAAGCAGCTTCATGGAACTACCGTAAGCTGCCTCTTAGTAATGACCTATTAGTGAAGCCAACAATAACAGCACTGTCTAGACCATCTGAACACAGCTAAATTATTCCTTTGTCCCTTCTTCATTTGCTTTCTCTCCTGACTGTTGAATTGTTTTGGGTGGTCCATGTTGACCTTCAGGCTTGCTATTTCTCCCTTGTGTGTTTTTTTTCTTCCTCCCCCTTCTCGTTCAGCAGTGAGCCTGCTGTACTAAGACTGAAACTCCAGGTTCCTCTCTCTGGCACGCATGTTGGAACCGAAGCCATGTAGCAGCGCCGGAAACGTGCATCTGAAGGGCAGAGAGATGTGTCATCTTGTGGCTTCTTGATTTCACTTCGTAGTTGATTTTACTAAGTGCCGAATGCCCTAGATTCACTTTGGTAATGCCTGGGACCTGTGAGTCTTAACGTCTTACAGAACTGAAAACTTGATGAGAGCAGAAGGTATACTGGTTTTTATAAGATCCTGACAAAATGGATCAGTGGACTTTAATAAAAGTATAAAACCGATCTTCTCATGGCCACTGTAGCTCCATTGGTCGTTGCTTCCTGGGAGGGCTCTTGGCTCTACTGCTTCTGTGTGTTCCTCTTCTCTATGTGACTGTGGATATTTCCCCTAATCCCCAGACCTTTGGGAAACTTATATCTTTGAGACCTCTGTTGTATTTGGTTGGAAGTGGTCCTTGGTTGGATGGGCTGACGCTGTGATCGAATGAGCTTTGTCAGAAGAAGCTGATTTAAAAAGCACAAAATTGGAGTGTTGGTGGGAAGTAGGGAAGCAAGAAATGAGTTTCCTACTGAGGGAAATAGCTGAAAATAAAGAGCAAGCTGAGGATGGAAGAGTCACTGGGGACAAAGGGACAGTGCTAAACACAATTGATTTTTATGTTTCATTTTTGCTGTCTGTGTAATCAACTTTTCTTTGTCCTGGTCTTCCATTGTAGAAAAATATTCCTGTTTACATGTCATACAGGGGATAGAGCGGGCTTCATTGTACAAGTAATTCATCCTGTCAGCCTTAAGTGAATTTGTACAAAATGGTGCAAGACTGAAGCTGGGCCAGAAGATTGTTCAGGAGTGAGAACCTGCTCACGTTGAGCAAAGTCAGTGGGTTCCATGAGTCTCCAAGTCCATCTGAGCTCTGTGGATACTTTATTAGTGTTGTGCAACTTGCAGCTGTTTTGTTCTGGAGCTGCGGCAAAGACTGGGGAGATATTTGCTGTATAATCTCAATGCTGTCTTCTCACAAGGCTGAAGCATACTTGGGTCCTGTCAGTGCTAGATCAGGAGAACCTTATCTTGCATGTCCCTTGGGCATGGGATTCCTGTTGATTCCCCAGCATTCTTCTCTGGGGAGAGCCATCCATCCTGCACCCTTTGCTTGCTTGAACCAAGCCAAATGGAGAGCGAGCAGCCTGTGACGTCCCTTTTGCTGGAGAGGCTCGGGAGTGGCATTTGGATTTAATTATCCAGTAAGCTTCAGTTCTTGTTAGAATTTTGACTGAACTGGCTGAGCTGGCTGCTTGTTTCCATGGAACAAAGTTCTCCACCCTTCTTGGGAGTCAGCTCGGAGACCCCAAGAGCAGTAATTAGGATGGGCAAGAGCCTTAGTCTGGAAAGCAACAGTTCCTGTGCAAAGCTGTCATGGAGAGGACTGGGAAGTGTCAGTTTTGCAATCGATGATGCAAATTGTGCTTCTGCTCTCAAGTTGCTACAGAGCGTGGTGTGGGGTTTTTTTCGCTTTGTTTTGAACGGTTGAGGCTTCCGTCATAGTCCCTCTGAAACTGCAGTTCTCCTGGACTAAAAACACGCTGTTAAAAGTAGTTAAAAAACTACTTAAGCACATAAGAACACAACTTAAGTCGTGTTCTTTCATGCTCCAGTGGCAGAAAACAGTCTTTCCTGCTTGTATAGGAGGAAGTTTTCTTATTTTGCAGCAGTGATGGCATGGATGTGTTTTGGTTTTTTGGCAAGTAACACTCATGTTTTATAATAAATTCTCAAATGCTTTTCAGAATGCTCTTTGGCATTGGCTTTTTAGTAGATGGAGGAATAAAGATGCTGAGTTGACAGCCTAAATATTAGAAATATCTTCTCTTTCCTTCTTTTTTTCTTCTAGTACCTGATCAGGACAGCTAGGGCCCAGTTTTACACCACTGATTCTAGGCTGATTAAGTTGATGCTTGGGTATTTCTGAAAATGGGCTAAATTTAAGCAGTTACTGAAAGTCCGAGGATGCTCCTTGCTTTATTATGTTGGTAGAGATGCAAAAGGACGTGTCTGGCAGAGATGTGTAGCCTGCCTTTCTGAGGATGTGCGACTTCCATAATCATGCAGGTGGGGTTGCAGTCCCAGGAATTTTTAAACCTATATTTGAAGGACTCAGAAGACTGCGTTGCAAAAAGTTTTGACAAAATCGATGGGTGAGTAGAGGTGGAAGACTCTGTTATTGCTTTGAGGGCAGTGTAATATAAACTCAGCCTTTCCTGGACATTGGAAACCCCTTGGTGTTTAAGGAGAAGACAGAAGTCCATGCAAAATTGGCCTTCCTTGCTTTGTCAATCAGTGAACAACTTGTCACGAGTTAGTTTGAGTACCCTGACTTGGTGGCCAGCATAAACCTCGTGCGGTAGGATAAGCAGCGAGGACATCCAGGCTTTCAGTACACCTTGCAGGGTGATTTCCAGTCGCAGTCTCTCTGCGTTTTGCAGGGTTGCTCACTTCCAGCTTCTTTCTAGTGAAATTGCATTGCAATCCCTTGTGACTGCTGTCCCTACAACGGACAAAGTAACCTAGCCCACAGGGATAACACTGAAGCAGTGACGCTGAATGCTCACCTCTAGTGGTAATAGTGATAGGACCCCCTTCAGCTCAAAGATCTCTCTTTTATGGTGTCTTCAGTGATGCCATGTGCTGGTCAGACATCCTAGCAAAAGCGTGGTTCATGCTGTTGGTCTCGGCTGCATGGTTAACCCTCACGGGTACCCATGGGATGTGGTGGGAGCTCTCTGGGATGTGGTCAATGGGGGGCTTGGACCAGCTCTTGGGAGCTGACAGGTCTTTCTCTTGGGAGGAATGGTGGGAGCAGCTGACAGTCACTTCAGAAAATGTTGAAGTTACTCTGTCCCTGTTTGTTGGTTTATTATTATTTTTTATTATTATTACTATTGACCTCAGCAAAACCTGCTGTCCCTCCTTGGGACAGACAGAGCTGACTCTTATCAGTCCTGGAATATCCTTGCAGGGCACTGGTGGGTTAACCAGAGATACATCTCCTCGCAGATGCTACCAGACATGTCCAGGGAGGTTTGGAGGTGGGAGAGTGGTGGTGGATCGGGTGGTTTTGCCAGCAGAAGCCTGGCTCTGCCGCTGCCCGTGACATTACGGAGTGTGTTGTGTGTCCGCGAGTTCAGGAAACTTTTGTTGTCACTCGGGCTGGAAAAAAAAAAAAGGGGTGAGGGGCATTTTTGAGATTATAGCTTTGGTGGAAAATTCCTGAAGGGTGGTGTGTGGGGTTTTTGTTTTTGTGGGGTTTTTTTTAAACTTGTCCCTCCCCCCTTTCCTTTCCCCCTCCACAAAAGAAAAGGTTTTTTTCCTTCTTTTTTGTGTTGTTTTTTTTTCCTACTGCAAAATCTGTCTGGAAAACTGTGCTTGTCCGCAGAGGTCCCTTTTAACAACAACAAAAAAAAAAGAATAAAACCAAACTATGGGAAAATTCTAGCTCTTTTGTTTTTTTCCTGAACTAGAAATGAAAGTTTTAATTTTCTTGAGTGTTTTCTTGTAGCATTTCAGGTGACGCTTCCTACCACCCCTCTGGAAAAACATACCTGTGTTTTTAGTGGGTAGGGAAATGTGGAAGAGGAGACAAATTACACTTTAATGTACTTTGTGAATGTTTTACTTTATTAATTATATATTTAATATTCATATTTAAATATATATTATATCCTTAACATATATACACACACATTGCCTACAGGACAATGTAGGCATTTTCTTAATGCCTCATTTCTGAGCTCTAAAATAAAAGTGACCCTGGATTTTAAACATCTTCCTCCATTTTTCCCCTTATTTCTGTAAGAAGGTGGCTCTGGGTGCACAGCATGCATGTCTTTTTCTCACACCTTTTATCTCTTTCACACTTTCAGTCCTGATAGAGCCCAGCAGGAGAAGCAGGAAAAAAAAAATGATGCTGTGTCTGAGCATGAGGATCAAGGGCATATACCTCCCTGGGAAAAGAACCTTAATGTTTGGGGTCCAGTCTTGTGTGATTTCATATCGTTTTTGTCATCTTTCCCATCTTTGCAGACTTTGAGTTAAATCTGCAAGCTGGCTTGGAGCACAGAATCACAGAATCAAACAGGTTGGAAGACACCTCTGGGATCATCGAGTCCAACCATTGCCCTGACACCACCATATCAGCTAGACCATGGCACTAAGTGCTATGTCCAGTCTTTTCTTAAACCCCTCCAGAGATGGTGACTCCACCACCTCCCTGGGCAGCCCCTTCCAATGTCTAATAACCCTTTCTGAGAAGAAATGCTTCCTAATGTCCAACCTGCACCTCCCCTGGCGAAGCTTGAGGCTGTGTCCTCTTGTCCTATTGCTAGCTGCAGCAGGGGTGGCTCTGTCCCTGGAGGCACTCAGTTTTACACAAAATGCAGTAGCTGTATTTGTATTTTTACAGTAGTAGCTGCATATGCCTTATACCTGCCTGTCTTGGTTGTATGATGAACATGACAGCATGCAACAGGTTTTCACACCCTCTGAGTGGGTATGCGGTACCCCAGATCTTGATAGGGCTTTTAGTGCTCGTGGTTGGTATTTCACAATTAGATAGTTAATAGCTGCTGTAAGAGACCACGACCAGAGATGTGGAAGTGTTGAAAAGGAGATTAGTTTCAGATCAAATGGGTCCCTCAAAGGTCTTTAGTTACTGCAGAATCAGAAATACCGTACGGGCTCTCAGTGCATGTCTCCCTTCTGTCCAGGATAGCTGAGTCTGTTGCCTCTTCTAACATTTTTTTTTTGCCCTCTCCCTTGGTTTCTCACTGGCTCTAGTTTTGAAAATCAGATATGGCTCTTGAGCACCTTTAATGAAGAGGGAGGGAAGGAGGAGATGAACTGTGGTGTGCACCATCACCTGCTGCATGAGCTCTGTGGGTCGTGAAAGGTTTCTGTCCTATAGAGCATCATCTTACACCTCACAAACTGGATCCAGCCCCCTGGAAAGCACATCTGGTCTATGGTCCCTCTCCAGAGGGCCCCATGGGCAGAGGACATGGGCTATGAGCTAGAGGAACTGTAGGAGCAGTGGCCACCTACACTCAGCCCCTGGATTTTCTGAGGATCTGTCTCACCTGTGATGAAGAAACCTGTATTTCCAAGACACAGTGGGCTAGGAGGGACTGCAGTGTGGTCTTTGAATGCCTCTTTTAACAGGAAGGCTGGACATCACGTCTTTTGACCCATTTGCGTTGAAACATTGTATCTGTGATACTGTATTTTTAGTCAGTGCTTCCAGGGGCGAGGTTGCCCTGCCACGCTTCAGTTGTTTCTCTTCTTTTGCAGATGAAGAAGAAGCTCTGAACTCTATTATGAAGGATTTGGCAGCATTGGGCAAGTGTGGGGGGCTGCTGGACAACAACAGGAATAAAAACAGTGTCCACTCCACCAAACAGGTAAGGCATTGCTTGAGTCCACCCCAAACTCTAGTAGACCATAGAGGTGGGCATGGCTCTCACCATGCTGGGAGAACAGAGTTTAAATGTTAGAGCTGAAGTTAACAAGTGCTGCAGGAGCTCAGCACATGAGAAATAAAATAATTTTACAGGGACATAAGCTTTAGGACCTCTTTTTGAAGAGCTGAACAGAAGCTACAGGCATCCCTGTATCACAGAGGAGCAGCAGAGGAGCAGAAGAGTGATACTGCAAATCATTCATAAATGTAGCAATAGAGCCTGAAACTGGTTTTAAATCTCAAATCCCATCCCAAGGCACTTTTTTCTCTTGCTTAGCACTGAGAGTAGTAGAAGTTGTTACAGGCTATGCAGCTTTAAGATTTGGATTAGTCAAATGTTTTCTATTGACAGTGTTGATGAAACACAATATTTATCATGCGCACATTTTACTTCAGATATTTGAAAGACAGACTGCCAACTTTGAGCTGTAGACACCCAGGCTCTTTTGGGAGGAATAGTGTCATTCTTACATAAAGTGGTTTAAATATTAATTTCTGGTGTTTATCTTTATGCTCCTAAACCCAAACATTTTGGCCCTGTTGCACATTCAGAGTTGATGTGGTGAGGAAAACCATTGAGCAATGTCAGAAATTATTCGCTGACATTGATATAATAGCAAAAGTGGATTTAATAGCCTGTTTGCATATGGAACAAATATTACACGAACACAGAAGTTGGGAAGAAAGAATTCAGTTGTCAAAATAGCAAGAAAAAAAGAAGGGGAAAAATAATTAAGACTGGGAAGCTGCTGGAGAAGCATGTGAGCAAATCCACTTGGAATTCCACTTCTAGTGCTACAGCTTAGAATAAGCTTGCAATCAAGTTTGCAGTTGCTGAATGCCTAGCAAGGAAGAAAACAAATTGTCACTTACTGTCATCATGCATATTTTAATGGCATTTGTGCTACTAACAAAAAACTGTAGATACAGAGAGGAAAAATCCTTTCCCGAATCCCTCTAGACTTCCTAGACGCATGCAGACGAAAACACGTGCGCACGTAGCATGTCTGTTTTAAAGTGTGTCCTGGCGGTAGCAGCTGTCCAAGTTGAATCACTGGATTTGTGTTCAGCTCTTGCTGAAATAAGTCCAAGATGTTTACAAAACTGACCAGAGAAATTCAGGGCTGGCTCTTTGCAGCTGCAGGCGAAGCAGACAATCCAGAGCAGCTTTAGAGGGCTCTGAGGGTAGCGTCTTCTGTGAGTTGATGGGTGGGGACCATAGCAAGGCATCTCGGGATGCTTTCAGGATAGCAAAGCTTTTTAGACTTCTCTTAAATAACATATTTGTTTTCTCACAACGGGAGAAGATCCCTGCTGTCATTTTTGAAAACTGTTACTGTAACTGCTGCAGTTACACAGTTAAACAGATATTTAGTCACAGAATCGTCTTGGTTGGAAAGGACCTTTAAGATCATCAAGTCCAACCATTAACCTAACACTACCTAGTCAACCACTAAACAATATCCCTAAGCAGCACATCTACTCATCTTTTAAATACCTCCAGGGATGGTGACTCCACCACTGCCCTGGGCAGCCTGTTCTCTAATGCTTGACAACCCTTTCCATGAAGAAATTTTTCCTGATATTCAATCTAAACCTCCCCTGGCGCAACTTGAGGCCGTTTCCTCTCATCGCTTGTTACCTGGGAGAAGAGACCAACACCCACCTTGCTACACCCTCCTTTTAGGTAGCTGTAGACAGCGATCAGGTCTCCCCTCAGCCTCCTTTTCTCCAGACTAAACACCCCCAGTTCCCTCAGCTGCTCCTCATCAGACTTGTGCTCCAGACCCTTCACCAGCTTCGTTGCCCTTCTCTGGACTCTCTCCAGCACCTCAATGTCTTTCTTGTAGTGAGGGGCCCAAAACTGAACACAGTATTCGAGGTGTGGCATCACCAGCGCCGAGTACAGGGGGACGATCCCTGCCCTTGCCCTGCTGGCCACACTATTTCTGATATAAGCCAGGATGCTGTCGGCAAATTTCTGATACAAGCCAGGATGCTGTAGTCGAAAATAAGAAAAATAGTAGTTTTCATTGGCTGAATTCTTATCTACAGAAGTTTCATAAAATCGAAGTCTTGCAATCAAATTTGATCCACAACCCATCTACTCTCTATCTTCACTTATAAATCACCAGTAGAGTTATGTTGTGCTCTGTTAGCTTTAGAATTGTTGGCTGCCGCTTGCATTTAATTTTATTTTATTAGGAATCAAACTGTTCTTCCCAATTACAACACTGATGCTTGGAAAAACATTGCCTCTTTTATGATTTTTCTTTTTATCCATAAGTGGACCCTCCGTAGTTGCGTGCTTGTAGTTACTCAGAGCTCTCTGATGGAGGAGGTGCAAATAGTCAGCATCCCTCTCGCCTCGCACATCCAGGGCTGAGGATTCAGACCAACAGGCCCCACGAGATGAAGGGCGTTGGAGTATGTTGAATTGTTGCTCCACTAAATTGGACTAGCTGGAACAAGTCTGTCTCGTGGGATGACGGGAGTCTAGTCTGCGAGGTGGGGAGTGGCCAAAGTAGGTGGAATTAGTGGGGACTTGGTTCATGTTTGCAGCTCAGAAGCTTTTAATTGACTTGTTTGGGTCACTTCACTAGTTTTTTTTCCTTGTTTTTAGCACAGAAATTGATGGGGGGGGGAAGATTGCTTTGGAAATGCTGTTGTCATGCCTGTGATTTGTAGTTCCTTTGATAGTTAGTGTTCCTTTTTTTTTTTTTCATTTTTTTTTCCTCTCTGTGATCAGGTTGGCTGGTTGGGCTGAAGGATGCACTGCACAGTCTCCCTTCTTGGAGAAGGAGAGTGAGGCATGGGGCATTTAGATGCTAAATTTTCCTCTTGGGAATCTCATTGTAGGCGTCTCTTACAAGGCACTGCAGCAACTTGCTCACATCGAAATATTTGGGTCTGGACATTCAGTTGCTAGATTAAAAAAAATTCTTTGTTTTTCTGTGGAAAAATGTTTTTCTGAGGCATGGGAATCCTTTAGTCAGTGTTCCAAATTTGCCCTGAAAAACACTTTAAACAAGAATGTGTTGACTAACTAGCCTGTCCCTTTGTGGCTTGCAGCAGTTTTTTGGTCCACAAAGAAACACAACCGAAGTGCTATCTCATCCCTGTCTCCTGGAGGGATTCCTTAGTGCTCTCTTGACAGAAGTTGAAATTTGGAGCCTGCCAGATAATATTCCTGGTAGGCCTGGGCCACACAAGAAAGCAGTCTGTGATGGTGTGTGCTACACAGTATTTCCTCCCGAAAATATCAGCGGTTTTACTTCAGATCTTTATATGAAATGAACTTATTCTTTGGCAGATTGTGTAAAAATCTTTCCTTTTTTTTAGTTTGCTTTCCTTACAAATGAGCATAGGACTAAAGCTGAGTTTCTGGATGTCTAACGCCTCGTGGTAGAACAAGCTGGAGATGAGAACAGCAATATTGATGCACGAGCGCGGATGCGTTTCCTCCTCGTAGTTTGCCCAGGCAGCTGGCAGCAGATGTGATGGCTGAGCTTGAATCTCCCGAGTCCTGGTCGGGTGTCAGTCACTACATTACGCTGCCTTTCTGCCTTGTGAGAAAACAGGGTAGAGGGATAGAGAGGGACACCCTTTTCCTTCCAGATGTGAGTTACAATCTTTAAAACGGAGCTGTTCTTTGGGAACAGAGGGATCGTCCTGAGATCATTCCTAGTGCATCCTCTGCACTATTATTCCTCCATTATTCCTTTTATCACTCCATTATTCCTTGTGCATCCTCTGGCATGGCTGGAAGGAGTCCTTTCAGGCAGTCTCCTGGACTGGGCAGACAAAGGAGTTTGTTTATAGCAGTGGCTCTGAAGAGGGGAAGGAGGAAACAGCAGAATAAAGATCTGCATTGTGATCACTAAGGAAAAAGATGAGTGGGATGAGGAGGGAAACCACAAAGAGTTAGAAATCCCAAACAAAGCATGGAAGAGAAAGGAGCAATGATATTAACGTTTATTTTGTGTCTGTCTATTTATGTGCATATATATAAATATATATAAATATCCATTTATTTATATAAATAGTGCCTGGCAACGCACAGTATGAAGCTGGTTGTCAGTGTGGTGCTTTGGTCTAATGACAAGGCATTGGTGTGGGCCTCTGTCCCAGCTGAAGACAGCTAGCAGTTCCTCTGCCACGTTCATTTCGATTGCAAGTTCTCCCACGGCAATAATGCCCAACACTTGCGAGGAATATTTTCCCATGCACAACAAATGTCAGACTGACCTAAAAGTTGTTCTTTCAGTAAATTACCTCTGGACTCTCTTTTCTTCAGCAAGTTGGATGCAGGAAAAATCTTGCTCATAACTAGAATAAAACACAGCTTGTGTTCCAGGGCTCTCTGTAGGTCTTCAAGCAGTCTAAAAGGAGTTTGGCTTTATCAGTCTCCTCTGTTTTACCATTGGGGAATATGATAGGTGTCCATAAATATCACCTTGAATATGGGAGTCTCTCTGAGGAGATCTGCAGGGATTGCCCCAACTGGGGGGCAGAAGCAAGGGACCAAGAGGGCAGCAGCACCAGCTGGGAAAGCCTTGGCTGGAGATGGCAAAGGCAGTGGAGTCCCAAGGATTTGGGGCAGAGACTTTCCCTTGTCTGTGCGTGGAGCTGACTTGGGTGCTAAGAGGGTAGTACCAAGGAGAAATCCAGCTGGAAAAAAGCTATTCCCTGCCAGGTAGGTGGTTTTGGATAAACATTTTGAAGGCTGTGATTGCTGCTGCTGTATAAACCAAAAATATCTATAACAGGGAGCAATGAACCCTCTAGACATCATCTTTCCGTTGGCCTCTGAGCTGCTCACATGCTGGCCTTGCTTTTTCGGAGGAAAAGAGCTGTAAGGTTCCAGGGGGACCAGGATATCTCGTAGCTTCCAACCCCCCTGAAAGGAGAAGGGGGCAATCCCAGACAAACCCCTTTCAGTCTGGTTGCTGAATAGCCTGAAGAGCGTGGGGGTTCTGTGCAGATAATTCCTAATGACGCGGATTAGTCATCTCCTATTGCGGTTTAGGGACACGGTCCAGCTGTCTGGCTTGTAACGAACGTCCCGTTGCTAAAAGCAGGGGCGAGCACAGGACTAATGCAAACAACGTGCACGTTAGGGAGGTGCAGAAGTCCCCTCAGCCTGGCCCTGCGGTGCTGATTTCTCTTGGCTGAAGCCAGAAGCTGAGGAGAAATCCCACCGCTTTGTGGCTTTGTACAAAGGAGTAACTAGAGCACTAATGCTTGAACGCCACACTGCTTAGTGGGGTTTTCTCGTTGTTTCCTAATCCAACAAGAAGAAAATGAGAGAAGTGAATATAATCCCTCTGCTTACTCTCCAGCATTCAGAAATGGGTCTCCTTCATTGCCCCTGTTTTACCCAGGGGGGAAACTGAGGCAAAGTAAGTGCCCAAGGTCTTGTGGGTGGGTGAATGAGCCCCTCTTGGTGCAGCGCTGAAGGGAAGGGGAGGTCCCTTGTGATGATTTTTCCTGCCTTTCTTGACCTCAAAAGGGTTAATGCTGGAGTCGGAGGCTTTGTCCCAGGTGGTTTGTGAGGCAACCATGGATTTAGATGGAAGGAGTGATCCAAAGGCCCTGTCCTTGTGGTGTCTCAGCGTGGGTAAAGCTGTCCTCTCATTAGGTTTGACAAGAGCAGCTTTAAAGGAAGCCACAGAGGTGGGGTCCAACCAAAACGCCATTTCTGATGGCGGCTGAATTCAGAAGGAGGAGAGGACATGATGGGGGGGAGTCTTTGAACTTGGCGCTTGTCTGGGATTTTGCAGCGCGGCAGTTTTAGGTGCTTCAGCTCTCGGTGCCGTGCTATCGTGCGGGCAGATGTGGAGGTCCTGGTCTGCAGTGGGTGGCATCGAGACGATGCAGAGAAGGTGTCCCTGCGCCGTCGGTCACCCTTCTCCGCGGGCATGGCATTGTTCAGCTTGGACTCCTGCCCTGGCAGATGCTCTGGGTGTTCAGCAGCCGAGGGTGCTCAGCACCTCCTGTTCCTCCAGAGCCGCTTCCATTTTAGGCCTAACCACATGTTCTCCCGCTCTCTGTGTATGCTTTTATTACAAACAGCAGTCAGCTCTTCAGGGATCTCTGTATGAGATTATGATTCACCTCGTTTGGAAACACTTTTTTCCATTTTTTTCCAACAGTTTCCTTAATCTAAACCAGCGTGCAGGGCTGGTTGCTCTGGGGGCTGAGCTTGGCTGAGCCTTCTGGGGTGCGTGGTCCCCAGCCGAGCGCCTCACGGGCAGAAGTGGTCACCCCCTTTTCTCCCCCCAGTTCCCGTCAGTGCTTCCTCTGATGCTCGGCAGTTGTGGTCTTTTTCGTGAAATTAGAAGTTTTGAGGAAGGAGCTAAAAATACCTCAAGGAAAGCCTGGAAAGATGGTGATGGGTTTGTGGCCACTGTGGTGGCTTTGCTTTTTCCTTTCTGAGGCAGATGGCAAGAAAGAGTAAAATACCATTTGTTAGCGGGGCTGGAGGAAATGCCGGTACAAGTATCTCAGAGAAGAAATTATTCCAGAAACGAAGGGAATTACTGTGGTATTTCCTGTCAGGGTTGTCGCTTATTTTGTTTGTGTCGCAGCAGGGCCTACAGGCGCCAGCCGAGACACGGGCTCCTCCGTGCCCCGTGTCGTACGGAAACGCACGTGGAGAGGGGAAGGTTGCTCAGTACAGACAAGCCACAAGATCAAACATCTAAATTTTGTGCTTGGCTCTGCCACTCTTCTGCTTCATAGAATGAGTCACAGAATGGTTTGGGTTGGAAGGGACCTTAAAGATCATCGTGTTCCAACCCCCCTGCCACGGGCAGGGACACCTTCCACTAGACCAGGTTGCTCCAAGCCCCATCCAACCTGGCCTTGAACACTTCCAATAATGGGGCACCCACAGCTTCTCTGGGCAACCTGTGCCAGTGTCTCACCAACCTTGTCATAAAAAATTTCTTCCTTATATCCAACCTGAATTTAGCCTCTTGCAGTTAAAAACTGTTGCCCCTTGTCCTGTCACTAAAGGACCTGGTGAAAAGTCTCTCTCCATCTTATAAAGCCCCCTTTATATATTGAAAGACTGCAATAAGGTCTCCCTGGAGCCTTCTCTTCCCCAGGCGGGCTTTTTCTTCACACCCTTAGGCAAAGCACCTCACAGCTTTGTGCCTCAGTTTCCACTGTCTGCTCCATTAGCTGCCTCAGCTTTCGCAGTGCTTCATGAAACTGTCAATGAAATCTCTGCCAGAGCTCAGTGTTGAAGGCTGGTGCCCTGTGGCATGGCCTTACCCCTCTCCTCCACTGTATTTAACACACGTGCTTCTTGGATGTCTCAGCTTGTTCTCCTACACCAACTAATGACCTCCTCATTGTAGGAAGAACAAGGCTGCCATTAACCTCATATGACATCTGATGGCAGGGAGGGTAAATAGCGTGACTTGGATTGTGCAAGGAGGAGTCGCTGTTGTCTTCATTCTCATAAGATTGCAAAAGTGAGTAGGATGCGGTAACCTCCACCACCCGCACCTCCTCCATGACCTGCCCTCAGGCATTTGCACGTTGTGTTGAGGTTCTTACGGAGAAGATGCTGGTCCTGCCTTCCCCTCGATCGTGCATTTGAGATGCCAGGCACAGACTCGCGTGAGATTTTGCTCCAGCACTTGGCAGTGCCCCAGACTCCCTGTGTAATCTCAAACCAGTTGCTCCAAACAAGATTTCCATGGGTGTAAAAAATCACAGCCTGCTCCAGCATTAGGAAGTGCTTTGCATCCCCCTGGGGACTTCCTAATGCTTTGGGCACTGCCCACTTTTTTCTTTTTTAAAGGAAAAAAGTATTTGTTGCTGATAGCAGTGATGAATTCAACTTTGACTGTGGGTCAAAAACATGAGCAAGCCAAGGGAAGATTGCAAAATAAAACTGTAACCAACTTCTCAGAGTATGTATATATATATTTCTCCCTCTTCGAAATGCTTATGAGTTTAAGGTCTTGGTTTCTTTGAGGGAGAGAAGAGGTAGTGGGTTTTATATCAGCAAAAAGAGTAAATAATAATCTGATTAACAAATGAAGTGGGTTTTCAGGAGCAGTGTGGGGTGGCTGGCTTCCTTCTGTTGGCTTTGGGCCCAACACATCAGCCCTGTTGATGTAGAAGAAAAGGATACAGCAGGGTCGTGGCTCTTCTTTTTTTTTTTTTCCTTTTCTTCTCTCTCTGGAGCTTTATAGGAGTGTTTTGACATTTTCCAGCCACAAGCTGTTTTTCAAAACTTATTTGTCTGCGAAATTTGTGTTGCTCAGCATAAACAGGCAGCGTGTGCTACGTCCCAGCTCGGTGCAGCACTTGGGTCTGCGCTGAAAGTGAAACCTGTGTTTTGAAAGGTTTCCTGCGGCGAGGCCAGAGCTGCGTGAGCTTTTCCCTTTACACGTCCTGCTCCTTTGTAAGGAGAAACCTCAAAAGTTCCTTGCCCTGATTTTTTTCTCTTACTTCAGAGAAGGGCTTTGCGAAGCTACATGCAGTGAACCCACGCCGGCTGATTTACTGCCAGCATCCAGGAGGGATGAACCAGCCAGGCCCTGTTCAGAGAGGCACATGCAAATAAAAATTGGCATAAAAGAGCCCATATCTTCTTTCTTTTCCAACAGAGAGAATCCAAGGTGGCAATCCCACCTGTATTTGCCTGTCTCTCTACAGTGATTTGGACCTTCAACACTGGGTTGGTTCTGGTCATCGAGTCCAGAGGAGGGCCAAGAAGATGATCAGAGTGCTGGAGCACCTCTCCTATGAAGACAGGCTGAGAGAGTTGGGGCTGTTCAGCCTGGAGAAGAGAAGGCTCCGGGGAGACCTCATAGCAGCCTTCCAGTACCTGAAGGGGGCCTACAAGAAAGCGGGAGAGGGACTTTTTACAAGGGCAGGTAGCGATAGGACGAGGGGGGATGGTTTTAAACTGGAAGAGGGGAGATTTAGGTTAGATATTAGGAAGAAATTCTTTGCTGTGAGGGTGGTGAGACACTGGCACATGTTGCCCAGAGAAGCTGTGGCTGCCCCCTCCCTGGCAGTGTTCAAGGCCAGGCTGGGTGGGGCTTGGAGCAACCTGGTCTAGTGGAAGGTGTCCCTGCCTGTGGCAGGGGGGTTGGAACACGATGATCTTTAAGGTTCCTTCCAACCCAAACCATTCTATGATTCTGTGATCTCTTCTCCTTTTGAATTTTGGGCTGGTTTAGAGCTAGTTTGGTATTTTTACAGGTTGAGCCTGGTTCTAGAAACTAACCTGGAGTTTGTCCAAATGTTGTGGGTCTGGTGAACTGGCTGTAGACACCGAGGTGATGTAAGTGCCTGTTTAGCCCGGGCTTGTAACACTGCTGGAGTGCCCCATTCGGTGACTGTCCCAGCACTGGTTCTTCCTGGCCTTTCTGGAAACACAGCAAATGCCATGAGCAGAGATAAAAAGGATGTGTTTCAGATGATCCAACATGTTTACCCTGAATCTGCTGGGGTTTTTTTTAAGCTTTTCAACTGAATTGCCTCCAGCTTTAACTTCCGGAGCTTCAATGGGTGTTTGCAGAACTTGAGGAGCTGTCAGTTTAAATATAAACCTAAGGATACCCGTCCAGCTCATTTTCCTCATTAGAGACAAAGCTGTTTCACTGCGGCTCTGCTTTCCCTCTGAGAGGATGGAAAGTGTGCCTTCACGCGCTGGCAATCCAGGGTTAGAGATAAGGCCCTTGCTCAGGAAGGGCTGTCACCCACCCATTCGAGGATTATCCCTGTGAGATGCAGGCAGCGCGGGACCGAGCCCTCCCTGATGTTACACCTCGGAGGGAGGTGGCGAGCGCTTTTTTCTCGCTGGGAAGAAAACCACTATTTGAGGAGGCTTGTGTGCACTAGCGGGGGCAGAGCCCTGGTTAACTGGGGTGACTAGACCTGGTCTGGGAAGTAAAGAGGGTTTTGATCTGCCTTGGAGACCGTCAGAACGTCCTGGCATGAGCCAAGGGATGCTAGAGGGGTGCTTGGCTCAGGCTCGGTCTGAGAAGCTGAATGAATGAAAAGGCTCCTTGTGGTCTCAGTCGCTGCTAAATATGCACAAATAGAGGATGGGAGAAGTGGCTTTTACTAGTCCCTGTGCAGTTGTGTGTCCAGTCTGCCCGTGACTCTGCTGGCTCTTCTTTGGGCAAATTTAATGATTTCTCTTGAGGTGAGCAACAGGTCAGTTCAGGGTGGGCATTTACTGTGTATAGCGTAGTGATGCTTGATATACTTTGCATTTCGTATGTCCTAAGGAAATAACAGCCACCCACCCACCACCCCAGCACCATTGGCTTTTAAAATCCAGGACTGTCTTTCCACTTCCATTATGGCATGCTTGCTTTTACTTATTATTTCTTTGCCCCAAAGATTCCTGTGTTCTGTTAAACATCCTCTGAGCTTTGCTTTTTGGGTTTCCAACAGAAAAGTACTGGGGTAAAACCATGGGAAGTGCTGAAGATAGACAGACATCAGACGCTTAACGTGTTTGCCTCTTTGATAATAGGGTCTTGTTCCATACTAAGTTCAGAGCATTCAAAATTTTCCACTTTTATTAATGCATTTTAGAATTAATTTCCTCTTTAGAACAGAAGACTTTATTCTTTGACAAGTGCATTTATCACAGAATCACAGAATCACAGAATGTTAGGGATTGGAAGGGACCTCGAAAGATCATCTAGTCCAATCCCCCTGCCGGGGCAGGATTGCCTAGACCATATCACACAGGAACGCGTCCAGGCGGGTTTTGAATGTCTCCAGAGAAGGAGACTCCACAACCTCTCTGGGCAGCCTGTTCCAGTGTTCAGTCACCCTTACAGTAAAGAAGTTTTTCCTCAAATTTAAGTGGAACCTCCTGTGCTCCAGCTTGCACCCATTGCCCCTTGTCCTGTCAAGGGATGTCACTGAGAAGAGCCTGGCTCCATCCTCTTGACACTTGCCCTTTACATATTTATAAACATTAATGACGTCACCCCTCAGTCTCCTCTTCTCTAAGCTAAAGAGACCCAGCTCCCTCAGCCTCTCCTCATAAGGGAGATGTTCCACTCCCTTCATCATCTTCGTGGCTCTGCGCTGGACTCTCTCTAGCAGTTCCCTGTCCTTCTTGAACTGAGGGGCCCAGAACTGGACACAATACTCCAGATGCGGCCTCACCAGGGCAGAGTAGAGGGGGAGGAGAACCTCTCTCGACCTGCTAACCACACCCCTTCTAATACAGCCCAGGATGCCATTGGCCTTCTTGGCCACAAGGGCACACTGCTGGCTCATGGTCATCCTGTTGTCCACTAGGACCCCCAGGTCCCTTTCCCCTACGCTGCTCTCCAACAGCTCTGTCCCCAACTTGTACTGGTACATGGGGTTGTTTCTTGCCCAGATGCAGGACTCTACACTTGCCCTTGTTATATTTCATTAAATTTCTCCCCGCCCAACTCTCCAGCCTGTCCAGGTCTCTCTGAATGGCTGCGCAGCCTTCCGGCATCTCAGCCACTCCTCCCAGTTTTGTGTCATCAGCGAACTTGCTGACAGCGCACTCTAATCCCTCATCCAAGTCATTAATGAATATATTGAATAGAACTGGTCCCAGAACCGACCCTTGCGGGACTCCGCTAGACACAGGCCTCCAACTGGACTCAGTCCCATTGACCACTACTCTCTGGCTTCTTTCCTTCAGCCAGTTCACAATCCACCTCACTACCCGATCATCCAGACCACACTTCCTCAGTTTAGCTGCGAGGATGCTGTGGGAGACCGTGTCAAACGCTTTACTGAAATCGAGATAGACCACATCCACAGCTTTACCATCATCTATCCACCGGGTAACATCCTCATAAAAGGCTATCAAGTTGGTTGAGCAAGACTTCCCGTTGGTGAAGCCATGTTGACTGCCCCTAATGATCCCCCTATCCTTGATGTGCCTAGAGACAGCACCAAGAACAAGTTGCTCCATCACCTTTCCGGGGATGGAGGTGAGGCTGACCGGTCTATAGTTACCCGGGTCCTCCTTCCTGCCCTTTTTGAAGACTGGAGTGACATTCGCTTTCCTCCAGTCCTCAGGCACCTCTCCTGTTGCCCACGACTTAGCAAAGATGATGGAGAGTGGCCTAGCAATGACTTCCGCCAGCTCCCTCAGCACCCGCGGGTGCATCCCATCAGGGCCCATGGATTTATGGACATCCAGGTTTGCTTAATTGGTCCCTGACCCAGCCCTCATCAACCAAGACAGATTCCTCCTCTATCCTGACTTCTTCTGAGGCCGCAGGGTCCAGGGCTCCTCAGGACAGCCTCCAACAGTATAGACAGAGGCAAAGAAGGCATTCAGTAACTCCGCCTTCTTTTTATCCTCTGTCTCCAGGACCCCCACCTCATTCATCAGTGGCCTACATTGCCTCTAGTGTTGGCTTTACCTGCAATGTATTTGAAGAAGCCCTTTCTGTTGTCCTTGACCTCTCTTGCAAGGTTTAATTCCAGGAGGCCTTAGCTTTCCTAGTTGCCTCCCTACATCCTCTGACAACAGACTTATATTCCTCCCAAGTGCCAGCCCCTCCTTCCACGATCTGTACACCCTCTTCTTCCACTTGAGTTTGCCCAGCAGTTCCCTGTTCAACCATGCAGGTCTCCTGGTACCCTTCCTTGACTTCCTACCTGTTGGGATGCTCTGATCTTGAGCTCGGAAGAAGCAGTCCTTGAACGCTAACCAACTATCTTGGGCCCCCTTACCTTCTAGTACCCTGTCCCATGGGATTTCCCCTAGCAATTGCCTGAAAAGGCCAAAGTTGGCCCTCCTGAAGTTCAGGGTTGCAATTCTGCTAGCTATTCTGTTCCTGCCACATGAGATCCTGAACTCTACCATCTCATGGTCGCTACAACCAAGGCTGCCCTCAACCTTCACCTCTTCAGCAATGTGGAGTTTCCACAAAGTCTGTGAGTCCAGCAGGCAGCTTGGCCCTAAATAAACCAGATGCCCACTGGAGTTAGGGGAGTCTGCCTGAGAACTCCTGTCACCTTTGGATCTGCCTGTCAATATGGGATGCAGTTTGGGACCTAACCATTTTCTGCTTTTTCTTTCAGCAGCGAAATGTCAGGATCAAGTTTGAATATGAAGGAGAGAAAAGGTATGTACCCAACCCAGTCTGCCACGTGTACAGGGACAAATTACCCTTTTTTACCCAATGTTGTCCTACTCACTTCAGCCAGCTGCAGATGAGCTCACAGCAGGATTCGTGCCCCTAAAATCAGCTACAATTTTATATGCAAGAGCCCTCCCTCTTCTTCCCGTTTGCCACAAGTACCTCCTGGGATTTGCACGCAGGCGAAGTGGTTCCAAGCTGGAAGTCATTAAATGCCTCTTACCAGGGACATAGGGTGCGCGCATGGATCCTTTTCTCTTTTTAATTCTTGAGCCCTGCTGAACCACAGCTGAGCTGCAACTCTACAGAAATGTGTCCTTTGATTAGCAGCCTATGACACTTACTTAAGATAACCAGATTTTGGGCATGAGTCCCATAAAAACAGAGCTGGGAGTTAAAGCTTGCCTGCCCTTCCCTGCTTGACATTTTCATGGAATCACCTCTGCTTGGTGCTCGGTGACTGTGGCAGGGCAGGACGCAGGGCTGGAAACTCGCCGGCTGATGGTCCAAGTTGCATGTTAAAGCTGAAGAAAATTTAAGTAATGTCACCATAAGGCTAGACTGTACTTGCTGACGTGTATGTACAGAGCTGCTGCATGTGATGGTACAGGAGAGTCACAGGATGCCACACTGCATTATTCTCGTTTCCATCCCTCCTCCCTGTTCAGAGTCACTTGCTGAAAATGGAGATGATAAATAACTGACCAGTGCCTGATCCTGGGTCTTCTCCAGTGAAACGCTGCTGGACTTTCTTCTTCCCCTGTGCCTCACAGTAGGAGAAGGAGCAGAGGAGCTGGACTAGGATTTTTGGTATATATTCTTGCAGGGTGGATCAAGTCTCCTCTTGGTCATAGCAGATGAGCAGCATTTCTGTGAGTGTAAAAGCAAGGAGCAAGCTTTGTGCTTCATGATAGAAGAGTACAGGTCCTTTCTTCTGAATTGTCAGTCTAATTCCAAATTCCAATAAGCTTCTACTAAACTGAGACTACTGTTGTATTTGTTTGTGTATACAGGATTATCCAGTTTCCAAGGCCAGTCAAATTCAAAGAAGTGGTGCAGAAGGTCACAGATGCTTTTGGACAGACGATGGACTTAGTCTGTGTGAACAATGAGGTACTCTTCTCCTTCTTGCTAAGAGAGTTTTAGGGTGCCTGGTGCCCACTTCAGAATTGAGCAGTGGTTTGTTCTTAAGGCCCTAATTCGTATTGTACATGGATGTTAAGAAAAATAATCTTATTTTGTGGTTCCCAACTGGTGAGTGTACAAGAGCTGTTGTCTGGGTGAAGCTCAGTCGGATTCTCAGACTCCAAGCCAGACTTTCCCCTTCTCAAATTTATTTATTTCAATTAAGGCCTATTAAATGGTGACATAAGAACATTTTCTTCCCCCTCCCCGAACAAAAAAAAAATCCCTCTCACTCAAACAGGGTAAGGAATTAAGTAACTGAGATGATGGAGACATTGTGAGTTCAGCTGCACAGTCAGCAGCGGTAGATGTCTACCCATCAACACCCTTGGGGCAATGGGACCAACTTTCAGAGCGCGTCTGGTGAGAGCACACACAGGGCAGAGAAGACAACAGCTGAGATCAAATGGCTTTCCTGAGAGCCACATGAAGTGACTGTAGGCTACTGCGTGTTTGGGTTGGATGTGAAGCCTTCCCATCTTGGGGGCAAGTTGCAGGAGCATGGTGAGTACCAGAACACAAGGGACAGTGCTGCTAACACAGCGTACTTTTATCTAGCACTGACTTTGTTTCACCCAAAACCCCAGAACCATGTGCATGTTCTTGTGGTTAGGTCTGCAGTACAATATGTGTATTTTACATCACTGGAGGTTCCTCTAGCAGGTCCTGTGACCACATACAGGCAGCCAAGAAACCCTCCCTCTGTGATCCTTGCGTTTTAAGGCTTGAAGACCTTTCTGCTCCAGCCTTCTTCTTAACACAGGCCTCTGTAGTTTTCCAACCTTTTCTTTGAGCCCAGCACTGTGTCTGAAAGGGGAGGATACTGGTGAGGGCCTTTGCTTAGAAGGGGGCAATCCTTGGCATCTGTTTTGGTGTGCTCAGTGTTTTCCTGTGAGGCATCTTGCCATGAACTGGGCAGGCAGCTGGAGCCACTGGACTCTTAAGGTGGGTTTGGCTTTGGGAAGGAGGAGAGAGCCAGATGACAAATAGATAGGCTTTTAAACACCAGTTCTTTTGGATCTGTCCTGACAGCTTGCTTGTTCAAGTCTTAATTGCAAATGACTAACAACCTTTCGTTAAAGTATGAATGGAGAGGGAAGGCATGAAGAGAGCTTTCCCTCTTTTTTTTTTCTTTTTTTTTTTTCCCTTCCTTCTGTTTCAGTGGAGATTTGCTCCACAAATAGGTTGCTATTCTATTATAAGAGGTACCTCATGATACCAAAGTGTCTGCTGGGTTTTGGCTTTGAATGCAGTCAGGTTTCTAATCTTGGGCATTCTTTGACAGCCCTCCCGGGAAAAGCCTGCCATTGAATTCTCCAGGAATGACTCATTTCATTCCAAGTTTCTTTCCACTGGAAGAGGATTTTTTTCCAGCAACAGCAAACAGAAGCTTAAATAATGCATTTTATCCCTTATTAGAGACTGTCTTCCTGGGCATGTGCACAGCACATAGCAGGACCATGAGCAGGGTACTCCTAACTTCTTAAGGTTGAGAAAGACCTTCAGTGTTTTGTTTTTCTATACATAAAAACTTCCCCCTTGTGAGAACCCACACTTTTGGGAAGAGGTCTGAGCAGTAGTAATTCAGGGTTGTTATTGTGGAAACACTATGGGCAGACGAAAGTGATCTTTGGGGAGATGATAGCCTACATGTCCACATGGTGACACCCTGGCATCTGGCTCCTAGCATGTTCTGGGTCAGGCTTTTTAGTCTCATGACTGCAAGTCTCAGAGGTAGCTTGACCACCAACTCATTACAGTTAAGTGTTTCACCCTTTCTTCATGCTCAAAGGGAACTGTACAGTAATTCTGTGTTGCATTCAGATGTTTCTTTTGCAGTAGCACCTTGTAGACCAAAATTACACCGAGGTCAACAGGCCCCTACAAAAGCTCACTAAATGGCAGTCCCTGTCCTGGTGAAGCAGGAGTCCTGAAGCCAAGATCAGCGAGATGAGCATGCCAGCTGGGTGGAGCAGGGGCACGCATGAATCACATCCTGGTGGGACCATGGAATCAACGGGCTTGGGCTGGTATAGATAAGAGTGGGGCCTGGCCATGGGTGTACCGCATGGGGCATGTCTGCATGTTAGGACTAGGCTGGGCTCATCTTTCTAATGAATGGGACAGCAAAATCTTGCCTGGGCATGGACAGCGTGGCGTGGTGTTTGTTAGACAGCTGGCTGTGTTATGGACTGAAAGACTGGCTTCTGCACCAAATGCTGTCTGGATTTGATCTGTATGCACTGCTGAACAGCTGCTCCAGGTGTGACTAAGTGTTACCTTGTCATCATTTCCATCTCCATCACCAACTTGTGATGTGACCTTGGGCAGAACACTGAACCCTGGTGTGCCACCAGTTCCCTTCTGAGCTCCCCTTGCTTGTCTCCTCTGAGGCTGTCCCTCAGCATCATTTTGGAAGGTTAGGGAGAGCTAAAGCCTAGGGAAGTGGTAGAAGCTCAATTACAGGGGGGAGGAGAGGTGCTTAAAAGCATATTTAACAAACATTTGACGAGAATTGTTGATGCCAGTTGGTCCTACATTGGGCAGGAAGATGAACTAATTGACCTCTCAGATTTTTCCCCAACCCTGTTTCCTACTATTCTTTGGCTTTCTGCAGTGTCTTACAGAGTGAGGTCTGGCAATATTGTTGTAGTCAGTGAAAACTCACCCTTTGCACTCACTTTCTTAGACTGCAGTGGATTGACTAGCAAGTCCCATACTAAAACATTAGGCTCCAGAGGAGTATACTGTTTAAAAGCAAGAAGAAAATCTGATAAGCTCTATTTAGTGAAACTTCTGTGTAGGTGAACTTTGCTGTTCATCATGGCTGCTCACTCTGTAGACAGAATAAACCCAGTTACTGGAAATGTACCCTGGCAATTACTTCTGTGGTTCTGCATGAGTCTATATTTAGTTTCGTGCCTAGTAGATGTCTCTTCCTGATATCCATATGTGCCACACTCTGGAAGCCAAATGGAGCAAAATCTACTTGCCAGATGTGGGTAATAGGTAAAGCCAAGCTAAATACTCAGGAGGGCAATTTCTGCCTGATGTTTTTGGCTCCTCTGAAGCAAGCATGCAAACATGTTAATGTTGTGATATTGGAGTGAGATGGAGTGACCTGCAGAACATTCTGTTCAAAGCAGCAGCTGAGGGATTGCTCTGAACACTTGTGAGGAGCTCGGTAGAGGGATGGGTGAGCAGGGGACTATGCTTACAGTTCAGAATCAAATTCTTCTTGGTGGTGAAACGAAGGGGAGCAGCTCTCCGCCATTCTCATTTCTGTTGGGGTGAGTGTAGGAGAGAAGGCTTGTCTGCTTGATACACCTGTGGAGGCCTTGTGAGCTTCAAGAGGGTTAAGCAGTGCACCAAGAGAATATCTCTTAAGCTCTGCTAATTAAGGAAGCAGACTGTCTGAGAACAGCTGCACAGCATTTGGGAGATGTATTCAATACCATCTTTGTCTGATATCTCCTGTGACCACGGGTGATTCATTCAGATCCCAACGTTTAACCATGAACCATGGGCTAACCATTTCTTTCATGGACCTACTGAAAGCCCTGAATAGTTGATCTCTACCTGGTGAGTACTTTCCTTTCATTCATGTCCAAGCACTGTCCCAGACTGAGAATCTGCTTCCAGCCTTACTTGTGAGGCCCAGCCCAGACAAGGCTGGTGTTGGCGTTCTCTGTAAACCTTTGTAAACTGGTTAGGTCCCTTGCTTGGGAGGTGAGGGACATGTTCCTGAACTTTTCCCCATCTGGTTTGGTTGAAAACTCAAGTCCCTTCCTCAGCAGCCTGTAGGACATCCCAGGGCAAGGCTTTCTCAAGAGTTCCTCTTGGAATCTTTTTCCTACACACGAATAACTAAACAGTTTTCAGACAAAGGGTGCACAACCTGATTATCGCTCTTCTTGGATGAATGTGCTAAATACTTTGCTCTAGAGTCTCCTTTTCTGTCTTTTTGTAGAAATTTCTCAACCACATTTGCATACCTTACACCAGAAGAGCACTCCTAACTCAACCTGGAGTTCATTGCTTAAATATCTTTTGAGAACTGTCCTTGTCTTTCCTCGGCGATTACCACTGCTTCCAGCAATTACACCTGGCAGCTTCCTTTTGTCACCTCTTAATCCCATTTCTGGATATCTATCTCTCCCACACAAGCTGTATGGGTCCTGGATATCTAATTTGGGACTGTAAACTCTACAGAATAGCAGGTTGCATTCAACTTAGCTATTGCAGTGCCCCTTTGCAGACCTGGCTTTTAGTATCTCAAAGCTGAGTGCCTAAGGTAGATATAAGCTCAGGACAACCTGTTATCAGCTGTGGGAGTTTGGCTTTCTTGGTGGGACGATGGTGTTAAGCCTGATGTTTATCATACGAAACAGGTGGTCTGCATATGGCTTGATTCCCTGTCTGCAAAATGG
Organism: Nyctibius grandis; assembly: GCF_013368605.1. Lineage (NCBI taxonomy): Eukaryota > Metazoa > Chordata > Aves > Nyctibiiformes > Nyctibiidae > Nyctibius > Nyctibius grandis. The sequence goes on from NC_090664.1 coordinate 54,362,649, forward strand.
GGACAAATATAACCTTCCTATCGCTCAGGAGAGGAGAAACTCAATCCAAACCTTGAGTTGTTCACACTGCAGAAACAGCAGCCATGCAGACATCTAAGATGGAGCTTGGCAGGCTCAGGCTGTGATCCTTGGGTGGAGGAGGTGACTGTAGCAGTTTCCCGAGGTGAAACCTCATCTCCGTTAGCCAGGGCCCACAGCCTTCCCTTGACCTGGTCATCCCTGGAGTCCTAGTCTCAGTGCACGCAGTCTGAGGTGTATTTGCCTCCAGGCCAACAGCCAAACCCTTGGAAAAACACCCTGGGATCAAAAAGGTAGGCACAGGCAGCTTTTGAGTGTCTTCTGGAGAAGTTGGTCTGAGGTGCATTTGCTGTGGCTGGTGGCATGAACCCTGGTCACCCAGAGGGCTGAGCTGCCTTTCAGAAGTTCTGGACAGCTGTGGCTCCCAGTAAGACCAATGGGAGCCTACTGGGAGCTGTGGCCACTCAGTCCCTTTGGTAGGTGAAACTGCTGTGTACTTTGGCACAGGCATGAGTATAACATGTGCTGTGTTGACTGGGTTCAGTGCCAATGCCCGAGGCAACCTACAGAGGCTGAGGACTGGTTTTTATGAGATTAGGCAGAATGCTCCTGGATGAGGGGCAAAAAGTTGTGTTTCTAACCTTAGCCCAGGGCGGCAGAAGGCCGCAGAGCCCCTCTGAAGTGCAGCTGTGTTGGGCATTGGAAGCTTTGCAGGCTGTCTGTAGGACGTGGTACACCGCACAGCAATGTCAAGAGGGTCAGATTCCCTCTGGAGTAGGAGGGCAATAGTCTGCCACTTACTAGGACAACATCAGGACCTTTAGCTGCCTGTTCGACACAGCACTGTGTAGCTCTCTGTTCTATTTACCTTATAAAAAGCAGAAACTGAATTTGTCCTGCTGGGAGTCAAGAAGTGGTTCTTGGAGGGAGAGCAATGCACACCCTTCATCAAAAGGGAAGAGACTCTTGTGAGATGTCCCCTGATTTCACCTGGTGCCCAAACACTAGAGAGACAGTTGCAGCAGTAAGGAAGGCCACTGAGGATCTACCAGCATAAATCCTTGGGTGTAGCTCACTGCTTTCTTGGAGCACCGTTATATGTCCATCTTCCCAGGAGGAAGTCCAGGAAGAATTGGGGCTGTTCTGGGGCTGGGTAGCAGCAGGTCTTGCCTACAAACTCCAAGATTAGAGCAGCCCCCAAATAGCAGGCAGCAAGCCTAAGGTTTTGTCTCATCCCTCTCCTCTTCCCACTAGCTGAATTGGTGATGTGACCTTTAAGCTGTCTCCTTGCAGATGTTTTTTATTGTGATTTTTTGTGTCTGTTCCTGGGTAGATGAGAACTTGGAAGAAAATGTTAGAGCTTGTCAAGCTGGAGGGCACGGGGGCTCTGTTTTCCATCCACCTTCTCCTCGTTCCTCCCTCATCCCCCAGGTTCCCAAGCTGCTCACTGCAAGGATCTGGCTTCCTCTGTTTACCCAAAAGTGTGACACTACCATGCTCCGGTGTTTGTTCAATCCCTTCCAGCTCCTGATCCCGCTGAAATCCCAGGAAGATTTGGACAAAGCGATGGAACAGTTGGAGCTGAGCCCTTCCCTGAAGAGCCTGCGGATCCTTGTGAGTGCTCCAAAGAAAGCGAATGTGAGTCCTTCACCTTCTCTGCTCTTTTGTGTCTGGAGTGAGATGCCTTGTTATTGTGTTGGGGAGTGGAAATGAGTCTCCTGACGGTGCAGAACAGAGGGCAAGCTGGTCATGAGAGGGGTCAGCCCTGCTCTGGCTCAGCTGCTTGGAAATCCTCCTGTGGTGGCGGCCCAGAGACTGAGTTCAGCTCCCTCTAGCTCCTCCTGCAACCTATAAAGGGTTAAATACCGTACTTAATCTTCAAACAAGGTTAAACCCCAAGAGAACCCTTTGTGCTTTCTGCCTAGGGATGCTGTCACCATTCCTCTGTAGCCTCTCCATGTACAGGGTGGTGCCCTGGCCCTTACCGTGCTGGGTACTAGCGTGGGGACCGTTCCCTCCATGTGGTGCTGCAGTACTAACGGCCAGGGAGAGCAAACGGGAGAATTCTCCAGTCTCAGGCAGGACTGTCTTTTTCCCCATTATTTATTTATTTGTTTTTCCTGAGCTCAGTGGTTTTGCAGTTAAGCCTGTTAGCTTGACCTCGCCTGCACAGAGCGTCTTGCCAAAGCACATGTCGTGCTGCCCCAAGCACAGGCTGTAAAGCAAGGGATTTGCAGATGTTGCAACTCTGTTTCTTCGTTGTATTTCCTAGAAGTACCAGAGAGACTGGGAGTCTTAAAACTCATACTGCTTGTCCTCATGCTACCGCTGGCGCTCACAGCTCTTGGAACTTCTCCACTCCTTTTGAGAGGCTCAGGGACCAGAGTCCCAGGGAAAAACTGAGCCATCAATTGGGGTTTCCTAAATCCTGGGCAGAAATGGGGCAATCATCTGCCCAAGCAACTGCAGGAACATTGCAGTATTGCAAGTTAACTACTTAGAGCAGAGCAGCCAGGTAGATTCAGGCACACCATTGCAAGTAGGTCAGACTCTTCCTGAAGCATGTAGCCATGCAAGAACATACAGCTCCGAGGTCATACAGGAAATTATCACAAAATCACAGTGCACAGTGTAGCGTGTTGTCTTAGTAAGATCTGGCCACTACCATTTAAGTTACCAACTGGATTGTCATTTCGTTGCTTTCCACCTGACCTGTCTTGCATAGCAAAGCCTGATCCTCCACTCCCTGTTCCTCTGCTCTGTTACAGAGGAATCTCTGCAGTGCCTAGGCTGCCTCTGCAGTCTGTGGAGCATGGAGGGGAGGCTCTGATTTTGGGACTGCAAACTTGGGTTCAGGGCAGGGATCAGTCTCTCTGTCTATTTGGAAATAATGCGATGTGGGAACAGTCGTTTATATCAAATATCTGCATTTATCATTATCAACTGGAGTTCAGTCTTAATTAGAGTATTTTAATAACAGACGTGAATTGTTTGTGAATTATTTTTGGATTACCATAGATTACATACATGTCTTTTTTTTTTTTTTTTTTTTTTTAATGGTTCTTGGGTAATATGGCCATGGGGAGCCAAATACAGGGTTTCACATGGTGCATCTGCAAGGGCTCTGGCAGAATCTGATCATTCCCTTTGTCTGATTACCAGCTCCTCCAGCCAAACAACAGTAAACAGCACGAAATGAGGATCTCCAGATCCATGGGGGATATCATGGGATCCCTGTACAAGGACTCCGAGAGGACACGGAAGTATTCCACAGGTCAGTGAAATGCAATGCTCTGCAGGGTGTTTTGTGCTATTACAAGCTGGCCACCGTCCTCTTTCTCTTTCCCATCACAACCCTGTAGCTGCTACAGTCTGGACGGCCACCCTGATGGCTCCCACCGGTAGCTCAGTGCAGTTACTGCTTATTCTCAGCCTGAGGAAAAGACTCTGCAGGCTGCAGAGGTCGGATGAGGTTGTGCTGACCAGAGAGTCGTGTTGGGCATGAAAGCTAAGAAGAGCAGTGGATCTGAGGTGTAATTTGAGGGGGAAAATGCAGTGATAAGAATCTCCAGTGAATTTGGCACTGCTAAGCTGCATCAAAGTGAAGAGCAAGGATTTATAGAAAGACGAGGCTTTTCCATACCTTGTCATCCTTTTTTTCCTTTAACCATCTGCTCTTGTTCTCTTGGCATCTCTCACCCTTTCCCCATTAGCAGAATAACACAGGTGACTGGGCTTGGTTTCCTTAGCTCCTCAGCTGAGACCAGCTTCACTACGTGAAGACCAAATACGTGTGTCTGTGCCACCAGGCTGTTCTTGTTGGTGAGATGAAGTCTGTGGTAGTTGCTTCTGTGGTTCCTCAGGAGAATGGATGTGCGCAGTGTTTTGCAGTGGTCACATTTGAGATGAAGAGGAGCGTCCCTTTCCTTCAGAGGTGCTGGGAGTAGATACCTGCAGCCTCTGATGCCAGGCTGGCAAATGCCTAGTCTCTTCTTGCAGCCCTGCAGGGGCTGGAGTTTGTTCGTAGCCTTGTGTGGTCTTTTCTTTGGTTTTCTGTCCTTGAGATTATGCTTTTCTTGCTTTCTAAAATACTCTGTGAGGCTTCTGAAATGACAAGTACTCTTGATCAGCTCTATGTAGGACCTTTTGCATGAAGAACCTTGTAGGATTTTGTAGAGAGCAGGATGCCTTGTGCAGAACTGGTAAAGCAGCCCATAGGACTGGACAGCAGGGGTATGATTATTCATATTATAACCTATAGGCAGGATCAGTGATCCTGAAGTACAGTGAATGTTCTCTGCTGCATCTGTGGGTGCTGGTTACAGGGTAATTTCTACAGATCTCTATTGTTTTCATACAGTTATTCAACAACTGTAGAAACGACAGCATCAGAGACCTTGAATAAAGTGGGGCCCTCCTATACAAACATACATGAAGATATACTTCATCCTCCAAAGATCCTTTGTACTTGTATGGCAGTGAACACTTCCAAACTCTCTGCTTTGTGCAACAAAAGAGTATTTTTCTCCAAGGATTTGCCCTTTCTCTCTCTCATAGCCTGTGCTGCCTTGATAACGTATCCTGTGGTTTGCTGCATCTCAGACAATGCTATGTAGGAAATGTTCTTCTAGGGTAGGTCCAATACAGGCTCTTGTGCAGCCGTGCCCAACTCTTACTGAAGCCAGGGGTGGGTGGTACATGTACAAGAGCTCTCTTTGGGCCTGGTGTTTGGATATGCCAGGGATGTCTTTTTCTATTGTGGTTTTTTTTCTTTCCTAGCTCACACAGCTCTTGAGAGTTTGCCCAGATTCTGGCAGTCACTAGATGATTCTGAATGAAATGCACACACAAATACATGGTAAGGCACAGAGCCTCGGCAGAAACTGTGCTTGTGCAAAACATCTCAGCTGTTCTTTTTTGGCACTTGTTAAGCTCTTAACATAAGCCAGTGAAGAGCCGTAGCACTGGGAGCTGTCACTGATGTGTGAACTGAGCATGACGGGCAGAATTGATCCCATGTGTAGCTGTGCTAGTGAGAAGATGAGTTCTTGCAAGGTTAGACTTTCCTAGTACTTTTATGCCATGCTTTGGCCTTTTCTTACTGTTTTGGAGCTGCTGTAATACCAAGAGAGTCCCTGACCAGGTCCGCACCGCTGACTGTGATGTGTCACTGACTTGAACAGCATCCTGTAGATAAGACAAGGCAGACAAAGGAAGAGATATCAGCTCTGCAAGGGTGAGAGCCTGAGCGACAGATGGATTTTGAGGGAATGCCTGAGTAGCAGAGCGGAAGAATGGGCATAACATGCTGGTTTGATCTAGGTGATGGAGGAGGAGGACTGTGCAGCACCAGATGTAGGATGCAGAGTGTGCTAATGTTGGGATCTTCAGGAGGGTCTGCATGCCGATTGCTGGTGCACCAAAACCAGTGCCGTCGGCGCTGTTATAGTTACGTAGCAAGGGTAACCAGCCCATGCTATGGCCATGCCTCTGTTTTTACTCCGTGCAGACTGTCAGTCTTGCTCTTAGTTTGAAAAGAGATTGCAACAAACAAGACCTCTTTTTGGAGTTGTCTGGGGTCTGTATGAAGCTACTACAGCCCTGCTTAGGAGGTGTTCGCAGTCCAGCAGATGCAGTATTTTTGTCCTGCCGAGTCAGAACTGGGTAATCTAGCAGCTGGGCAGAAACTCCAGTGAGCTGGAAGAGAGAGACAGTGTTTCAAATGGAGCATTGAATCATAGAATCGTTGAGGTTGGAAAGGACCTTTAAGATCATCAAGTCCAACCGTTAACCTAACACTACCACTACTAAACCATATCCCTAAGCACCATAGCTACACGTCTTTTAAATCCCTCTAGGGATGGTGACTCCACCACGTCCCTGGGCAGCCTGTTCCAATGCTTGATAACACTTTTGGTGAAGAAATTTTTCCTGATATCCAATCTAAACCTCTCCTGACACAACTTGAGGCCCCATAAAACTGAATGTCAGGCAATAGATAGAGATGATCTCGTGTTGTGGTTCCCTGAACCAGGGATTTCACTGAACTTGGTGGACAACCAAAAGGGAGCCTAAGAGGCTTGAATTTCTGTAGGAGAAACTATTCTTCACTTGTAGTTGCAAGGTATTTCACAGTGTTTGCTTCTGCTATCATCCAGAGTGGTTGCTGTCAAGAGAGGCTCTTAACTCAGTTCAGCTTTTCTCTTGAAACCACATTTAAAAGGAGCTTTAAAGTGACTTTATAAAAAAAAAAAAAGGTGGTTCAGGGTCATGTTCTCGGTGTTTCTGAGATGTCTCATGTTTTTCTGCTGACTCTGCCATGTTAGCAGCAGCGAAAAAGAATAAAACTGCATGTTGTTGGCACAAGCACGTTGGAAGCGGGGAAGATGTTCTGGAGAAGATTTGGCTATTTTTGCTTCTGCTGGACAGAAAATGTCTTCACTCCATGTCCCTGAAAAACCTTAGGCAAAGTCAATATTTTCTTTTTTTTTTTTCCCCATAAACTTTTTCAGTGGAAATACCCCCCCTTTTTTGGGGGGAGGGGGAGTGGAAAATGTTCCAGTCTGTTGGTGACCAGCATCTGCAAATGTTCAGCAGAGTGCCAGGAAACTTCGGCTAAAATCTGTTTGGGTTCTGGGTTTTCAGATAACTCAGGGTTGTTTTTATTTACTTGGAGGAAATATATGTTTCAGAACATTATCCACAAATTATTCAAGCTTCCCATTCCAGCACCACCATTTCAGTGTAAACATTTGCCAAAAGCTTTAATTTTTTTTATTTCTTTTTTTTTTTTTTTCCATGGTGGCAAACCAGGCTACTGAACGGCATCATGTGCCTTCCAGCCCTCTCCAGACCAGGAGCTACCTCTGGCTGGGTCCGTGCTGTCAAATATGGACTGGCTGTGGGAACAGCAGGACTCTCACCTCAGAGAATTGCCACCGCAGTGACGGTGCCCAGGTTTTCATGCGTGCCTGGACATGTGTGCAGCAGCATCTAACCCCTGCTAGCATGCTGGGAGGATTTGAATGCAGATCTCTGGAGAGGGACGGTACAAAGATTTGCTGGCGCACAAGCTGGCCAGATGACTCTGAGAAACAAAGGCCTGGAGGTGATATCTGTGCTGTTAAATTCACAGGGCCAGGACTCGAGCACTGGTTGGCTGTTGATGAGGTTCCTTAATCGTTAGCACATTCCCTGGCCAACCCTGTACCAATGACTGCCATCCCAGCAGTCCCCGGGTACAAACTGGGGTAGCACAGGCTAGGGACCTGTTGCAGAAGTTGAGATGGATGAGACCCCCTCTATTGTGAGAAGAGGAGGAGAATTTGGCTCTGTGCATCGTGCCAGCTGCTTTAGGGCAAGAAAATGGGCTCTGTCCCACTTACTAGTATAGAAGTACCCTAAAGTTTGCCTTCAGTCAAGGTGGTAGGAGTCCATCCTTGGAGGATCAGCATGGAGAGGAGGGAGACTTATGGGGGTCCCACTGAAAAAGGAGAAATCAAGGGAGATTTGGTCTGTCTGCTGACACCTCCCCACAACAGTCAGAGTGAGAAATTTCCTGCAGGTTTATCTCTTCCTCTTGTGCTGCTGCGGCCTGAGCCCCGTGCTTCTGCCAGGGCTCAGAGGAACGGCACATCTTGGTGTCATGTCCTTCGTTTGGCTCTGCGGCAGCGTCATCCCAGGGCTGGGCTCTCCGTGGCTGCAGCTGTGAGAGTAGGCGGCCACCAACAAACCCTGCCTAGCTCTGACTTTTAAGGGGCTTCTGTTCTCCATCAGGACCCCTGATTGATGCTGGTGGGTGATGGATGAAGTTTTGGGAAGGACCTGCCAGGGCAGGGAAAGAGTGAAGCCAGGGAACACAGAGGCAGAGGGAAGCCAAGCCTGGCACAGGGGAGCTGGCTGTACGTGCAGCACCACGAACTCTGCACATACTGCATGAAAGACACTTCTTAAATAAAAATAACAGAAGGGAACATGAAAGACCCCAGTAGATGCCAGCAGTGACTGTAAGTCTCCGTGCTGGCCTGGTTCACCCTGCTCGGGACATGCTGTGCTCTAGTCTCAAATATATGGCTTTACATTAGTGTGTGTAACATGGAGCAGGAATCCCTTCCCAAAGCACCTTGCTCCAAAGGGTAACCAAGGTCAGATGCTCAACCAGTGCCAATCTGCAGAGTTTCTCTGAGTTCAGGAATCCTGAACAGAGCTGCTGAGATCTGGCCAGCATTCGGCTTATAAAGCAGTGTCTCAGAGCCTGCCCCATCCCAACTGGGTCTGAGGACAGGAGCTGACATGTAGACCCAAGGAGGACAGTCCTTTGGGGGTCTCCTCTCTCTGCCTAGTGCTGCTGCTATTTCTTGAGTATTAGGTCAAGTGCAAAGAGCATCTGTGATGTGTCATCAGGCACCTCTTCCTCTGCCTCTGGGTGGATAAAGCAGGATTATCCAATACATCCAATATGCCTTGTCTTGCCCCCACTATGAATTAAGCCTGCCATTGAGTACCGCAGTTGCTCTCTCTCCCTGGCCCCTATTTTCCACCCCCCCCTCCCATCAGCAGCACGGAAATTGCCTGAAGTTTTGTTAACGGTGCAGGATAGGGCTTCAGGGGGAATCCACCTTGGGCTCTGGGGCTCTGCTCCCACCACCTCCTCATGTTCCTTCCGAGCAGATGGGCATGCGTGGATGCAAAGCAGCCGCAACCAGTGCTCTTGGAGGTGTGAAGCTGTATAAATTACTTTGAGCAGCTCTTCTACCCGACCAACCTGGCTGAAAGAGATCTGCTTCAGTTCAGCAGTTCCCAGGCGTGCAAAAGCCTGAGCGTGTTGTTTAACTTCCTTGCCTGCTGGGAAACGGCTGGTGTCTTATCCCCTTTTACAGTTTTGGCAGGAAATGTGGCTCTGGAGGTCAAACACAACTGACCTGACGACTGGGAGTAGTTGTTACAGGCAAAGGCTTAATGTGAGATCATGCAAAGTCTTTACGCTTGTGATAAATCTCATTTAACTCCCTGGGTTCAAAATCAAACTAGGCATGTACAGCTCTTTGTAAAATCCAAGTCGAAGACTTTCTGGGCAATGAGTGGGTTGTTGCAGTGAGAGATCCCAGCACTGCACGGGCAGACCCACACCTTTCAGTATCAATAACAAAAATGCTGAACAGAGCTAAGATATAGCGATTACACCACGTCAAATCCTCTAGCAGCTTTTTGGAGCAAGAGCCACCCTCCTGTCTTTATGCAGCATTCTGGATTGACATCTGCTAAGCAAATGAGGGGATGATAACGCAGTGATTTATCCAGGGTGCCTGAACTGTTAAATGGTTAAACATTTGTTTATTTATCTTCAAAGAGAGGATGCCGTACTTCCCAAGAGGGTTTGTTTTTAGGGCTGGTGGAAAGCCAGTTCATTATGAGCGCCGCAGCACTCGAGAGATTCTCTCCCCTTGATCTTGGCGTTGCTTCAGTTGGGCTTTTTTCACTGTGTTCTTATCCTGCAGGAAATCTGTGAAGGAGAAAATAGGAAGAAGGAAAAAAAAAAAAGTAACTCAAAGCCATATGACTTTTATTTTTACAATCTGAGAAAGGAGTCTGGAGGGAGATGTACTGTGGGACAGAGAGATCTATGTATTTGGTATAAATCCAGCAAGCCTGATTTATTGATCTTCAACGCTGGTGTGACAGTGTTAACGTTAGCAGCTCCTGATGTGTATCAGCTTATGTGAAAGGTGGGGACTTGGACCTGAGGTGTCGATCACGCTGATGGATTTATGCCAGAGATCAATCTGTCACGGTAACCGTGATGCAAAATAGCAGCAGAAGAGGCAGAAGTGTTGTGTTGATTTATCAGTGTGGACTTTGCACAGTGGTATAGGCCCCTTCCCGGTCCCTTTCTCTTGCAATAGTGAGCTAAGCCTAGGCACATTGTTACCAAATCGTAGTGATGAACTGAAGAGTTGGCAAGAGTGTCGCAAAAGCGGGTAAGAAGTGTAAGGAAGCGCATCTCCATGTGCTTTCTAGCTCTTCAAAGATGTGTGCTTTTTAGAAGTCTGCTTAAAAACAAGTTGTTGTGTTGTGTGAACGCTCATATTGCACAATACCAACTGGTTAAAGCTCCAGCATGGACCTCCGTCAGCAATTCCTTGCCATGAAGTGATGACAGCGCAGAGATGGAGGGGAGGGACTGCAGAAAGACAAGCGGAGCCAAGCCTGTGCATCTGGGCTATGTGAGGGCAGCGCTCTCTGTATCCTGAAAAGGCACAAGGAATCAGTTAGGGTGGATTTGGGGGAATAATGGGGAGGAATAAGCCATCCACATAAAGAAGCTGTGGGGTTCTCTCCCAGGTGCGAAGTAGAACCCCCCTTTGCTAACCAGGCCTGGTGGGATGCCTGCAAAAGCCTTGCTCCCTGTCCCGAGGTGTGCATGATGCACTGCAAAGCCCCAGGGGTTTCCAGGAGGCTCTGCCTGGTGTGGAGGCTCTGGGGCTGCAGGCGTGGAGCCTCTGGGGCTACAGACAGGGGAGACGACCCTCCCTCGGCAGGAGGTGGGACGAGCTGATCCCGTAGGTGGGACAAGCTGATCCCCTCCCCATGGTTCTTGGATTTGAGAGCTGGTTTTCCTTCCTCTTTGTTTTTGTGTAGGGAAAGGGGAGAGAAGAGGGGTATTTGAGTGCAAATTGTTTTCCATATCAGAAGTGTTTAAGTGATGTTGCACCGAGTTCAGCCGGGCTGTTTCCCAGATTGCTGAACGAGGCAGTGACGTGATCCAGGGAGGAAATGCCCGGAGGTCAAAGAGGGAAGGTGGGTTTGGATTTGCGTTTTGCTTTGAGATTGCCTGATTGTAACAACAAGACTCTGGAGCCCTTTTCTTTTTGGTGTTTACAGAGCACCTGGAAACAGTGCACAGCTCTTAGGATCCAGGGTCGGCTGAAGGCCAAGTCTGCTAGGTGTTGTGTGGCCCTACAGTAAGAAAATGTCCCTGTTGCAAAAGCTTTGTAGGATGCCCATAAATAGTATCACATCTCTAGCTCCTCCATTCCCTTCCACACAAGTTCAAACCCATCAGCATCTCCAGGAGGTCTGTGATCACTGGAACAATGTCCCTGGAATGACTTGGATGTCGCAATTCCTCTCCTTGACCCATGTCTTTCCTATGTCCTAGGCTCTCTGCACACTGGCCGGAGCTCTCCACCCCCGGGGAGCGTTCCCGAAGAGCAGCAGCAGATCGCTCGCCAGGGATCCTATACCAGCATCAACAGCGAGGGCGAGTTCATCCCCGAGACCATGGATCAGAATGTAAGTGGGGCCAGGGTGTGTGGGTTAAACTGGGGCAGTGTCAGGCACGAGGGAGGCTGCGCTGTGAGTGCTGTTCCCACCATTAAATCCCCCGTGGGCCCTGCGCACGGGGCTCAGGCCAGGTTTTTCCAGGAATGGGTGCCCCCAGGTTTGACGTACTCAAGAAACAGCGGGCCCAATTTCCAGGAACCCTAAAAGCCAGCTGCAGTGGTGATGGCACCTCAGGTAGCTCTAGAGGAGCATAGATCTGGCACACACATGCACGCCAGCTGCCAGATCCTCGTGGCTGCAGCCTTCCCACATCCCAGGGACCACGAGGGAGCGTGCCAAGCAACCGACTGCCTGCGATTGCAACAGCCTGGGGATGGCAGCAGCTCTCGTTGCTTCCCGTATGCTGTTTCTACCTGAGCTTTGGCTACAGTTCTCTGCTCTGCCTGCAGCCTCTCTCTCTGATTTTCTCTCTCTGTTCCTCCCCCATATAATTTTTTTTTCCTGTCTTAATGAGGAGTTTGTATATTCCAATCCCTTAGTAATAAAAGAATAGCTAGTTCTTCAGCACAGTGATGAGCAGTACCTCTTCCTCCAGTCAATTTAGTACCCATGATGGGGGAAACTCTGGAGGGTCAAGGGACCAGAGTGGGAGCAGCTTCCACCTTCTTCTCCGTTTGCATCTCTGCTCAAGCTATAGCTCCAAAGAGCTTAGTACAGGTCCTGTGAAGTCAGCTGGCCTAACTGGGCATGCAGTTCATTCTTGCAAAGCTCTTGGAAGGGCAGGACCAGGATCCACGATTTCCAGGAGCGCTGGCCGTGCAGGAGGGACATCTGGAAGGCACTAAGCTCACTCCAGCAGGCTGCTGTGACAGCCCCCAAAGATCTTGCCTAGGGAGATGTGTGTTTCATACACTCAAATAGCACCCACTGTCTTTGCTTTTGTGTGCAGGCTGTGCCAGTGTTTCCATGGCAAAGTTGTGTTTTCAATGGTTTATTCTACAGCCATTAATAAAATAAGAAGTCACTCTGGGTGAGTCTTGGCAGCGTCAGAGTGCAGATGTATCTTGTGCTCCTTGCAGCCAAAAGTTGGCTTTCTATTGTTTTCACATGCCTTCCAAACACGTTTGGTAGGATTAAGACAAATTGTGTGTGCGTGCAGGGGGAGGGTCCACACGAACCCCCTCTTGGGTGTACATCAGCACAACTGCACTGGCTTTTAATGGAGCTCCATTAACGCTAGCTGAGCTCTGAGCCTGCTCCTGATGAAGGTTCCCAGATGCTCTCCTTGCTTTTCCCCAGCATCACGCTGTGGGTGGCCTGCTGCCCTTCTCTGGCAAATTAAATGCAGGGAAAAGGGGATTTGGGGATGGGTTTAGTCTTTTTTTTCCTCATCTCATTGAGCAGCCGTGCTTTTCCCCATATGGGCTTTGCCCTCAGATTGTCCTCGTGCTGCAGCTTCCATATGTGCCTTGTGGAAAATCACTTCCAAGCTGGTGCCTGCTGCCTTTTGGGGGATGGCCCTGTGCAAGCCTGTGATGTAACTGCAGTCTTTGCCTTGAGACCAGTTTGGCTGATGGACAGATGCTGAGTATGGAGCCTCCTTGGATTCCTAATTCTATGCTTTCGAGAAATGAGTGCATTTCAGCATGATTTTAACTGCTGGGAGAGACCTGGCATAGCTGGCAGAGGTGGGGAGTAGGGTGTAGCTGGGGTCTTGCTCTTCTTTGGCTGGTGCACTTTGAAGGATGAGGCTTTGGGGTAAAAACTGGGAAGCAGAGAAAAATCACACTTTCCAGTTGGGACTGTCCTACCAAAACAATGCGAGCTGTTATGGTAACCGGTTGAGGAGGTGTAACACAGGAACAGCATGTGGAGAGGGAGGCTGTTCCCGTACGCAGGGAAGGAGGAGCGATGTGGGTCCGGGAGCCAGCGAAGGGTGATTCCACATGGTGTTTAACCCTCGTTGCTCAGCTCTCTTGGGAACCAGCTGGGCTTGGGGCTGGCTGTGGGGTAGGAGTTAGTGAGTGTCCACAGTGGGTCAGCAGCCAGGAGGAAGCATCATACCAACTGCAGCGCAGCGTGGCCCTGAGCGAGCTCTGCTCCACGTGGAAGTGCTCATAGCCCCTAGGTTTGCCACTCAGTACAAATCCTCTGTTGTTACTAACTAGCTATAAATAACCCCATCCAGTACAATGTCTCATCCAGGAAGCAACACAAATGCAGCTTTTGACTCACTGAGCTAGTGAGAGCCAAGCGAGTTCCTCCAGCCAAAAGCCCTGATGATGCTTCACTTACCACCGGAGAGGAAGGCTGCTCTCGTGTGCCAGGGCAGCTCGGGGAAGTCAGGAGGCCAGGGCTGCGATCCTGGCTCTGGCACACAATATCCACTCGACCTTGGGCACATCATTTGTGTCCTGATAGATGCATTTTTCTAAATTATTTTTTTCACGAATACTTTGTTGAATCTCACTACTTCTCAGCATGCTTTGAATATCAGGGTGATAATTATCTATGCCTCAGTTTGCCTACTAGCAAATAGCAATAGGAAAGAACAATAATCCAGAGAGGGCATCATAAATGGATTTCCGCTGGGAAGAAAACTTTTGTTAGATTGGATCTCGTCTCTACTGGGGCTGGCATCAGCTGGTGTAAATCAGCCAGCTTTGGTGGAGCTTTGTTGACCCTGCCAGAGGTTTGCTAGCACCGGAGCTTGAAGAGCTACAGTACATGGTTTTATTGTTTCCCCTTTTTGTTCACCATCAGATGCTTGAAGCTTTCATCAGCCCCGATGAGTCGCTGTCTGGGAGCTGCCAGTCGCTGGACAGATCTGTGGACAGGTGAGTCGTTCATGTCACCATGTTCACCAGCTGGAATGCAGCCTCCGCTCCATCGTGGGAGAGGAGCAGGGTCGGTGGCATCCCCTGAGGTTCCTGTCGGGATGAGGATGCACCTGAGCAAAACAAATTTATCCTGAATGCTGAAAAGGGATCCTAGCACGGATGTCTGTGTCATGGTATGATTTGAATTGCAGTAACATGAGCTGGACAGAGTAGCTGGGGATCTGCGGGCAGCCTGACTTCGTGTGTCCAGGTTTTCTGCTTCGGTCAGATCCCTCTCTTACTCCGCTGGCTTTCTGCAGTCACCAGGTCAATACTCTGTTAGCCTCTCCATGCCTCCTCCCCCCCGGACATGCTGTCTGCTCTCCATTGACTGCTTGTAAATTCAGCAGCTGCAGACGTGTCAGTCAAGGTGCTGAGGACACCAGATGAGCAACAACTAAGTTTAGCTTCTCAGCCGGAAGCAACTAGGACACGTTGTACTAACACAGGCTGCAGTTCAATAGTCGGTGCGGCTGGTTGGTCCAAGCTCACACGTGCACAGCAACTGTACGTTTGCTGCTGTGCACGGTAGGCTGTGTATGCGACACAGTGTCCTTTTGGGAAGCAATATATATTTTTTTTCCATGCGCATCAAAGGTTTTCTTTTCTTTTCCCCCCTCCGTTGCTTTTGCCGTACACCATCGAGGCTGTGTTACAGCAGCTCTGCGTTGTGTTGATTTGATTGTGTAGCGTGCTTCGGGTTTGCAGCTCTGTGCACTTTGGATCTGTCTCAGCATCAAGGTCCATTTCCTTTTCGTGGCTTTTAATAATTTCCTGTGATGTATTCGCTCATTGTTACGGCTGGATCGAAGCTGGATTCCTTGTGTTCCCAGCCTCTCTGCCCCAGCTTTGCTTTTGCATAGACTTTGCTGGGAGGAACAACCTCCCACCTCCCCTACAGTCAATCCATCTTCCCTACAGTCAATCCATCTGCCTTACAGTCATTCCACCACCCCTGCAGTCATCCCATCTCCCTTACAGCCAGACCACCACTCCTACAGCCATCCCATCTCCCCTACAGTCGTCTCGTCTGCCTTAGTCATCCCATCTCCTCTACAGTCATCCCGTCTCCCCTACAGCCGTCCCACCACACCTACAGTCATCTCATCACCCTTACAGCTGTCCCACCACCCCTACAGTCATTGCATCTGCCTTACAGTCCTCTACAGTTATCCCATCTCCCCTACAGCCATCCTGTCTCCCTCTCTGCTCCAGCCGTAGCACAGTCGGACAGTCCCTCTGACTGTCCACGCGGCCTTGTTGTAACACTCTATTGTGAACTGAGAGAAGAGTGTTAGGGATGTTTGCGAGAGGGTAATATGGCTTGGTTTCACATACAAAGGAACAGGCAGCTGTGTTCAGTTATGGGGTCTAGGAGCTGGAAAAGGCATGAGGAGGGCTGTATTCTTCAAAGGCAGACAGAGGAGTATGACTATTCCTGCAAAACCATAGCTGAGCCCTTGCAGCCAATCGCTTCAGTTGGCATTAGCCTCAAGAGGGCAGAGCTAGTCACCAGGCGTGGTGGCCAGTCTGATGCTAAGAAATAACACAACAAATTCCTCTTCACTGTAGCAAACCTGCCGTGATCAGCTTTGACATGAGTAGATTTCAGAGCACTTTACAAAGCAGTTTTCTACTGCTATGCCCATCTTGTTAAAAGGGGCAGTGGAAAAGCAACCTGTCCAGGTCACCCTGTTGGCCCTTAGAGAGGCTGGGCTGAAATTAGGATCGCTGAGATCCCCTTGCAGTGCCTTATCATCCTCTCAAGGTAGTTGAAAGACCTTGAGCCTTGAAGCACCAAGCTCGCTCTCTCCCTCCTGGTCTCCCGGGAGGGTGTGTGTGCTCAGTGGTGGTACGGACCCTCCTGTGTGAGGAGGGTGGGGGATGATGTTGCAGAGAAGGGGAGACCCGCATTAATCAAGCATGACTGAAGGACTTCAGTGCGTACCTCCGCAGTAACTGAGCAATGTTCACAGAATGCAGAGTTGCACGGTTGAACACTTGGCGTTAAGGGAAGAGAAATCTGCAGCCCTCCTGTGCCGTCTTGGGCACAGGTGTTATGGTACCGTCTTCAGCTACTTCATTTCAGCCTGGTGTCTACGTTTTCTGCGCATCCCTTTCGTTTGTCACAGGAACAAGCAAAAAAAATAGTCTTCAGTCTTGTGCAGGTTGAGGATGGGATCTCAGCTGGGTAGACTGGGCTGATCAGTGCAACTTGCTATATAGCCTGTGCTTTCTGCATGTAAGCACTTCCTGACTCATTCCAGCCTTTCTGAGTAATAAAGTGTATCTCTTTGTTTTTTGTCTTTTTGCAGCCCTCCCTTTACCCAAACCCCTGTTCCTGGAAGGAAGAGCCATCCCAAAGACAGTCTTGATTGCATGGGTAAGCACTCTTGGAGGTTTGTATTTGCTTATAAGCATAAAAAGCATGTAGTAGAGAAACCGGATGAAGGCTATTAGAGGGATGGCACTACATGAAAAGTAATTTAAAAAAATCAAGCAAACCGGCTCCATTGCTTAGGTTATGCTTCAAAAATGACCCTGCAATGATCAAACATGAATGTTTTCTAAAATCAGAAGACCCAGAGCATCAAACACAGGCAGGGCTGCTCTTGTCATTGTTAACCCTTTTTGGCTCTGCAGCAGTAGTGGTAGCACTGAAGAACCTTTGGGCCTGGTTTGGGAATCAGTTTACAGCAACAACAGTCCAAACTGGGTAGCAAGAGCCCTGAAGTAAGTGGATGAGAACGGATTGGGAGCAGCCCTGAGGAGAAGGACTTGGGGGTGATGGTTGATGAGAAGCTCACCATGAGCTGGCAGTGTACGCTTGCAGCCCAGAAGGCCAATTGTATCCTGGGCTGCATCACCAGCAGCGTGGCCAGCAGGTCGAGGGAGATGATTCTGCCCCTCTACTCTGCTCTCATGAGACCCCACCTGCAGTGCTGTGTCCAGCTCTGGTGCCCCAACAGAAGAAGGACATGGAGCTGTTGGAGCAAGTCCAGAGGAGGCCACGAAGATGCTCAGAGGGCTGGAGCACCTCTCCTATGAAGAGAGGCTGAGAGAGTTGGGGCTGTTCAGCCTGGATAAGAGAAGGCTCCAGGGAGACCTTCTAGCACCTTCCAGTACCTGAAGGGCCTACAGGAAAGCGGGAGAGGGACTTTTTACAAGGGCATGTAGTGATAGGACGAGGGGGAACGGTTATAAACTGAAAGAGGGGAGATTTAGATTAGATATTAGGAAGAAATTCTTTGCTGTGAGGGTGGTGAGACACTGGCCCAGGTTGCCCAGAGAAGCTGTGGCTGCCCCCTCCCTGGCAGTGTTCAAGACCAGGTTGGATGGGGCTTGGAGCAACCTGGTCTAGTGGAAGGTGTAGCTGCCCATGGCAGGGGGTTGGAACTAGGTGGTCAGTAAGGTCCCTTCCAACCCAAACCATTCTATGGATCTATGATTCTACGAAAGCAAATAAAGCTGTTGCAAGATCAGAGGTGAGCGCTGTGTTGGAAGAAGGTGCTGAGGGGCATTACTCTTTTATTTGGAGACAACTGTGAGGTGCTGGGAAGCTGGAAACAGCCTTGTGGCATCGCCTTTTGTTTCTGTTAGTTTCTGTGAGTTGCACTTTCAGGATCCTGATTTCATACACAGCAAAACTTGAGTCCCAGACTCGTTAGGGAGTTATACCTCTTCCACTTGCATGAATAATAATCTGTAATACTGCAAATGCTGTTAGAGAAAGTGTATTGGTAACTTGCAAGGCTCATGGGTTACTTCTTAATCACTCATAAACATCCAGCTGGTTAAGTCATGGAAACTCTGTAGTATTGTAATGACTTTCACTATTAAAAATGAACAAATGGCAGTCAGCCTGTGGCACGATAACTCGTTTCTGGCCCCAGGCAGGATTTCTAGATTGAACCATAGAGATGAAGCTGCAGTCGGTCCACGTCGCTGAAGGTTTTAATACATCCCTCGTGGCAGGGGAGGCATTTTGCTTTGAGACACCACTCACCATCGTCGCTCACACGTGGCTCGCTGAGAACCTCTTGACCTGTCCGTGTTGCTTTTCTTGCTGACCATATTTCAGCCATTATGCACTCCTCTTGCGCGCTGCTGTAATGGGGAAATCATGTTGAAGCGCGGCCGAGGCCAGGAATGGTCTCCAAGGAGCGGCTGCTGGCCCCAGGCTAAGACAAACAAACAATCAGAACGGACTGTGTCATTAGAGTTGGATGGAGGAAAAACAGGAGGTGAAAGATGGGGGGGGAAATGACAGATATTTTAATCTCACGTTATTCAGTGCTACCAGCAAAGGCTTCCTGTGCTGCAGTTTTTTATTAAAAAAGTATGTCCTTATCTCACGTGTCCATCCATCTCATAATCTCGTGTCTAATCTAAACTCTGATGGTCTTGAATCCCTTCTGTGTATTCTAAGTCTATCTTTCTAGCATTTAATCAAAGCAAATATAAAAGTTTGGAGTTCCAGAGGTATAAATTGGTCTCTGGCTTTCAGAGGTCAGGAGTTGCATCTGAGAAGAAAGAGGGGAGGGATTGTCTGGTGTTGGCCAGGTGCTGGATTTTTGTGTTTCCCTGGAAACAGCTGATATCAGAGCAGAGATTTTGGAGTAGATGGATCTGGGCCTGACCCTGCCTGGCAGTCCTGTTTCCGCAATAATTTTTGTGTTTTCCATGTGCAAATAAGATGTTTAGTGCTCTGTTTTGGAAACCAGGTATGGTCAGTGTTAATCCCCTGCCTTATATTTGAACAGTGTGGGCCAGGGTCCATAACGTCAGTGGTTAAACCTCTGTTCGCTTTAGGGGGACCAAGACCAGTGTGTATAACCCTTATTTTCCACTAACTATGTGACTGTGGACAGATTTCAGGGTGAGCCTTGGGGAATGTCTGGTCATGTAAATGAACGGCTTGTTACCTAATTCTTGCCTGTAATTCAGCGTGAAGACCAGAACGCTTTCCCGTAAGAAACGCTCTGGGCATTGGATACTGAGCTGATCTCAGAAACTCATCTCTTCTTCCCTCCTGACAGATTTCGACATCCCATTCTGCGAGAGGTTTGGGAAAGGTGGGACCTTCCCGAGGCAGTACCACCTCTCGCAAAGTCGCAAGGACTACAGTGACGGTAAGAAAACAATGGGAGGGTCGGGGAGGGAGGTGCTTGGTCCAGGATCTTGGTGGCTTGTGACACTGCCTAGGACTGGAGAGACTTGGGAAGGAGAGGTTTCTAATAAAGGGAGAACTAGCAAGTAATTTGGGATTCGCTGGTGTATTCGGAAGAGCATCCTCTGCGAGACCTTGTGGGTCTGCTCTTGGGAAGCACTGAGCATCTACAGCACGTCTGAGGGTCAGCGCTCAGCTCCTCCTCTGCTTACGCCTGTTGTTTGAACTCAGCCGCATGGATGGAGGGCATTTCTTATCCCTGGCAATATCAACCTTTCTGTTGCCCTAAATCACTAGCTTTTGAGGATGCTGGTTTGTCACCTTTACAGCAGGTTTCTCAGAGCTGTAAGAAATCCCCTAGCAAATGCAGGGTAGCAGTATCTGTTCATGTCTGTCTTCTAAGCTGGTGAGCTCTGAGCTTTTGGACCACTCCATCACCTCCTTGCTGCTCCTTCTTTCGCTATATGAGACTGCAAGTGGTGGAAGGCAAAACTGGATAAGAATCAAATTCCCTTGGGAAAAAAATGCTGAGGACATGCAGAGAGCATATTGAGCCTTCCAGAGTGAACTTCGTCTCTCACTGACACCACCCTTGTGAAAGCAGTTATCATGAGATCTGGCACTGCTTGTGTGGTCATTTGTATTGTGGTCTTAGGGGATGCCAGGGATAATTTGTAATGTAAATTCGTGCCTGTTAATTTTGATTAACAACCAGCAAAAAGCCTAATGTAATTAAATTGTTGCAAACTCCTCTGGAAACGTTCTATGTGAGATGTAATGCCTGCTGTTAACAACTCTTAAATTGAGTTGAAAATGTTCACAGGGCTTTGCTTCAGCTTCATTAAACCTATTTTGTTTAATTTGAAGAGGATCTGGGCGGCGATGTGAGAAGGTTGTGATAGGTAGATCCAAGCTGTTGTGTATGTTCTTGCCATAATTCTCTCCCTTTTCTCCTACAGGCCGGAGGACTTTCCCCAGGAGTTACTTCCCACAGGAGAACCTGTTTCAGCTTGTCCCTTCTAGCCGAACCAAGAGCTTTAATGGGGACAGCAAGCTCAGCACCTTGCAGTACGACGAGTACAGGCCCAAGTGGTGGAACAATTGTGAAAAAGGTCTGCAGGTCTTCAGCACCTCCCCTACGAAAGCTAGGAACTGTAAGTGAATCAAAACTGCTCGTGTCTGAGATCTCAGTACATCCAGGCCTCAACACAAAATTGAGTTACCGTGACCTGCTGATTTAATGGACATCAGCTAAGCCAACCGTGTGTGAATGCACCGATTCCATCCCCAACACAAGGCACACTGCGCCAGCTTGCGTCTCAATTACAAACATTTAATACAACACGTTATCTTACCTTGGCCTTGAGTTGAGAGCATGTATGGGGTCAACTGGTGTTCATCACTTAGAGTTGCAGAAAATTGCATGTGTGTTGGACTGTCAATGTACTCACGCAGCAGAAGCTTCCAGGAGACTTGGGACGCAGGAACAAATGCATCCAGAGGCTCCGTTCCTTGGCTTACATTGCTGTCACCCCAGCACCCCAAGACAGTGTTGCAGGCTGCTCTGATATTGCAAGACTGCCCAAGCTATAGGAATTGGTGCATTCTGGACCTGTTCAGTGGTAGATAACAACCTAGGAATGACCAGTGAGATAAAACTCTTTGCTGGTCCCTACCTGAGCTGCTGCTCAGCCATGCAGTGTCCTGCTAACCACTCCTATAGCAGAGGAAAGTCCATTGGCTAAGAAAGCAGTTTTTGGAGGAAGGACTTTTAAAGAAATGTGACTTTTCTGGGACTTGTTTCTGCTTTATACTAGTGCGGACTGGGAGACATCCCCCCACCAGTAGCACTAGTACAATTAAAACTGGTTTGTTGTGGTGCCCCTGGGAGAGGGTGGCTCATTGCCTGCCCTGGTGAGCTCAATGCGAGCCTGAGCTGCACTCTGTAGGGTCAGATGGACCCTGGTGCTGGTGTCTCCCTTCTATGCTTTTCTCTCAACCCTCTCCTCTCTCGTGTAGCCCTGCAGGCACCTGTGAACTGGAGGCTGGGGAAGCTGCTTGGAAGAGGAGCTTTTGGGGAAGTTTATCTCTGCTACGACGCTGACACTGGGCGGGAGCTGTCAGTGAAGCAGGTGCCTTTTGACCCTGACAGTCAAGAGACAAGTAAAGTGAGTAGGAGGGCAGGACTGTGTTCTGCAGCATGTTGGGGAGTTGTGGGCTGGAGGCTGAGGGTAAAGGTGGCAGAGAGGTCCATGTCCCTGATGGAAGTCAGTGTGTGGAGACGGTATGTGTTGTTTGCCCTCTTTGGAGTGGTCCCGAGGGGCTCGTGGCTTCAGTCAGCATGCTCTGGTGCCTTTTGTACCTCCTAGTTCCTTCGTCGTGTTACCCCGCTCTGTCTCAGGTATGAACTCTTGCAGGTCTTGTCTGCTCTTCCTTAGTTTGAGCCTTTTTGCTCCCTTCACCTTTTTCCCACTCTGGGCGCTGCATTAGCTTTGCTGCTGTTTTCATTCACACCTTTCCAGAAAAACTCCTTGAGTACAAGTAACGATAAGAAGTAAACCTGTCTCAAAGCCAAGCCCTTGTGTATTCCATCTTTCTGCTTATCTTTTTCTTAGGGCAGTGCTCCTCGTTTCTGAGCCTTATGTGGCTGATGTCCTCGTGGGCAGCTTCACAGGTGCTATGAAAAGAGTGCTCAGCCTTGAGCAATATTTGGATAATATTCCCAAAGTAACCACTCCCTGTCATCACGAAGCATGTCTGTTTTGTTGCAGGAGGTGAATGCCTTAGAATGTGAGATTCAGCTGTTGAAGACTCTCCGTCATGACAGGATAGTGCAGTACTACGGGTGCTTGCGGGATCCTGAGGAGAAGAAACTGTCTATCTTTGTTGAATACATGCCAGGGGTAAGTGTGGTTCCTGCTAAAGATTATCCTGAGAGACAGAGAACAGATTTAGACTGCCCTGGAGTCTGGTGAAATTCAGATCTGGAGTTAAGCCCTACAGCTGAGCTGCTCTGTGTCCGATGAGCCAAACCAGAACAGTGGATGTCAGCATCCATATGGCTTGGGAAAGCTTAGGTTGTGAGTCAGATGTCATGGTGAAGCTTCTCAACATGCGGTGGGTGAAATCAAGAGCCTTGAAGGCAGGTTTTAGGTTTGAATCCTGGAGCAGGGTGTGTTCATAGTCTGGAATCTGAACATGGTGAATGTGGGACATGATCCAGATCTGTCTCCAAACACTGCGGCCTGAGCCTATCCTTAAGTATTTATTGCAAATCTCTGCAGGAAAAGCTAATAGTACAACTGTCCACCCACAGCTGTCATCAGTTGTTTATGGCTTTCAGCACGTGTGTATTAAAAACAGTGTTACTCACTTGTAAGTCTTCTCCTCTTCAGGACAGAACTTCTTGTTGGTGGCATTTGGCACTCTTGTGCAGGAGTGGCTTCAATTTGGGACTTTGCTGATATAGGATAAAATAGCCCTAGGGAAAAAGGAGATCAGGAAGCTTTGAGGGAGTCTGAGCAGGGGCTGGAGAGTTTACGTAGATCAGTTGAACATCTCTCTCCGTTTGCGTGCACGTGAGTTACATCAGCCATCTAGACGAAGTCATCGGTTGGTATAAACCAGCATAACGCTATTTACATTGCCGGAGGATCTGTTCTCCTAAGTCCCGCCTGTCCAGCTGGATTCATTCCCCAGAGTGTGGGAGAATAAACCCTTGTTTATACAGAGATTTGTAAGGTCAGAAGGGACTATTAAGTCATCTGGTTGCAAATAATTTTGGTCATTAGTAAACATGCTAGAAGCTCTCCTAATACATCTTGCACATGAGTAATCAGGTGGATTTCCACGTGTTTGAGTCCCTTCCAAGCCCTGTCCTCCCTCTCTCCTTGTGGGCAGGCATCTCCCTTTCAGGCCTTACCATAAGGCATGGACCCAGAGGAGTAAGCCCCGGGAGTTTCAGCAGTCCCCTTGCCGCTTATTCTGCAGCGTGCAGATGTTTGTTAGCAGCCAGGAAACCAACATTGGATGCTGGGGCAGTGTCCAGCAGGGCTGGAAGTTGAATGTTTGTTTTTTTAATGATAAACCAGAGCTCTGACCAAATACAGATTGACTTTCTTGCTGCAGCGATGGCTTATTTCACAGAAGCAGCTCAGGGCTTTTTTTTTCAAGGCCAGTGGAAGTGGATGAGTTCCCAAACCTTGCAGGACAGGAGCTCCACAATGCTGGGTCTGGCCAAGCTTCTGATTTAACACAGCCAGCTTGGCAAAATCTTCACGAGGCCAAGCTTGGGTGCACCATTAGCCTGGCATTCTTCTGACTGCCCCCATTAAATAACTCTGTATTTCTGTCCTGCCCTGCCCATTCAGCTATTTTTTTGAATTTATGCTTGGAAAACAGAATGGTCTATCTGACGAAAGACCTTGGAAGACCCAGTTTCCCCTTCTTCAGTATCATGTCTGATACCTCCCCATCAGGCTGAGGGAGGCCAGGATAAGAAAGCTCGTTTGGTTTGTGGGTGAGGGGATATACCCTGCATACAAGTTGTATGAGGGGGTGATTTCAGAGCATCTCGGGTTACTTTAGCAGCACTGTGAAAGGGAAAGGAGAGGCCCATCCACAGGATCACAACAAGCCTCAAAAGAAGGCCAAAACAGTAGCTGGACAGAGCAACAGCAGAGGTGGGTGGATGTGGAAAAGCTGATACAGTTTGAGTGACTGACTTGAAGCAGAGCATCCCACTGTTCCCAGAACAGAAGAGACTATGGCAATCTTGGATCAACCCCAGAGCTGCAGGACAGGCAGAAACAGGATGAGTTTCCCCTCCTACTTTTCAGCCAGCCTGAGTGCTGGAGGTAGATCTGGGTGCAACCTCTCTGGCTGAACCTCAAATCTGCCTCTGGTTTGTCCCTGCTAAAGCCCAGCTCTGGCATAGTGAGGGACATCCATTTCCAAGTGGACAGAAAATACGGATAAAACCAAGGGGGTCAATGTCTTGCAGATGGTAGATGGCTGCACCCCTCCTTCCTTCCCTCCTGATCAATAAAATCAAACCAGTGGGAGCCTGCATGCCTGGGTCGGAAATTCAAGGCTGAGTACTTGCAAATTGTCCACCCTACTTCTTGTTGAAGCAGTTCTATGTGGGGCTGATCACGTCCCTCATGAGTCTGTCCACCTCATGGCAGTGGATAGTCCTTGCTGTGGTAAGTTGCAGGGTGGGGGAGGCTTCATAGAAGACTGACTCATCAGCTTGGTCCTGAAGAACTAGTTGAGTTGATCCTCTCACTTGAGTTGTAACTCCTCATCAGTTTGGTCCTTCTCCATGAGCTATTGGTGAGGTCCAGCCACTAGAGGGGGAAAAAGATCTGTAGTGTTGGCAGAAGGTAGCACTGGAGACCATACCTCATTGTCCGCTGGGATCTGGGACATTGGGAACAAGTCCTTGCTCTGTTCAGCACTTAGTGGATTTTTATCTTGCTGTTTCTACAGCAGAATGGCTTTTTTAAGCTGGGAGATAGAGTGGTCAGGAAAGTTTAAAAAGTCACTGCGACATGATGCACCTGGTTCTGCTGGCCCTTACGGTTGGTGCGTGTTGTTTCTTTGCAACAGGGCTCAATAAAGGACCAGCTAAAAGCTTACGGTGCTCTGACCGAGAACGTCACACGGAAGTACACCAGGCAGATACTGCAGGGAGTCTTCTACTTACACAGCAATATGATTGTCCACAGGGACATTAAAGGTGAGTAGGTAATACGGAGAGGCTTCCTGCTTGCTTGGATTTGTTCAACCCATCTTCCCCCCACCCAATATAAATTCTTGTGCAAAACATAATGTTGGGATCTGGTATTTAAAGCATTTTTGCCTCTGGCCTTCACCAACTTGAACCATGAGAAACTTGAACAAGCAGCTGAAACCAAATTCTTGTGCTATCTTCCTGCTTGGGAAGCGAAGATTAAGTACTTGAGAGGGATTATTGTTAACTGCCCTTACACATCTACAAACCTGGTGTAACATACCCAAGAACTGAGCAGCCCTGGTGATCAGAGGGGTCTGAGGCTCTGTTCTGCTGTCTACACGTGGGGAGGATGATCTGTCGTCTCCCATTCACTGCTCACTTTTGGGAAACCTGCTGAGACTATCCAGGAGAGCCGATGGGAGTCGACCCTCTTGGAGAGCAGCTGCCATAGGAGAGGGGGGCTTTACGTAATACTGAATCCAGCCCCACCAAGGCTCCCTCATGTCCAGCTCTTTGCCTTCACCCTTTCTGCTCTCCTCACTGTAGCCACTTCAACTCAGGTTACTGCTTCATCTCTTGAGGTTTTTGGGTTTTGCTTTTTACCCCTAGGTGCCAATATTTTGAGAGATTCTGCTGGAAATGTGAAACTTGGAGATTTTGGAGCCAGCAAACGTATCCAGACCATCTGTATGTCTGGGACTGGGATTAAATCTGTCACGGGAACGCCGTACTGGATGAGCCCAGAGGTTATCAGTGGAGAAGGCTACGGAAGGAAAGCTGATGTGTGGTAAGGAATATTGTAGAAACCCCACCACTGCCAGTTAAACAAATGATCCCTTTGGGAAGCTGGAATGGGAGCACCAGGTATAGCTAGTAGTTAGAAGATGGAGCAGTGCAAAGGATGGAAATGGGAGCTAAATGTTAGGATCAACTGTGCAGGTATCCAGAGGGAGCATGTCGTAGCTGGAAGTCCCAAAACAGGAGCACTCTGAATCACAACTTGCTTTTGGAAGCTTTTATTATGTCTGAGGGCCATGCACAGCTTGACCCCGTAGCTGCTCTTTAATTCTGGAAAGCAGGTTGATAACAAAGTTTGCTAAAAGAGCTGTCAAGTTTTGTTGGCCTTGGTTTTCAGTGAGCTCAGAGGCTCAGGGGGATCTTGTGCGGCCTCTCAAAAACTGCTGCTGAGTGTGTGCATGTGGCTCAGGCACGAAGACAACCAAAATCATTGGCTGCTTGTGAATGTTTTGATCTGTGGAGATCCACAGATGTCAGCTGGAGCCTGAAAGAGTTGGGATAACGCTACTAATCCTCCCGATAAATGGGGAGGAAGCACTGTTCTCGCAGCATGCTTTCTGTTGGGTGCTGACCCTCCACTGGAGGCCTGGGGGGGAAACCTTAGGGAGTCCTTAGCAGGCAGCCCTGCACCGTCTGCTCCGGCTGATGGGGGGGTTCAATTTTTTAGGAGCAGCTACGAATGGAGGTGGCAGAGAGGGTCCCTGCTGAGACGAGGACTCCTCAGCAAGCACAGGGAAACCTCTTAGGCTCTTTGCTGCTCATCTGACGTGCTCCTTCTCAGATGCATGTCAGAGATGAAGTTGGATGTAGGTGGACACGTTTCGTTCTAGCTCAGCTTCCTGGGGAACTACATGCTATTGCTGAAACTGTGGTGTCTAAACTTGTGCCTGGGTTTCCCTTCAGGGCATGCTCTGATAAAATCTCTCACATGCTTTTATGAAACTTAATATCTGCCAGTTAACATAGTCCCTTACCTGCTGTCTCACCCCTGCGTGCTCGGCGTTGTTGCAGGAGCGTGGCCTGCACCGTGGTGGAGATGTTAACGGAGAAGCCGCCGTGGGCGGAGTTCGAAGCCATGGCGGCTATTTTTAAAATCGCCACCCAGCCGACCAACCCCCAGCTCCCCGACGGCGTCTCGAACTCCTGCCGCAACTTCCTCAAGCAGATCTTCGTGGAGGAGAAGCGGAGGCCGACGGCCGAGGACCTGCTGAGACACCCCTTCGTCAACTGCGGGCTCTGAGCCCCCGGCAGCGGGGATGGGGAAATGCCGGCGGGAGGGGGGTGGCCGCCAGACCCGCGGCCTTTTGCGCTCTGGGGCTCAGACCTCCGCCCTGGGCTGTCCTGGCGGTGGCCCCCGCAGGTCCCTTCTTGCTCGTCACCCGCCACGTTGTTGGATTTCCAAGCTGCGCTCGGGACCGTCGGCGCCGGGAATTCAAAGCGAGGGATTTCCCGGACTGTGCGGGTGCTGGCATAGGACCAAGTAACCTTCATGCCGCCAGTGATGTCGGGGTCGTCCCCCCTCGCCGTGTTACTTTTCTCCTGGGGAAAGTGCAGCAAATGGGATCTGTCCCCCCGCAGCACGACAGCGACGCTGGCAGCGTCCCCGGGAGCAGCAGAGGAACAAGATGCTCGGTGGCGATCACCACCTTTCGCAGGGGAACAGACGGGCTTCAGCCAAGCCAGGGGAGATGATCCTCAGACCGCAGAGTCAGGGGGACCCAGGTGTCCCTGTTCACAAGGGGACCGAACCCTCCTAGAGGTCGTGGGACCAACCAGTCTCCAGCGGGGCGGCGTTTAATACTGTTCTGTGCCTTAAGCGGTTACAATCAAGGAGTGATGCTCGACTGGGCATGAAGCACGGAGTCGAGCTCGATGATGCAGCAGCCGTGTTGACTTTGCCTTTGTGCGTGTGCGTGTGTGCCTGTGCGTGTGTGTGTGTGTGAACCTTGGAAGAAGGGGTCTTCTCGGGGCGCAGGAGGTCTCTGCGGGGTGCACCCGCTGACGGATGCCTGGGACCTCTGCCACGGGCCGTGCAGAGGGAGGTTTAAAAGCTGTCGATGCCTGCAGCGGGCAGAGCTGAGCACCAGCCAGTGCGTGCTGGGAACCATCAGGGTTCAGGTGGGAGCTGGAGGGGATCTTGGCGAGGGCGGCTCTCGGCTCATAGCCGTAGCCCTGCTAACCTGTGCCCACGCTGCTGCGCTGGGGCCGGAGGGATGCCAACATGTTTTGGAAGTGGAGCTGCAGGAGGAGCTTAGTGAGTCTCCATAAAACCCAAGTGGGTGCCTAAAATCATAGAATCACAGAATGGTTTGTGTTGGAAGGGACCTTAAAGACCATCTAGTTCCAACCCTCCTGCCATGGGCAGGGACACCTTCCACTAGACCAGGTTGCTCAAAGCCCCATCCAACCTGGCCTTGAACACTGCCAGGGAGGGGGCAGCCACAACTTTTTAGGCAAATTAGGCAGAGAGGACCGGCACCTGCGGATCTGGGCTGCTGAGGGCTGGGTGCTGCCTTCTCCATGCCTCGTGGGACCAGCCCTGGGTGCAGGGAAGGGGGATGTCACCTCCGCAGCAGTGCCTGAGGGAGCAGCTGCAGGACCATGAAGCCTCAGACTGGGAGAGCAGAGCTGCGTCGGTCGAGGGCAGCTGGAAACAGGTTTCTCCCCGCAGTGTATTTGAAGTTGTAGGAGAAAATGGGCCAGTTGAAAGTAGAATTGGGCTACAAACTCTTTGACCAGCACTTCCCTACTGGAAAACCTGGTCAGGGAGCACACATAGAGTCCCTGGAAGCCCATTAATTAATCAGATCTTGGTTATTTGGGACAAATTAATTGCACCATCCCACTTCCCCCTTCCCTGCTGCATCAGCTATTTCCACCCTGCTCAGCAAAGGGTTACCAGGGGGTTGTCATCTTCAGGCTGGTGAGTCAAACACATTTATATTAATACTATTTTTAATTGAAAATGAGAAGTGTTGGTTGGACTGAAGAGGAAACTGAGAAATCAGTTGTTCGTGTGACTTCACACATCCTTGAATTCTTCCACGTGGAACAGATAGTGACTGCACCGCCGGTGTGGAGGTGGGAGCGGTTCCTTGTTCACAGCTCCAAAAAGAGAAGCAAAAATCAGTTATTTCAGTAAAAAAAAAAAACCAACAAAAAACACTGGTAGCATTAGGGCAAATTAAAAGAAATAGCTAAAAGGATTCCCTATAAATTTGCCTGCAAATCCAGGCTGGGCTGCGGTGGGGCAGAACGTGGCTTTGTGCCAGGAGAGCGCGGCCGTGAGGGGCAGCTCTCCGGGGCAGGGGGACAAAGTCGTCCCCGTTCTCCGAGCGGGAATGAAGAATTTTATTCTGTGAATAGGACCAAATCCATCAGTCTGTGCAATAATATGGGATGGATGGGGAAAAAAAGAAAAAAAATAATCACTGTTGGCAGGGAAGGGTAACAGAAGAGGGTAACAATGTGTGTTTTCATCAAAGCTAAAAAAAACAACCATTTTTGAGCCGTTTTCTCCTCTTTCATTGAATCTGGTTTTGATTTTCTCAGCCCTGCGGCGGTGGGTGGGTGTTTTCCTTCTTTCCAAAGGCTGGAGAGCAAAACGGGGTTCCCGGCTGCCCCAACACGCTCCCAGGGCCCCCAAACCACCCAGACCCTCCCGTGGATGGACGCGGCTCGTGTGCGTGCGTGTGTGTGCGTGACTCGCTCCTCAGGTGCCTTTGCCTTGTTATTTTTTAAAACCCTTGCAGTGTTCTGATGTACAGAATGAAACTAGGAAAAGAGAATGTAATATTATGCCGTGTAAAGTCGGTTTTTTGTGTTTTTTTTTTTAATTTTATTTTATTTTGCCTGTAGCGGGCTAGGCGGCTTTCCCTGCGCGCCGCATCGTCACGTATCCATCGAGAAATGGTTTTCTCTGGGGGGAGGCTGGAGCGGGACATCGCCTGTCCCCTGCACACCGATACGGTCCCTTCCCAGTGGGACAGTTCACAGCAGGCAGTGGGCGAGCAGTCGCCTGGCGTGACTGTCCCCAGGGGCGCAGTGGGGTCAGGGGGGTGACAGGGCAGGGATGGAGCTGGTGGGTCGGGGGTTTTACTCGAAATAATGAGTCTGGGCAGTTCTCTGACCCCACGGCTCTGCCTGTCCCTTTGTCTTGGCGTCCCGCTTTCTCCCAATGCTCCAAACGCACTGGGGTTTGTATCTTTTCAATTTCTTTAATTTTAGTGTATTTTTATTTATTTATTTTTATTTTAAAATTCCCTAAAGGAAAATTTTTCTTCTTTATTTTTTCTCTTCTTTATTTTACTTTATTTTTTAATCTTCTTTATTTTCTTTTTTCTGTTTTTTCTCTTCCTCCTTCCTCTTTCCTCCTTCCTCCTTCCTCCTTCCTCCTTCCTCTTTCCTCTTTCCTCCTTCCTCCTTCCTCCTTCCTCCTTCCTCCTTCCTCCTTCCTCCTTCCTCTTTTCTCTTTTCCCTTTTCCCTTTTCCCTTCTTCCTTTTCCCTTCTTCCCTTCTTCCCTTTTTTTCCTTTTTTTCCTTTTTCTTCTTTCTTTCTCTTCCTCTATTTCTTCTGTTTTAATTTTTTGTTTATTTTCTCTTTATCAATGTAATTTCTAATTTATTTTAAATTTACATATTTATTTTAATATTTATTTATTTATTTTCAGTCCAGTTTTTTTCTCTTGTTGGCGGTTTTCTGTTTTACGTCTTTATTTTAATTGTTTATTCCCCCCGCTCCGCGTCCGGCTAAATCGCGGGTTCCGCCTTGGGGCGGGGCCATGCAAATAAGGGGGTGGGTCCTACCGCACCCCGGCCCCCGGGCGGCGGTGACAAGATGGCGGCGGTGCCGGGCGGCGGGGCCGTGCGGCGGATGCAGCTGGTGCTGGGGCACCTCGCCGCGGCCCCCGCGGGGACCGGCACCGGGAGCGGGGTTCGCGCTGCGCCGTGCGGGAGCCGGGCCGGGCTGTGGCCGCGGGCTGCCGGCCCCGACGATGTGGTGGTGGTGCACGGGCGGAGGACGGCCATCGGCCGCGCCAAGCGGGGCGGCTTCAAGGTACGGCCCGGGCGGGGGGCCCTGCCCGCCTGCCCCTCCCGGGGTGCCGCGGGCCCTGCCCGCCTCCCTGCCCGCCTCCCCTCCTTGCGTTTGGGGCCCCCCCAGCGCTGCCCCCGCACAGGTGCTGAGCACCCCCCGGGGCGGTGGGGACCCCCCTGCGGCCTCCCCTCCGCACACCCCGGGGTGCTGGGCCCCCCCTGCTCACAGCACCCAGCCCCGGCGCTTCCCACCCTTGTAAAAAGCCCCTCTCCCACTTTCCTGTAGCCCCTTCAGGGACTGGAAGGTGCTAGAAGGTCTCCCCGGCGCCTTCTCTTCTCCAGGCTGAACAGCCCCAACTCTCTCAGCCTGTCTCCATAGCAGAGGTGCTCCAGCCCTCTGAGCATCTTCGTGGCCTCATCTGGACTCGCTCCAACAGCTCCATGTCCTCCTGTTGGGGCCCCCAGAGCTGGACACAGCACTGCAGGTGGGGTCTCACGAGAGCAGAGCAGAGGGGCAGAATTTCCCTCACTGGGTGGCACGTGCAGGGTCCTGGGGCTCTGAGCCAGGCAAGAGCATGGTGCCGGGATGGCCCTGAAGGATGCACATTGCTTGTCATTCTTCAGAATAGGTCCTGTTACATTCATGGTGCTTCCCACCAGCTATGGGGACACCCTTGTTTCTGTCACAACATCGATTGAGGGGCTCCACTTGCTAAGTCTTGTCACATAACTCACCGTAGTCGCTTGGTTTTGAAGGCCTTACAAAGTGCGCTCGTATGAAACCAAGCTAGGTAAGAAAGCAGCGTGTGTGACAGCGCTTGAAAGAGACCCAGGGTAAAAAACACGCAGAGGAATTCTGCATTTGTAGGAAAATGACTACCATCGTGAGCTGAGAAGTGGAGTAAAGCTGCCTAAGCGTGGTACACCAGCCCTCTAAGGTAGTCTGAGGGTGAAGTTACTGGTGTTCGTTGAGTAGCGCTAATCCTCGGTGCTTTTAGGATACTACACCCGATGAACTGCTGTCTGCCGTGATGACGGCTGTCCTTCAAGACGTTAATCTTCGTCCTGACGTCCTGGGAGACATCTGTGTGGGTGAGTGAAGAACCTCCATCCAGACGTGAATCTCCTGGTCGGGATAGCTCTCTGGCTTAATGAAATCAGGGTGTCCTTCAAGACTGTTCTGTCACGTGGTGGGGCTCTGATCTGGGTGCCGGACGGTACCAAGCTGTGGAGATGTTAATACCCCTTCGATGCCCGCAGCAAATAGCAAGGGAAATGCAACCGATTGACTGGAATCGTATCTTTGCACTCAGGAAACGTGCTGCAGCCTGGAGCTGGTGCTTTGATTGCAAGAGTTGCACAGTTTCTAAGGTAAACTCTCAACCAGACCGAGGTTCCTCCTCCCCTTCTCGGGCCTTGGCTGTGGAGCAGCGCTGGGTCAGAGGTTGCGATGAGGCTCATGCGCTCTTAGGAAGTTCTGGCAAATCACCTTTTGCCTGGAAATTAGACTTTGATCATCTGTTTGAAGAACCGTGACGGGGTTTGGAGAACCCTGCTGGCAAAGGACAGGGAGGCAGAGGTGAGGCCAGTTAATGAGTTTGGGCCTGTGAACAGGAGATCTTGTTTTGTGGGCTCCCAGCTGCGCCTGCCACTTCTCCATCCTGCAAGGCTGTGCTTCTGTCTGCTCTACGCGAGCCTGAAACCATGGAGCCGTCTCAGGTCTTCCTGTTCGTTTCCCGGTGCTGTGGTTGGTGGCTCATATTGAGCTGGATCCCGGCTTCCAAATATTTCAGCCGGTCTACTGCCAAGTGATGGTTGCTTCCATAAATCAGTGTTCAGCCGCTGCTTTGGAGAGGTGTAGACACAGCCCCCCAGTAATTATGAATATTGCAGAGCTTTTCAGTATTCCTGGCCCCATCAGAGCTTGGGAACTAGGCAGGGGAGAGTGCCATGCCTGCAGAGGACCTTCTGAAGGCAGACCTGTGGGGAAACAGCACTCAGAGCCACCTGCAAATCAAGGCTGGAAATTATCTATGAACTCTGCTTTCTCTTGGTGCAGGACCAAATAGGTCAGCAAATGTATAAAGGGATCTGTCTTGAGGGTTAAAGTTTAATCGAGTGGCTTAATGCTCTCTTAGAGGTTTGGTGTGTTGCGTGGTTTCCATCACTGAGTCTTTGCCAACGCTGTCGTCTTTTCTAGTGGTATTCCAGAGACGGTGCCGTGCTCGAGCGTGAACCGGCAATGCTCCTCCGGTCTCCAGGCCATTATCAATATAGCTGGTAAGTGTTGTGGGTGCTCGGATCGGAGTTGATGCCTGCCCCACCCCAAGTGCTCATTTCTCCTGTCCTCCATCTCTCTTGAGCAGTAGAAATAGTGATAATGTCATAGAATTATAGAATCACAGAATGGTTTGGGATGGCAGGGACCTTAATGATCATCTAGTTCCAACCCCCCTGCCATGGGCAGGGACACCTTCCACTAGAGCAGGTTGCTCCAAGCCCCATCCAACCTGGCCTTGAACACTGCCAGGGAGGGGGCAGCCACAGCTTCTCTGGGCAACCTGTGCCAGTGTCTCACCACTCTCACAGCAAAGAATTTCTTCCTAATATCTAATCTAAATCTCCCTCTTTCGGTTTAAAACCGTTACCTCTCGTCCTATCACTCCATGCCCTTGTAAAAAGTCCCACTCCTGCTTTCCTGTAGGCCCTTCAGGTACTGGAAGGTGCTAGAAGGTCTCCCTAGAGCGTTCTCTTCTCCAGGCTGAACAGCCCCAACTCTCTCAGCCTGTCTCCATAGCAGAGGTGCTCCAGCCCTCTCATCATCTATATACTTCTATATCCTTGAGCAGCCACGTTTACCCCTAGAGAAGTAACTTGATTTTCTGAGGATGAGTTCTGCTGTCACTTCCACATCAGTCAGCTTCTAGAAAGGTCCCTCCTGTCCTCTCCGGTTGCATGTCAGGTCATGGTTAGTCTTCAGCCTCATCAGCTCCTTGACCTGGCCCACGTTCTGGCAGGCAGGAGGGCGGTGGGAATGCACCTTCCAGCTGTAGCGGGTGCCTCGGATGTTCATGAAACCGCAGCTGGAATAGGAAGTGCTTTTGCTCCTGGTGACAGAATTTTTCTGCCCTGCTGTTCCAGGTGGCATCCGAAATGGATCGTACGACATTGGCTTGGCCTGTGGGTAAGAATGTCTTTTTACGGCACTTGCTTAGGCTGCCTGCAAGTAGCGCTCAGTCCCTCGGCCACAGCTCGTGTGAGCCATCAGAAATCCCTTTCAGCCAGATCTGTCCCCGCCAAGGGAGTAGGTGCTGTCCTCCTGTGACAAATGGGTGAATAGACTCTAAAATTAGGACCTGCAGATGAAATTCATGTATTTCCAGAGGCTGCTGAGTAGTTTTGCAGAAGATCGGGTCATCTTGAAGGGTCTGAGAGAGGGTGCTTGAAAATTCTTTACTTGCCCTGGAAGTTTTGGTCTTGGTGGCATCTGCTGGGGTTGCAATAAGAGGCTATCACAAGCCTGCAAAAACCCTGTTGTTTTTGGGGCCTCTGGCTCCGCTGTAGGATACCACTTGTGTGCAGAGCTCTGACAGCCTCCCAGAGCCTGCTGTGACGAGCTTTTTAACTAATCTCCAAATAACTGGTGTCTTAGAACACCAGCAGCTGTCTTGGCTAAAGAAATTAATGTCCTACCCAGGCTAGTAACTGTTCTACAGACTTAGAGGAGATGTTCTGTCCTAACAGCATAAGAAGTGTTTATTTTTTAGAGGATTAAATAAATGTTAAGTTGGCTTTAGTGAAATACTAGTGGCCACGTACACATTCACTTCAGAAGAACAAACAGCAAAAAAAAGTATTCAGTAATCCTGAGGCTGAAATATTGGATTTCTCTTTTTCTTTACCTTGGTAACTCTTAAGTCTTTCTTGAATTTTTACTGTACACAGTAGCCCTTAGGAAAATATTTATAGTTACAACTTCTCAACACCTGTGTGTACCTGGTTGAGCAAGATCTGATGCTGAGAACGCCCTTAGGCTGCTGTGAAATAAAACAGCTCAGCAAGACAAGGCATGTTCTGATGTAGGCTGAGCGCTCGGTGTTCAGGGGGATGCTTCTCTTTGACCGCATGATGCTTTTCACTCATTTGCTTTAACACAGTTGTTTCAAGAAGTTGCCTGGCAGTGTCCACCAAAATTATATGCTTAAAGGTACTGAGGGGCTCAAAGGGTTTGGGACCCAGCCTTTGCCCTTTCGGGTGTGCAAGCCACCACATTTCACTGTGGGAAGTTTTCTGGCCTCTACCCTGCAGGGTCCTTCATAGAGTCACAGAATGGTTTGGGTTGGAAGGGACCTTAATGACCATCTAGTTCCAACCCCCCTGCCATGGGCAGGGACACCTTCCACTAGACCAGGTTGCTCCAAGCCCCATCCAACCTGGCCTTGAACACTTCCAGGGAGGGGGCAGCCACAGCTTCTTTGGGCAACCTCTGCCAGTGTCTCACCACCCTCACAGGAAAGAATTTCTTCCTAATATCTAATCTAAATCTGCCCTCTTTCGGTTTAAAACTGTTGCCCCTCTTCCTGTCACTACTTGCCCTTGTAAAAAGCCCCTCTGCTGCTTTCCTGTAGCCCCTTCAATACTGGAGTTAGTTTAAATTCCTGATAGCACTTACTATAAGCTGCTTGGAGAAAAGCCTTATTTTCTGTGTCTTGCATTTTCTAGGAATAGTTTCTTTGTTATTTACTCTCCATGAGTATTTGTGTGGTGCAGAGTAGAATTCAAACCCACTTCCCATCACAGGCTTCACGGTCTAGACTGGCTTTACAAAAGCTCACTAGTCTTACGTGGTGGCTGTGTATTTATACAGCAAATTTGGGTATGTGCAGCCTGTTAACTCAGCGGTAGGTGAAAGACTGCAGCCTCTGGGATCCGTGTCTGAAATCCTTTGTGTTGTGAAACACCAATGGCATCATGGTTTGCTTAATACTTATTACACTGCCAACCGGTTTGTAAGCTGTAAGTAGCATTTTTCTGGCTGTTGACAATCTCGCTGGAAACTCCAGTCCTAGGACCTTAAGTTTCTTGTTGTGTTTGAGGACAGAAGTGACAGAATCATTAGTGATTCCTTCCTAGCTGTGGAAACCAGAGAAATTAACTGTTGACGTTGGTGTCCTGCTCTTAGTGAAACCAGGACCAATTTAATCTAGCAATCTGTTTTCATTTCGTGGTAGTTCTTATGTTGATGATTGAAGAGCTCCTGCCTCAGCCAGTTCTTAATGACTAGCTGCGTTTCTGTAGGGTGATAGGAAAGCATGTTGTCAAGATACTGAGTTTTGATCAGTTTTAATTAAGTAATTACCACAAATATTGTATGAAAGCACTGGCTGCAAATTCAAATTTTTTTTCCTGTGTTTAGCGTGGAAACGATGTCCCTCAGAAGTGCAAATAACCCTGGGGATATCAGTTCCAGCATGATGGACAACAGCAAAGCTCGCGATTGCCTTATTCCGATGGGGTAAGTGTTTCCTCTAACCACAGTTTAAGGGTTTTCTAGACGGTCTGTCTCCTCAGTGGCCAAACTGTTTCAGGTCAATCTGAATGCGATGAGCTTGGATCTGTATGTGTCGGCATCCTCCTCGGTGGTGGTAGAGGATTCCTTGTGTGAAATGGGGGGAAGATCAGTGACTCCGATGAAAGATTTCCCTACGTCTTAAGCTTAGTGAGCAATGAAAGTGGATTTGAACCTTGTTTTGATTCTAGGTTTGATTCAGGGTCTGCTTCTGCCAAGCAGTTCTAGGTTGAGAAGGCAGCAGTTAGCTTTGAGACTAAAGCCAGTGCTTGTACCTTGTGTTGTCTTAGTAGAAGCCAGCTGCAGCTCCATCAGATAGTCGTTGGATTAACTCTTATGATGTTGTTTTCCCCAGAATAACCTCAGAAAACGTGGCAGAGAAGTTCGGCGTTTCCCGAAAGAAGCAAGATGCCTTTGCCTTGGCTTCCCAACAAAAGTAAATGCTTTTTATTTCTTTATAACCTTTGAGTTAAGGAATAAATACAGATAGAAAACACATTGCTACTTCCCAGGAGTGGTTACGTGCAGCCTTTGTGTTGCCTTCCAAACCTTAATAGTGAGTAAAGAAGCTTGAGATGCTCAGAGTGAAGACCAGCGTGTGTCCCGGGTTGTGTGATGAGGAAACCCGAGTGCAGAGCTGCGCTGGGGATTGCGTGACTAACCTTGCGCACGTATCACCGGGCACGCGAGGCGTGAGCTGTGAGTAACCCTGTGTTTTTCAGCATCCAAAGGATGCAACAACCTCCGTGAGGTTTCTGAAACGAATGTATGGTTCAATATTTTCATAGCGTCTTTGGTTCAGTATCATTTGGAACTGAACGTGGGAGCGGCAGCAGGAGGAACCTTTCCTCAGAGGGAATGCTGAAATGTAGCTGTTTCTAGAGAACTGCCGAGCTTATGAGAAGAGTGGCTTGTCTTCACTGCAGGTGCTTGGCTCCAAGCAAGTCCAGTCCTACCTCTGATAACCTTCCTTTTAGGTTAAATCGCTGCCAAAGTAAACTGACCCCATGGATCTGTGGGGCTGCGCTGGCAGGGCAGTGACAGGAGGGATGTTAGAGTTGCTGCCGTCAAAGAGTTAAGCTAACTTTCAGAGCTGTGTTTAAGCATCACCCCGGTCCAATTATTTATCTAATACAGGAAGCCACTGCACAGGCCAGTTAACCTTTAAATTCTGGCCCTGCTTCTAGGGAACTTGGCATGCCAGCCTTTCTCACTGACATTGAACTGATAAGGCAGAGGGTATGTGAACGCGATCCTCGCCCCTCGCATGAGGAAAGGGCTGATTTTCTGGCCTCGGTCTCAGGATGTCTGCGGAGTTACTGATCTGTCCTCCAGCACTTCGCTCTAACTCTCACTTACCTGGGAGTATTAAATATTTTCATTTTATTAGTCAAAGTGTAAAGTGATGAGGGGGTAAAACAAGAATTCAGGCTCTAATTTGTGTTCCCTATAAAGGGTGCTCTGCTGCGGGAAGGTAAATCTTCTATATCAGCTCTACTATGGAGGCTTTTAAATACCTTGTTGATATGCAAGATTAAAACTGTGTGCTCTGAGCTAATTCTAATTTAGCTAATAGCGTTCTGCCTGCTTAATCTGCCCGGTCATGTCAGTTGTTCCCTCTTGCTAATGCTGCTGTCTCGGGGACCAGGCCCTATCTTCGCTGCACCTTTACTGCTGAATTAAGTGATACCCTTCTACGTAGTCACACTGAACTATGCAACACAAATTGCAGTCATTTGAGGTTCAAAGGTTACATTTAAATGCTAGAAGATTATACCTGAAGTCTGTGGTCTAAAGCTCAGCTTGTCTTTAGTAGGACAAAACCAGGAATGAGTGAAACTTCAGCCATTCCGTAACTTGTCAGAAATTATGAGCATTATGGAGAGCCTTAGCCCACTTCCCCTGTTTAAACTCAAAATGAGAATTGATGTTTGAACGTCAGGATTCATTTATTTTCTTACAGTTGTGATGTCACTGTACCACTGGACAAGTACAGCTTCATGCTATGGGCTGGTGGTGGTCAGTCAGTCACAAAGGTGTTGGTGGTACCTGTGTACCAAGTCACACCCTAGTTCATTCTCTCACTAACTGGTTTCCTTGATGTTAGTTCTCTTGCAGTTCCCCTCCAGAATATTTTAACCTTTCATACTCTTCCTTAACAGAGCAGCAAAAGCTCAGCAGATGGGACTGTTTAAAACTGAGATCGTTCCAGTGAAGACCACTGTTCTAGATGATCAGGGCAACCAAAAAACAATCACCGTGCACCAAGATGAAGGGATTCGGCCCTCCACGACCCTGGAAGGCTTGGCAAAGCTGAAGCCTGCCTTCAAAGAGGATGGCAGCACCACAGCAGGTCAGCTCTGTTGTTAAATTTATGGTGTTCCTGTGGTTTACCTGCCTTGGAATCAAATGTACTTTGGCAAAAAAAGGTGTTACCAGATCTCTCCCAACAGGTAATGCCAGCCAGGTCAGTGATGGAGCAGCTGCTGTTCTCCTGGCGAAACGCTCCAAGGCAGCACAGCTGGGACTCCCGGTGCTGGGGGTGCTCAGGTCCTTCGCGGTGGTGGGGGTCCCACCCGATGTTATGGGCATAGGACCAGCCTACGCCATCCCCGCAGCTGTGGAGAAGGCGGGTGAGGACCACTTGTCATTCCTAGAGTGTTGGGCACAAGGCAGATCAGGGTCTGTGGACTGAAATTCAAGGTTGTATTATTCTAGTGCGTGCAGCTATCAGCCATAGGGACAGTGAACTTAACTTCAAAACCTTAGGAGAGATCACAGCTGGCATTATTGTAATACTGTTCACTTGTCCTCGTGTATAAATTGTCGTTCACTCGCCTTTGAGACGCTCAGGATTAAATCCCTGCACAGCCTCAACAAACGGTTAACATGTGGCAAGTGATTCAGTGTTCACTTAGTGCTGTTTTCTCTTCCTTAATACAACCAGCGTGTGGGAGTGGGGGTTTTGTGTTTGGTTTGGGGTTTTTTTCTTTACAATTTTGGCATCTGACCAGCGGAACAGCCTTTCCTCAGGGTTCTTATCATACTCATCAGGTTAAATAGCTTTTATAGCTGATGATTATTGTTGTGTCCGCATGTCATTGCTATGGTCGCACGCTCACCTCTAGTTTTATCTTTCAGTCTCGAAATACCCTTCAATCTTTAATCCCTCTGCAAAGAAATCACATTTCCTCTAAGGAAACTTGCCAAACTCAGGGACACAATACCAGGGACTGTGACGTTGTGCAGTCTTTATTGTTGTACATAAACACGTGTACAAGTGTAGCCACCCCACGTGGAGCCAAGGTCCCCCTCTTTTTGTCACGAGTGGAGTAGCACTAGAATTCATACAGGGAGGCTGTGAGTGAATTATTCTCTTTGATACAGTCATAAGGCAAAAATACTTCATTTTAAATCCTGACTCTTCTGAACCATAGGTCTGACTCTGAATGACATCGATATATATGAAATTAATGAAGCCTTTGCAAGCCAGGTGAGTGATGGTCCTGGTTAAATTGCTACCTTGCTTGGGAGCTGAGTATAATTCAGCTTGGTCTCCAAATTCAGATTTGAATTTATTCCAAATATTACATCTTCAGCCAAACGTTAATAACATGCACAGACTATTTTCCCTTTCCTTCAAATCAGAATAAGCAGGGCATTGCTTATGCAGCTTAATACTTAAAAAAACCCCAGAAAAATATGTCCACTGAATAAGAATGTAATCCTTACTGTCATATCCTCATACCAACTCGCAAAATCTGTTTCCCAAGGGCTGTAATTTGTTATCGGGGGGTGTCGGTGTGAATGTGTCGCACTCACTGATTTGGAGGTCCTTCATGAAACGTAGAAACTTCTTCACTGCTGTGTCTTCCACAACCTCTACATGCCTGTCGGAAAGCACGTGGGCTCGGTTTGAGATGAAGCTGACAGGCTTCGCTCACTTCTGTGTGCTTTGGATTTGTCATGTAGTTCCAGTCCTTTCCAGTGGGAAGGATGGTCTGGCTGGAGTCAGGCCTCTCGCTACCAACTGTTTAAGAGCAGCTGACACAATGACGTGGAGTTTGTGTCATAACAAACACGGTTTGAGCTCAATTCATTTTGAGCACAAATCTTTTGAAGCCCCTAGAGCTGCCTGGGATGGTTTGCTGTCCCTCTTTATACAGGACGAGATCACCAGTCATCGCTGCAGTCCTCTGAGCTCTCGATTGCAGGAGAGCCAAGAACTAACGGAGGCGAGAGCACCTCCATGAAACCATTCCCTCTGTCTTTCCAGGCTGTGTACTGTGTGGAAAAGCTGGGCATTCCCATGGAGAAGGTCAACCCCCTGGGAGGAGCAATAGCACTGGGGCACCCGCTGGGCTGCACTGGTGCTCGGCAAGTTGTCACTTTGCTCAATGAATTGAAGCGCAGAGGGAAGAGGTGAGCCCTGAGAAGCAGTATTAGCCTTAGTGCCTTACGTGTGCGTGAGTAACTTAGGCTCAGAAGTAACCCTCAGTTTGGGTTAAGCTTTCTGCATCCCTTTGATAGCTTTGAACATGAATTCCCAACGGTTCTTTTCAGGGAGGGCTGTGTCACGTCTTGCTGCCCAGGAGTGCAGAGTCTCTCCTGTCCTGGTGCAGGGCCCTAGGGTGGACCTCTCCACTGTGCAGCGTTAGAGCAGCAAGGCAGCGGTTGGAACTGGAGGGCTGGCAGCTCTGCAAGGCTGGGCTGCCTCAGGCTTTGTGACAGTCTGGTCCCAGCCCTCGGGCTCTGCCCAACACGTGGAAGAAAGCCGGTAGCTGCTGCTGGCTGTGTCGCTGCTCCCTTGGGGGCTGGCATGTACAGTGTCCTTGGGCTGCACCTTCGGCTGAGCTGTGCCCTGGCCTAGAGGGGAGGGTAACAGTGACAGCGAGCTGCTAAATGCCAAGTGGATCAGGCAGTAACAATAAACAACCTCAAACTGAAGTGGAAGAACTTGCTCTGAAATCAGGCTTTCCACAAATCCTCCTGCATGTCATCTAGCTATCCAAATTTACCCGAACTTTTACATAGCAAAGCCATGTGATGGGCAGCGGTAGGAGGCAGGAAAAGGAAGAGTTTCTCCCTCAACCCATCTGAGTCAAAGCGGTTCTCCTAGCTCCTCCTCGCTGCTAGTCTGTCTGGGGCAGGTGGCTGAGGAGCTTGCTTCTGGCACCCTGCTCCTGTCCAGAAAGCAGGCAGAGAAGCGTGTGTCCACGTGCTTCCCCAACAACACCCTGCAAGAACTCCAGAGCACCAGGGGCTGCTCCAGAGTTAGAATCTCTTGGTGACACAGGAGAGCAGTGGGTAGCTCAAATTTATTGTATTCTTTTTTGCCCAGATGATCTGAACCAGATCTGTCTTAATTCCACGTGTTCTTTTCGTTTCAGAGCATACGGTGTTGTATCGATGTGCATTGGAACGGGCATGGGCGCTGCAGCGGTGTTTGAGTACCCAGGGAACTAACTCCAGTGTGCTGAGGAAACAACGCAACAGCCAATTCTCTGCCTTCTCTAGTGATAGCAAATGATTTGC
Source organism: Nyctibius grandis (assembly GCF_013368605.1). Classification (NCBI taxonomy): domain Eukaryota; kingdom Metazoa; phylum Chordata; class Aves; order Nyctibiiformes; family Nyctibiidae; genus Nyctibius; species Nyctibius grandis. Next base: position 54,404,672 of record NC_090664.1, read on the forward strand.
ACTGTGAAATCAAGTGGATCCAGGGATTCGTTACTGGATCTACAAATTTTAGGCACAAAATGTGACGTAGAATAAATCGTACAGATCTACTAAGTGGGTGGGAAAATGCAAAACTGGCAAATGGCATCCTGCCAAGAGAAGTGAATTCAGCTGAAGTTCAACTACAGGCCTTTGCACGGTGATTATGAATGAATGATTCCTAATTTAATTGATCCCTTTATTCTGTGAATATTGTCAGAGAGAAGTAGTTCATGGTACAGTATTTTTATATGACAAATTGTCTAAAACGGTTGCTTGAAATGAAAACCACATGAAAAGGGTTTTCTAGGGTTTTCTTAAAAGATTTCACCATCTTGCAAGAAGTCTAGAACAGCTTGTTTGGGAAGTGGTGCAAAGACTGAACACTGTTTCCTTTACAGCTGGGCCTGTCCTATCCACGTCCTAAGTCGGCTCTGTCTTAAATGCTCCCTGGGCTGGAGGATGGGCTGTAGCTTTCTGCTCCTAACCAAGCTGCTGAGAAGCCTCCAGTGGGGGTGAGTGGAAGGACGAGAATGTCATTTACACAGGAGCAAACAAATGAATAGAAAGGTTTTGATGATCTGCTGGAAGCCAGGGCTTCGAAAGTGGCCATTCCATCTTTTCCAACACAACTCTGATTATCAGCTTGTGTGACTCTAACTTACAGGACAAGCTTATGCTTAATAAGATTTACTTACCTAACATAAAACAGATTTCAGCATTACTCCTCCTGCAAGAACTACAGTGACATCTCGGTACCTCAGTGCTAGTACAAATGTGTATTTCATCTTGAAAAGTTCTCCCTTATCTGTTCTCTCTCTTATGAGCAGAAAGATCACTAAAACTCAGTGCTAACGGCTTGAAAAAGAAATGTACTTGTCATCTTTGACATGCTAGAAAAGTTTAAATTTGTAACAAACACTGAAGTTCTTTGTCCTGGCTCTTGTTTTTGCACTTAATAATACAGTTGGGTTCTTGCAATATATTAGTTTTCTTTTTTATGATTGTTAGTTGAAGGTCCTGACTAGTTAGAGCTGTTTGATAGTCTCACGTTCCTGTGCTGTAGCCTGTCTCACCCAGCAATCACGCCTACTGTATTTTAGAGCAAAAAGATGACATTATTTAGAGGGGGCAGAGAGGCATGAGCATCTTCAAGGGTCCTTTTTCTCACACTGAAGTTCCTGTGCATAAAATGAGTTCTCGGTGCTAGTACAAGCCTGTTTTAAACAGGGCAGAAGGAAGCTAGCGTGCATCTTCTCCTCTAGTGTGGCTTGCAGCCCTCCTCCCCACACACTGCCTTTAATAAAAACCTTTTATATGATGGGAGTGGAAAACTGAACAGGCTCGGAAGTGGGAATTTCAGTGACCTTTAGCTAAAGTAATACTAAAAACATTTAAAGAGAAGTGTGAGTAAATGAGAACCATGTGGGGGGAAAGAATTAAAAGGAAGAAGGGTTCCTCCCTCTGCAGCTGAAGGGGATGTTCTCGATACCCAAGCATGCTGAAACACGCAGGTTGGTAATTTTCCAAGGAGTCCAGGGAAAGTTGGCTCTTCTCCTTTTCATGGAAGGCACCGAGAAAAGAGCCTGGGGAATGCTGGCCTATTCACTAACTCTTGCTTTTATTATGTGTCAATGTCTGTTTTAATGTCAAACAAATAAACAAGGCAAAACAAAAGCTGCTTTTTTTAAGGTACGAACAGTCTTTAATTGTAATTTGAGGCAAAGGGTTTTGGCCTAACTGTTACCATAGCTGCTTTGCAGTTTAAAACCGATTACTTTGCAGAGGCTGGTTCCATAGGTAACGGTAAGCTTATCACAGCAATAAATGTAATAGCACAGAATGAGATTATGACTGTTTTCTTTGAAGTACCATGAGCTTTTTTTCCTCATAACTTAAAATTTTGTTCTGCTAAAATTCCAGTCCGTATTAAAACAACTGAAGTAGATGAAATCACAGGCGCAGCTGATGGCACATCTGCATCCAACCTGTTACCTGGCCATTTGTCCCACATTGTCTTGCTTAAATTAAAGACAGGTCTTCATACTTCCCATCGTATGTTCCTCGTCCCCTGATCTGTAGCTTGCAAGGCTTCTCTCCCAGAGTTCCAGTAATGGTCACGATCATTTCATATTCAATGTCACTCCTAAAATGCAGAGCAAAAAGACAGTTCAGTTACAGCAAGATACAATTCTGTGTTTAAGGATAAGGATTAGTTACTTCGCGGAGGAAAAAGGGGAGGTTGGTGCCCTGAGACATAAACTGCTCCTCGTCACAAGCACTGATCTCCAACGTTAGTGTCAAGTCTGCGGGTGGCAACCTCACTTCATAGTGTCATGTCCCATGGCTACGTAGAGGATGTTTCAAAAGAATGCTCCAGTCTGTACCTGATGTAAAGGCATTGGGTTATTAACTTCATGTTTGAAAGAAGAACTTGAGTGTCTTCCTACCTCTGAAATTCTATTTTAGCTAAATAAATAAAATGACTCTCTGCTGGGGGCTAGTGTTTGGGAGCAAATGCCTGCACTGCCTTGATGTGAGAACTCATCCCTGTGACAGGCAAAGTTTGAAACGGAAAAGTTTGTGTCAACTCCCCTAAGGCAAGAGGCAGTCAGGGGAGGCCAGGTTGTAAATGAACATCAAAAACTTACAGCAAGTGTAGTTTTATCCCTTGCACTACGTAGAAGTCTTCTAGTGTAACTTGCCTAAGGCTAATGCTGCCCGGTGCTCCTGAGACTGCTCATCTGAAGGGCTTCTCTGCGTCCAAGAGGCAGCTGTTGTAAAGGCCTGAGGCAAGAGCCTGTTCTGCCAGACAACTTTTATTTTTCCCTTCTCGTACAAAATTCCCCTGCAGGAAGACCACTGATTTAGGGACGTCAACTATTAAAATCACCTCGCACCTTGCATGTAATTATTTACTACTGCTGTGCTGGTCCTGAGCTCTGCTGCGTTGGGAATTCTTCGTCTGGAGCTGAACAGACGAGCTGGCTGCTATATAGCAACATCTTTGCTTTCTGGTGCTTTCAGGCACACTGGTTAGCGTATCTGTTGTCAGACAAGCAGTGCTTCAGGCATATTCACAAGCACTCCAGAAAAACTGAGGCAGGCAGGAGCCTGGGGAGGTCCCTGCTCCACCCCACTGCTCTGAGCAGGGACAGCTTACAGCAGCTGCTCAAGGCTTCGGCCCACTGAGATGTCAGTGGCTCCAGCGATGGAGATCTCGCAGCGTGTTCCAGGGAGATGGAAGTTAGGACAATAACTCATGTCACGTATAGTTTGCTTCTTGAAACTTCCCTGTCAGCAGTGTTCAGAGTTCACTGAACTCACTGGGATGGACTTGAATCATAGAATGGTTTCGGTTGGAAGGACTTGTCTGTCTTAAACTTCTTGCCACCATGTGGTAACTTCCAAGAAAATTATTTGTAATGGAAGCTGAATTTTCTTACAGGAGTTGTACCTCTCTAATTAGAGCAAAGAAATTAAAGGCTTTGGGTCACTGCCTCTGCCATTCACAAGTAATCTCTAGCTTTGACAAAAGGTTATGATAAGATCTCCATAAACATAATTAAAACAATATTAGATGTTTATAGGACAAAGAAAGTAATTTTCATCTGCTCTCTTCTGTTCTTTGCTGTCATTTGCCTGCAGCTCACATTATCTTTGTTGAACAGAAAATGTTTGAACTAGAGACAAAAAAATACATTGATTTTTTTTCTGTCTCATCAAACATTAACATGACTGTAACACTAAACATTGCACCAGGCTAAGCAAGGGTAAAACAAATTGCATCACTGCATTAGAATAACATTTTGCTCTGTTTGCTTCATCAGGAGGTACTCTGAATGCATGTAGGGAAGAAAAGGACTTCAAAAGGTTATTTTTAGAGAGAAGCCACATAAATGATCTTGAAGGATCCCTGAGACTGACTGCAGAAGACATTGCACTTTCCTGCGTGACAAAGAGATGCTTTACTGGAATTCTGAGATACTCCAGACACATTTCTCCCTCTGTCCTAATACAGTGCTGGATGCATAAAGGCCTCGACTGTTGTATCAGCCTCTGCACTGAGTTACAGGCCTGAGATTTGTCCTCTGTTGAAGACATTGCCTTAAAGAAAGGGATTTTATCCAGTGGTACATAGTCAGTGTGTCAGGCCAGCTGTTGGAACAGCATGATTTCGAGTGGGTAGATCTAAAGCCTGAAATTCCAAAAGAAATCGTGTATATGGGAGCAGGGTAAGGAACGTGGTTATATGGAAAATGTACCAGCTGGAAGCCCAGGACTGGCAAGTGTTAGAAGCAAAATGAGCAGCTTGAGAACACAAGAACAGAGCAGAATTGCTCTTTGCTTTCAGTGGCTACTCACACCGTAAGTCTGGGCTTGATGGGAAACAACAGCAAGATTTTGGTCCTGTGAACCGTACCTTGCAGTAAAGCTGATCTGCAAAATCTCTTTGGTAGGTGGGTCCCCTTCACGTGCCTCCAAAACGCCAGTGGTAGGGGAGACAGAAAATACTTGCAGGTCGTTACGCCTTTCCTGTTCATCTGCAGTGAAAGGGGCAAGTGTCAACCAAAGCAATACAAGGCCCTTGGTATCAGTTTGTAGGGCGTGTAGCACTCAAATCAATGTGCCTCCTTGCTAGTCAGCTAATAAATCATGTCTTGCACCATCAGAGGCTTTCTGTGCATGTGGCCAATTTCTGTTCTCATTCTCTAATCAAGGGGAGTGATCAATGGCCTCCAAGTCAAAATAATAAGGCCCTGAACTTCTTTCCTTCGAAGCCCATCTGTTGTGAACATCATTAGGCACAAACTCAAGCTGAACTCATGAGGCACTACTGCTTCTTGTCACCTCTTAGGATTGTATTATAAATGAAAAAAGCATGTCTACTACCTGTGAGGGCTGTGAGTCAATCTTTTGGTTAAATTTGGAGTAACTGCTGAAATCAGTAGATATATACTGACATAAAAAAAAAAAAAAGAAAAAAAAAAAGCCCCTAAGTGAGAACAGAAGCAGAGTTGATATGTTTGCAGCCAACATCATCATCTATTGGCTATATATTGAGTGCATGCAGTCTTACTAAATAAAAACACTAAACAGTGAAACTATGTAACATGGACATCCAACTGCAAAACCAGAATACCCAGCGAAGCAGTCCAGTAACTTCTACAGCCACTCGTGTTACGCAGGAAGACATGTTCAGTCTTGGTCTGTGCAACAAAGCAGGTCTTGAAATCAACCGTGTCGCAAGAGAGTTCCAGAACTGGAACAGTGAGGTACGCAGTCACTGGGACCAGCTGCAAAACAGAGGAAAGGGGAAGGAGGAAAAAAAAACCCACCTTATTTTTGTAGAGCTTTAGTAATATCTGCCACAGCTGGATCATTCTTACCTCAAGCACTGAATCAAGAGTAGATGTTCTGTGTTTTTTGTAATAGAGTCAATTCCCCATTCTACAGCTCTGAGTGAATTAAGTTGTTGCTTGTTTCACTCTTTTGGGATAGGTTTTCAAACCAGACACTGTAGTCTTAGTGAGGTAACACGGCGTGAACGTTCTGATTTGTTATTAGGGTTTTCTGTGGAGATGCAGACATTACAGCATCTCGTCGTCCCTTAGGACTGTATATGGCCCACTGTGAGTCACTCAATTTGTGCAGATTGCCCAAGATTATTATTAAATTGACTCTATCTTAGATATGGTGCTTGGATCTTACACAGATCAGTCCTCAGAAATACCTGGTATGAAAAACAAAAAAAATGCCTGCAGTGTACTGGAACTGCTGAAGACTTGAGGTGGGGGGGGAGGTTATAGCTTTCCATCTGGAAGAGATTGGTCTTGACATGTGTGTGGGCTATGACCACACCACATGAGTTAGACACATTCAGGAGTCTTTCAAGAAGCAGTCGGGTACTGCAGGAGGCAACTCTTGATGACTCAGTCACTGGCATGTTTGTTGGGACAGTCCTGACCCCACGTCTCAGAAGGACGTTGAGAGTCATAGTGTGACCGGGTGTGCTGCCCTTTGATTGAGCCATCTCATCCAGGCCATCACCCTGTGCAAAGGGCTGGGGTACGAGCACCAGGGTGCTGACCCAAAGCCACCCTGTCTGTCTGAGAGTCACCTGCAGCCTCAGTAGAGAGCTATCTCCTTTCGCAAAGCCATGGCCATTCGCTTCAACTGGGTGACACAATTTACTCGAGAGGTGGCTGTATTTCAAAGCCAAGTAAATCCTAAGGCACGTTCATTCTGAGTCAGCGATGCTGATAAAACATGGCCCTTTCTCAGGGCCCAGAGATCTCGTTCTGATCTTACTTGGGCAGTGTGGTTACTGTGTTCAATGACCAGATTTTGATTAAACTTCAGCTTTCTCTCTCCGTTCTCAAGCTGGAGCACTTGGAATCCAGGAAGCAGCTGGGTATCTGGCAAATGTTGATAGGTAAGTAACTCCGGAGTTGTGTGGAATGACACTTTCACCTATGGGAAGAGGAATTCAAATGACCATCACATAAGAAGACACTGTGTGCAGGAAATCCAAAGCAAACACTGCTCAAAGGCCCAGGCGCACATTTTCCCACTGGAACCCAAAAGTGTCATGCCAGCAACCAAATTCCCACTGGAACAAAGCATTATAATGAAAGAAAAAACACAGCTATTTCCTATGAATCCAGTACACAGAGATGGAGTGTAAAGGTGAACAGCTAATCTCTGAACCACAGGGGAGAAACGGTCTCCAGCAAGACAAAGATTCTAAATCCCCGAGGTTACAAATACCACATTCCCAAAACTGCCTTAAACATGTCAGTCTGCTTTCTTCCATGCACATGCAGAATTAAGACGTGTGTGTCTATATCAAAATGAACACTGAAAGGTGAGAAGCACTCTTCAAAAATGCAGCTGTTACTCATTCTTTGCACCTGAGCTAATTCCTTACTCCAGGACTTCGTTTCCTTTAGTGTCATTGTGTACACCCAAAAACGAACCAAATTTTTCTGTGTTTCCTGCATCTAATTTAAGGAAATGAGGGACTGCAGTCTTTGAAAATGTCTTAATTGGTCCAGCATATATATGGCTATTGATTTAGGTGAGCTCCAAAAACCACAGGGTTTTTCTGCAGGAGTTTGCAACAGGTCAGAGTTGATGAGAGAAGCACATCAGGGCCATTGTAGAAAAATATTATTGCACCCGCAATATAGCACGCAAAATTGCAGTAATTAGCACTTGCTAATATTTCTATAGTGGTTGTGTTTTTCTTGTGGTTCATCTGGGCCATGCTAACACACCAATTACTAAACTATCTGTTCTGGCACAGGATTATTATTTTTGAGCCTACCAGCATGTTTTGCTGTGGATAAAGTAGAAGTTGTGGTTGCTGTTCTTTTTCCTCCTTCTTGCTGTGGGATGTTTTGGTGCTCTTTTTGGGATCTGTGCTGGACAGGCTGAAGGGTGTAGACAGAAGGAGCCTGAAGTACAGAGGAACCTTAGTGCAATTGATGAGTTTCAGACTCTGAGTCATTACCGAATCTGTCAAAACCTGGTGGAGAAATGATTCCAAACTGGTTAGTTTTAACTCCCTTGACAGGTTTCTGCTAGTCTGTCTGGTCATTCAGCACCACCAGGGATCTGAAGGACTTTACACCAAAGCAGCCCAGTATTTTCTACTCATGTTTGTCAAAATTTCTTGAGTAAAAAAACCAAAATACAACTAATGCAATAAACTGAAAAAGTCTTTGAATGTCAAGAGTCACAGAAACTACCACTTAGAAGTGACTCATTCTGCTATCAGACCTAAAAATAAGTACTTATTTTTCTACTTACAAACTCCTCTACAAAGAAACAAAAAGACATATAAAATAGGCATTGTCTGAGCTCAGCTTTGCTTACTTCTGGCTAATAAGTACTTGTGGTCCTTTTGTTTTACCTATCTTGTGATGTGCAATATAGAAAATTGCAAGATGAGGCTACTGGGGCTAAAGATGCATTTTAAAAACCATGTGCATAAAGCTCTGAACTCTTACAGTAACACAGCAGTACAAACCCACTGAACACATCGGTGCATGAAATACTTACTCCTAACAGAGGCTGATCTGGTACGAGATCACTCGCCATTGAATAAAACACCATTCCTCTGTCATGCTCCATCTCTACTTTTAACCTGAGTGTAAAGAACCAGAGCTGGTCAGAGCCCTGCCCTCCAGGCTGATTCATTCTGTGGGCACACCAGCCATCAGCGTGATGGTACTTACAGAGCATGCTGTATGAAACCTTCCAAGTCTATTCGTAACGGTGGAGCTTCATAGCCACCTCTGCGATGCACTTTGTTAGGCACTGTCTTTGCAAGCTGGCAACAAAGTGAAAACAGAAATGATGTAAAAAATGATGATAGCACTAAAAGCTGAAACCCTACTTTTAGCCCGAGAGGCTGTTAGCCAAAAAGGATTCTGCTTGACAATGTATTGCCTGTTTGTAAGACGTGATGGTGACATCCAAGGAACAGCAAAAGCTAAGCAGGAGCTGAACTCTGGATGGCTGCAGTTAATACAGACGCAGATGTTTCTTCCTCCAGGAGTCAGGAACATTAGGGATGTTTTATTAAATATTCCATTATCATTCATTCATTATACCTTGCACCTTTGCAATGATTCATGTCACAGAATCGCAGAGCAATTCATAAAACACTATTCAAGCCTCACATTAGCCTGTGAGCTGCACTTGCAGTTGTTGAAGAGGAAGTTTCCCAGAGGAGAGATATGCTGTCTAAATTCACACAGGAAGGTAGATGCAGGGCCAGGAACAGAACTCAGCAGTCCTGAGTCTCAGGCCCATTGTTAACCATCGTTATCAACAAAACCTGATGTTGTGATAGCACTTCAAACCCTGGGCTTTTGTCTGGGGGTCTGCTGCACCAGACAATGTAAGACGACGGTGACATGCCCACCCCAGAATGCTCCCAAGCTAAAAGGCAAATGCAACAAATGAACAATCCTAGTTAAGGAAGGAGGTACAGGACTGTCTATACGGACTAGCCAGGTACACAGCAGCCTGTACATAAATTACAGGAAGGGAGAAGATTATTTTCTAGTCATCTTTAGCCTTGCTGTGATAGTCAGCTTACCTCGTCATCTAGGTTCATGAAACCTAGCACAAACCCCTCACATTGCACTTCAGGCACGGCCTCTGCCAGGACCCGTGGGGTGAAGGAGATGCAAACGGAGCTGCTGCCACCTCCTGGAACCACCTGCAGTCGAGAGATAACTGTTCAGCAGGGCAGGGAGCTGCCTGGGATTGCACAAGCATCCTCAGCGCTCGGCTGCTAAAGCTGGGTTGCACAAGCAGCATGAAACCTCCTGGGGATGGGCTATGCTCAGGCTCACACTGAAATGACAACATATGACAACAAAACTGACAATTATTTCAGCTGCAAATATCGGCGTAGCCACTCTTTAGCATCAACAGAGTTTAAGCACAGTCACAGACCAACTCCCTAAGTACACACATACACACACATGACCTGTTTGTTTTTAAAAATACCCAGTTCTGCCCAGTCTTACTCCATGGCTAACTCAGCTGTTTCTCCCACAAGTGACAGCACTCACAGATACAAGAAACATTTTTTTAAAGAGTTACAAGTGCGAATTAAGAGTATTTTACAGTTCAGTTTACTCTTGGGTATTTTTTTTATTTTACATGACAGCAGGTAATGTAATCAAATGCAGCTACAGTGGATTTTCTGGGATTTACAGGTTGACTAGATTCTGCTTTCCTTAGGTGTATTATGCACGTTATGGTTAAATCCTGCTGTTGCTGCAGAAAAGCCTTTGCCATTTCCCTACAGAGCCAATTCATGTCTAGCTGAGTTTGTAAGCTCAGGGGCCACGTGGCGTGTACTGCTTTTCAGGCTAGCACTGTGCAGACACAAACTCCCCAATTCCATGTGATCACAGGATGAGATATTTGGTCTCGCTGGACCTACGTTCAGTAAAAGCAAAACTAGCTGAGCTCTCCTTGCACTGTCTTCCCCTGCTCAGAGTGGTGAGGAGCATAAGAAAGCTCTGCCTAAGGTCTAGGAGGGCCAGAGCAGAGACAGTAAGCTCTGTCACATCCTACAACGCTACAGGGTCTGTGCATTGTGATCACAGAGAGTTTAGTTGCTCAGGCATGGACTGAAGCCAGGTCTGGCCAGCTGTTCTGCACAACACCTGAGCTAACAGACCTTCCTGGAGCAACAGTAGAGACATGGAGAACATTTCTGCAGAGGAATACCTGAATGGCTCTGCAGGCATCAACTCCATTCCACATGGGCAGAGCTCGCTGCTGGCTACAACCAATAGAGGCTGTCTCCATGATGAAGCACTTGTTTATCTGAGCTATCTCAGCCTCAACCATCCCAGAGATGACTGTAGGCTTCATTGCTTTGAGATGCCATTGCTGTAATTATTTCTTTTCTGTAATCTTTAGCTCAGTCTAACTTGTAACTGAAAGCTTTTGGCAAAAAACTTGCTAATAAGAATCAAAATTGACACACTGATGTTTTGGACAACCCTGGCACTCAGATCTTCCCAGTGCTCTCTTTGCTTTATCTTATTCCTAAGGAATTGTGACACTGGGGCCCCTATTCGCACCAGTTACTTTTGAAGTACTGTGGGTTACAACCGTTTATCCAAGAGAGTTGTCTACAGAGCACCCCTTTCCCAGCAGCCTGCTTTCCAGCTCTGCCACATCCTCTTAGCAAAGCTACCCCAGTTAACTAACATGCTTCTGAAGCTTCAGGCTGAATGCCTCCCACCTAATGCCACACGTTTCACCAAGGCAACCCAAGTGAGAAGACCACAGATGCCACTCTAGAGAGCCTAGTACAACTGAACACTGAATTCCAGTCATCAGTTAACTGCTCAAATGTAGGTGGGACACTTCCTTTTTTCTGTTGATTTTGCAAACTCTTCTCATGGTCATCTTCAAGATCCCAAAGCCTTCCAGCCTACTGTTTCACTGTTTAGTAGTCTCTACCCCAAACCAAAGCTACCTCCTGCTCCTTCTGTCTCCGTTGTCCTGCAGAAAATATGCTAAAACTAAGCACAAAGAAAATGTAAAAGCTTACTATCTGTCTTGGAGTAATGGAGTAGGGGTTGTCTGCAGGAATCCCTTCGTGAGGTCGTATAAGTACAGAGACAATTTCCTGTATTGTAGGTTCTTGAGTGACGATTTCTTTCTCTTTACTGTCAGAGTCTGAAGACTGCAGGGACACAAGGGTGGGGAATGGTTAAAACTGTTACGCTGCAAAGGAGGAATGCAAGTGAAGCGCACAGGGAACTGCTGCACTAGGCAGTAAGCATGGCCAGCTCCAGTTTCTTGCTTTCTGGCACAAAAGCTGGACATGTGGATGTGTCCTGTACATGAATTTTTTCACGCATAGGTTTGCTTTCCTGAAACTGCTCCTGAACTCCTTGGAAAATGTGCATGCTTGGGTCCTGTTCTACCGGGAGAAGCACTCAACCGTAACATCTCCGGCCCATTATCGAAACCAGCACTCTAGGGCAATAATGTTCCTCGTTGCACAAGAAAGGTTAGTGGTGTATTCAAAACAACTATGCCTTCTGAGCTGAAGCAGAGAAAATGTGATTTTAATATCTTTTCTGTAAAGCTGTTGCCAGAGAAATATACAAACCCTGCACGATACCTTCTCCCTGTCACTCCCAGCCCTTCAAGACAGTAAACTGCCATACTATAATCAAACTTCAGATGTGATAGATGTTACCATATTCTATCAGGGGAACAGAACCAATCTAACTTTAGCATCAGGATAAATACCTCCATATCATTAACGGCAATTTGAACTTTGCAGGTTAGATTCTGCTCCCTGCCTACAGCACACATTGACACCATAAAGCACCCATGAGAAAAGTAGACTCATATTAAGGAGTTTTAATGTAAAAACGTAACGCTTTAATGTAAAAATGGCATTAGTTTTTCAATAACAGTATTTTAAAAATCATCTCATTAGCTTCTTTAACAATTTTAAGAAAAGGAGAAGCTAAAGAGCTATTTGCTTATAGCTCATTCCAGAAACTGATTGCTGATGCCAATAGCCATCTATCCATGTATTGCCTTTTTAACTGTGAGAGGAGCTGACATTTCTTTTAACAATCCAGCTCTTAGTTACAATTTCTATCGCGTGTTATTGTTTTCAACCTTTCATGCCAAGAAACCCATCATGTATCTCAGCAGCAGTATGAAAAACAGACTAACAGCTGACCTCATCTGTGGTTTGCGAAGCTGGATAAACGCTTCCGCAGGGAATGGCAGTTTGATCCAACTCTAACACGATCTCTGACTCCGAGGTGCTACCAACTGATGCTGTCTCATTTTCATCTGTGTCCTTAAGAGGAAAAGGGTCTCCAAAGAACATCAACAGGTCCACCAGCTTTTTATCATCTTGCTCTTGGTTGTAAGTTTGCCAGTCCAGGCGGATGTCTGAATAAAAAAGGAGAAAGGACAATTACTTCTGGTCACTGAGAAGACTCTCAGCTTAGCTGGTACCAGAGAATCAGAACATCAAGTAATGAATTTGTGTCTAGCAACTGGATTTGTATTAAAGCACATCTTAAGCTTTCCATGTTTGCTGTAAACTAAAATGATTTAAGACCACGTGTGCTATGCTCTTATTATAGCTTGGCCACTCTCTAGGTCCTAAACTATACTTTTAATAACATTAAAATAAATTACGAGTATTTTGTTTGTTAAACAAATATATTTGGTGGCATTTAGGAAAAAAAAAAAAAGGTAATTGACCTTTGCTCTGAAGAGCTTAAAATCTCACTCAAGAGGTAAAAAGACTAAACACAGAAGAGCCAGATGATGCCACCAAGGAGCAGGTAGCACATCTGATTGACTAGGCTTAGTGCTGTGAGAGATTTACAAAAACAGGATAGCAAATCCCGAATTCCCATCATTTCAATGAATGAAAACCCAGACACATCAGGGTAGGATGTGCAGTTTCATAGTAACACCACATTGAGTCAATTACATACATTCTACTACACTCTGCCTGGAGCTTACCTGCTTTACTGCCACAGAAGGCAAACTAATATTCATGGCAGTAATGCCATAATGATAAATGCTACTATGCAAATAAAGACCTGACAACATGTATTATTGTTCTGTACTAGTTAAGTTAGAAAACAGCTTAGACACTCTTATATGCTATTATTATTTTTACAAAAACTATCTTGATTAGGAAACAAATAGGCCTGTTCATTAACATGCTAATGGGTTCTTCTATTTTCGTTATCACAAGGAGTGCAATGCAAGTGTCAATGTTTGCTGTATTAAAGTCATTCTTACCAAAGGGAGTGGGATTGTTGAGCTTGACCCTCCGAAAGACAGGAGACCCTCCAGAGACTTGCATGCCAAACCTGCACGGGGGGAACCTTGCTGTCAGTACATGCAGAAAATAAAAGTGAATGTCTGAAATCATTAAAGATTTGTTTAAAAGTAGAAATACCTCTGGCTGCACTGGCAGCCTGTTAAAGAGTGGCTACAAGGTAAAGGATGGCCTATACTGAGAAGTACAATATTGCTTTATTTCATCAGTCTCTTTTCTCCAGTTTTCTTAGTTGTCTCAGACGTTTCAGGATAAACATGTGATGTCAGCTTTTGTGAAAGGCTCTGGCTACGCAGCAGTGGAGCGACCCATGTCAGACACGGATTTCCAGGTGCAGAAGGGTGCTTTATGGTGGATAGCTAAATCCACTTTCTGTGCCCCATTGCAGAGCTGACATTGCAAATGCTCTTGGCTGCAGTATGACACACAATGCTAATTCCTCTGAAGTCAGAAAGAAGCAGCCATGCTGTATAGCAGCTGGCCGAGTGTGTAGCGCCACGCTCCCCATAAACCAACCCTTACCCAGATGTGCAGATGTGACTCACCATAGGAGAGGGCTTAAACCTTCCCCTGCCCCTGTTTACCTTGAGGCTTCATTTCTCATGGTCCAGGTAAATGGACAGGGAGAAATGAACTGCAGATGATGATAAGAACTGCCACCATATACCATTTACCCTCTCCACAGAATCAGATGAGGCTGGACTGGGTGAACTTCTATGACTGTAAGCCTAGAACGGTGATTGCTGGTACACCTGAGAAGGCTTGTATGCAGATTCTTTTCTAATTATGCTGGCAGAGACAAATGTATTGGTGTTATAGAAGCAGATACTGTACCTTGACAGTCCCTTTGCTGACCTTCTCGTGATATCATAAAAAGGTGGGAACAAACATGTATGTTGGGTATAGTCCAATGGTATTTAATTGTCTGACTTCTCTGACAGTATTTTGAGCTATACCTGATTATGGGTTGCTCCGTTGGTGGTCCTGTCATCTGCAGGAAGATTGGACAGCCTTTCACGGTCATTTGCATAGGAATTAATTTAGGTTGTAAGTCTCCCACCTATTAAAAATGAATTTTTGCTATTAGAACCAAGATAAAACCTCAGTTCTCTGGGTTACAAGATTATGTTTTGAAAACTGATTGGATTTTCAAATATTTTTGATCAGTTTCTTTTGACAGCACCTAATTCATATGCTAACGAAAGCTCTTCTCAGCAGGAGAATGTAATACCTCATATGTTCATGAGCTTCCCTGCGGCTTTTCCATACAGCACAATATATTGTATTGGTAGAGCAGAGTACTGCACTGGCCAGCTACCAAACAGATTTTCTAAATCAAAACTGCTCCAGTCATTTTAAAGGCACATGAAAACCTCCCAAGGGATAAACTTGTTATCCCAAAACTAAACCACGCACTGTAAGAGCAAACAATTGTTCCTTACATGTCGTTGGAGGTAGCAGTACAGCAGTATCTACCCTGAATTTTTACAGAAGTCCAAACAAATTGAAAAAGTGTTTTTAACAGAAAGGAATCTGGGAAATATAGTTGGTGTAAAATCTGCCATAGCAATACTCCACTTAAAACCAAAGCCCCACCTACCTTACAGACAAGATCATCCCAGTACTCTCCCCACATGTTGTTGTAAGCTGTTACTTCTATGATTAGCTGCTGGAAGGCTTTCAGAGTTCCTGTGGAAGGTTGTATATGGAAAGCTACTCCCTTCCCATGAGACAGCACTGCTGCTGCAAACTCTGCAGGAGCACAGCAAAGAAGCATTTCATGAATTTTGAGGAAATGGAAAAAAGTTAGTCTTTCAAAGAACGTATAGGACCGTATTTTTAGCTGGTGTTAATCAGCCTAACCTCACTGGTTCAAAAAAGAACTGGGATCATTTACACAACCCACATTTATACCACTTTACCCAAGTTCCCTTCTGCAGTGGGTCTTAACCTGGTTTTTGAGAGTTAGTTTTTGCAGAGATTATTTCATAGAAGGACTCCCTTCCAACAACCTGATCCAGGACTCTTTGGGATATGCAAGGCACTAATTGGTTACATAAAAACACACCCTCAGTTTGAGAAAAATAAGCTGGAATTTGTGCTAACTGGTTATCATTCTATTAGCAGCTGCCTGTTTACCTCTGCATTCTCTTCAACACAAAGAATGAATTACAAAGAGCGAAACCTTTCCACGTTCTGAGTCACCTAGCCTTCTAAATCAATAAGCTTGCATGGAATCTGTCAGAAAAGCATTTTTCCAATCTTCAGTACTAATTCAATAGCTGAAAAGCTCTCTCTTTGTAACAGATACCAAACACTATGGCAACGTACCAGTATGTCCAAGTTTTATTTTGGATACGGAAGACACATCAACACTTTATAGCATTTTGCTCCCATTTCCCCCCTCCATGGGTCTCATGTGGCTCCAAATATTATTTTTCAGTACAACGCATCAGAAATGATAGATGGGCTGTGCTGTAGCTTTCCACAGTGGGGAAGGTATATAAAAGGGTTTGAGGGAGAAAAGCCTGCTGCAATGGTATTGGAAGACTGTGTAGGACGGAAATAGCCAAACGTTACGCATGTCACCTATACTGTGTGGCAGGAGTGATCCTGCGAGTGAACTATCACCAGAACCACCCTTTTTTTTTTGAACTAATTGTTTTGAGAAGAAGAAGAGGAAAGAGAGAGGGAAAGAAAGAGAGGGGGGGAGAGAAAGGAGTGGTGGGGAGAGAGAAAAAATAAGCAAGGGGGGAAGAGAGAGACTGACCTAATGCTTATGCAATGTGGGCTTTCAAACTCAAGAATGAACTGAGTAACTAAGTCATTTAACAGTGCAGACTTAGCCAGGTACTCCACGAATGAAATGATGCGCCTGACAGGCACATTTAATGCTGAATAGGGTAGTCAGTTGTCTTTTGCCTTCTCTCCACTGAGAGGATTAACAGCTGTTCTCATACCTGACTGTGCTCTTCTGGCTGCATGTTGTGTGACTCTTCTTTTAACCACGTAGCTTGAGGAGCTTGAAAAAATAAAAAAAATCACGATGACATTTCTGTGAAATGAGCAGGACTCTGGTAAAGTACCAGCTCTACCTGACTCCCAAATTAGTAACCATTATAACTTAAAGAAGGAAGTAATATCCTTCAGAGTGAATCGACTTGAGAGTTGTAAGACTCTGTGTCCAATCTAACACAACAGAGCCTCGGCCGGTGTAAACCAGCTTACGTTCATTGGCAACAACAGTGTTTTGCCATTTACACCATCTAAATCTTCCACCCTTGCATTGCAAGCTATTTGTTTCTGCAGGAAACCTCACCAGCAGGTTTCACTACCACAGTCGGAGTAAGAGCTTAAAAAAAACCCCACCAGAGCATTGCAGAAAGTGCATCTCATGATAGAGGCAATGGCACTCTGTCTTGATTTCAGATTTAATCCAGACCTAAATCAGTATTTGAGTCATTGTGCAGAAAAGCAAGACTTACAGGCAGTTTCCTTGTTCTGGAGTAAGTGAATAGCCAGTAAAATACTCAGCTTCTAGTTTGAATGGAGCATTGATTCCAGTGTGATTGGTAAGAATCAGCTGACGCTTTACGATGTCTTTGAATGCAACTTCAGATCCAAAGTCCAAAAGAAGATCACATGGGCTTTGTAAAGTTTGTCTTTCATCACTGTCAGAAAAAGTTACACTAGTATTAAAACATCAGTCTTATTTTCTTATGCCACAGATAATATCAGTAGATTTTAAAACGTGCAATATACAATGTGGTTGTGATGACCAGTGTAAAAGGACGATGCAGCCTATTATTTTTATCATCAGCATTTACTGCTTTTCATTTTTTCACTTCTATCCACATGAGGATTTATTTGGGGTTGAATTTTTATCATGTATAGCATGCCAACCTACCAAATTAAAGCTATTTTTTACTTATAGAAAAATATATAAAGACAAGGATATTCCAAAAGAGGGTAATTATGCTACATATCAGAAGAATAAAATAAATATTGTTCAGATATAACAAGTCAAAGAAAATTCTTTAATATCATGTCTCACAGTACAACAATAAAACTTAATGGTCCAAAATACAGGATCTTGGGTATAGTTCTGTAATTCTAAATTAGCATCTAAGACTTGAATTTGCAAATTTTTGGCATTCCAGAAAATAGTTGTTACTCACAAACATGTGAGTTTGTGAGGTCCCACACTTTGGTTACCAGAGAGAAAGGTAATTTTTCATGCTTTCTATACACAAAAGCATCAAGGCAACCAGCAGGTTACAAGGGCCAGGAGCACAAGGGAGAACAGACACAACACATGAACATGAGTTTCACTGCTGTGCACTTAACTACACACCAATTTGTTGCTCATGAATTAATGAATTCACAGTTGTTAATTTAATTTGTTTCAGCCAAACAATGGTGGGAGTGGAGTAGTGCTCTTCTTCAGTCTTCTCTTGGGCTTATGAAGATGCTGAATTTGGCTAGGGTGGAAACCCAGTACTTTTTCTTCACATAAGCACCTTCAGTGAATTGTCCCAGCACATTTTACTGTCCTTGCTGCCTACAGCAGGAGGAGGAATGAGGTTTACATAGGTAAGTAGGGCTTTTTCCCCTCTCTATTGTATTTTTGGCTTTAGGGAGAAGTAATTTTTGTTCAGTTCAGGGGTAAACCCTTGATTTACCTGGCAACTCCACTGTCACAAGGTACCGAGTAGCTGACATGCAGTCCTTTCACTTCTCCAGAAATGCTCAGAAAGAGGGGTTCAATCATGTCTTCTATGCTACAGGAAAGGGCAAGGTCTTTCAGCTCACCCTGAAAGGAGAAGAGTCAAGTTTCCTCGTGAATGAAGCAAACATCACAGAGGAAAGGCAGCCTCATTGAGAAGTTTACGTAGAAAACATGAATAAACCTCACTGGACTAAGACCAGAACTACAATAGAGTCTTGAAAAATTTCTCTGAGTTGTTTTAAGTGCATTCTCTGCCAGCATCAGATTTGCTTAGAAGGCAGTACCAAAGTAAAAATTTGTGGCTGTTTCTTGGCTTTGTACTCACATCAGTCTATAAGACTAAAATTGCTCTATTAGTGATTTTTCACACACTTTCTATACTGCAAGTGTTGAAGCTCTAAGCATTAATCACTTCTAGTCATGCTCAAATAATCTTCCAAAACCAAGATTTTATTTCTACCTGGGTTTAAAGCAGGACTTGTAAGATGAATTATGTGGCCCAGTTACACCAGTACTCTGGCTAATTCAACACTTTTTTGCCTTATCAATACATGAATTGGTGCATCCTACATAAAATGATAGACTGGGATTCAGCTCCAGATTCAGACTTCTACATGTCACTGTCTAAATATGAGCCTGTATTGGGTTTGCATGGCAAGGTTTTGATGGTTGGGGGGGCAGCTACGGGGTGGCTTCTGTGAGAAGCTGCTAGAAGCTTCCCCTATGTCCGACAGAGCCAATGCCAGCCAGCTCCAAGACAGACCCGCCGCTGGCCAACGCTGAGCCCACCAGCGATGGTGGTAGTGCCTCTGTGATAACATACTTAAGAAGGTGGAGAAAAAAATTGTGCCACACCATTAGCAGTCAGAAGAGACAAGTGAGAATATGTGAGAGAAACACCTCTGCAGGCACCAAAGTCAGTGAAGAAGGAGCGGGAGGAGGTGTTCCAGGTGCCAGAGCAGAGATTCCCCTGCAGCCCATGATGAAGACCATGGTGAGGCAGGCTGTCCCCCTGCAGCCCATGGAGGTCCACAGTGGAGCAGATATCCACCTGCAGCCCATGGAGGACCCCATGCCAGATCAGGTGGATGCCCCAAGGAGGCTGTGACCCCATAGGAAGCCCACACTGCAGCAGGCTCCTGGCAGGACCTGTGGCCCTGTGAAGACAGGAGCCCATGCTGGAGCAGGTTTGCTGGCAGGACCTGTGACTCTGTGGGGGACCCACGCTGGAGCAGTCTGTTCCTGAAGGACTGCACCCCATGGAAGGGACCCATGCTGGAGCAGTTCGTGAAGAACTGCAGCCCGTGGGAAGGGACTCATTGGAGAAGTACATGTAGGACTGTCTCCCATGGGAGGGACCCCACACTGGAGCAGGGGGAGAGTGTAAGGAGCCCTCTCCCTGAGGAGAAGGAAGTGGCAGAGACAATGTGTGATGAACTGACCACAACTGCCATTCCCAGTCCCCCTGCACCGCTCGGAGGGAGGAGGTAGAGAATTCAGGAGTAAAGTTAAGCCTGGGAAGAAGGGAGGGGTGGAGGAAAGGTGTTTTAAGATTTACTTTTTATTTTCTCATTATCCTACACTGATTTTGATTGGTAATAAATTAGAGTAATTTCCCCAAGTCGAGTCTGTTTTGCCTGTGACTGTAATTGGTGAATGATCTCTCCCTGCCTTTATGTCAACCCACGAGCCTTTCGTTATATTTTCTCTTCCCTGTCCAGCTGAGGAAAGGAATGATAGAGAAGCTTTGGTGGGCACCTGGCATCCATCCATGGCCAACCCGCCACAGAGCCCTTGAGTTCATCTATAAAGGTGAACTCCAAATATGAGCGCTGAATCTCCACTGATTCATTAACGGTACTTGGGCATCTAGCTCACCTACGATGCAGGCAGCCTTTCTTGTAGGTGGTTCGGATGGCATTCAGTTCCCCAGCCACATGCAAAAGTGCCCTTTCAGATGTCCAATGTGTCCTGTTGAGCTTCCAGCCTTCCATAAAGAAAGCTCAAGTTTACTGGGATCCTGTGCCACATATGCCAGACATAGATGGGTATCTTCCAGGGCACCTCTTGAACACTGACTTTTAATCAAATAAATGAAACTTAGGTCTCCAGTGACTGTAATGGGAACTAGTACACCACATCTATAGGAAGATCCTTTATTTAGTTGAAGTAAATCAGCTGTTTGAATGGCCCTAGAAGGTCTATGGCTGAATTCCCGAAGTTTGTAAACTCTGCAGTCTACACCCTATGTTGCAGATTCTCAGTCCCATCAGCCCCTTTTAAGTTTTCAAAAATCAAAACGTCATGAACGCAGTTGCACTCAGAAAACCAAATGTATACTATGTATGCCAGTCTGCTACATTTCATTTGGGATAATCCCCAGTGAGGATCTGTATGCTCTAAAAAAAAAGTGATAAGCGTTAAGAGTAATTGAGTAGGCTTTCAAAAAAGAAAGAAAACAAGAACAGCTGGGAAACAAAGAGGCAGGGTAGAGAATTGCACACCATGTGGACTGATTTAATTCTTGCCTTCAACCATGGTTACCTCTAAAGCAAAGCAATTTCAGAGATACTGTATGGAAAAAAAAGAGCATCATGTTTTGTATATAAAAATCCTTCCTTTTGCCAGATGGAAGTGAGATAAGAATGCCAACATTGCTGTTTTGATAAAATTGCATCAGCTTTTAAACTTACCGTGATGTTAGCTGACAGCTCTAGGCAGAATTCTTTTTCTTCATTTGGGCCTATGGTGCCACTGGCTGGGGAGACAGCGGCGGAGCAGAAAGCTGCCTGACTTCCAATGAGCTGCCGAACAGAAGGGACACACATTCAGTTAACTCCTAATTCATTAACACTGGTTCTTTCAGATTTTCTCTTCAGATCAAAGAGAATTCTAAAAACAGAGTTATTCTAAGGTTTAGGGCACTTTCAGGTAGCAACACACACAGTTTGTTGAGGTGAGGCTTGCTTTACAATTGATAAGATCCTCATGTTACATTCATTCTAAATGACTTCAGGTGCCCAACTGAGGCATCTGGGCAGGGAGCAGAGTCACTGTCACAGTGACACAGTCCCTTCCACAGTCACAAGCCTTTCCAGGGTTAAGTCAACCTATCTGATATGGGAGCAGGATCATACAGGTGCCATATTTATCTCCAGTGACTACAGAGGTCACCTACAGAGACACTCCTGGTGTTGGCACCTTCCCTAATTGACTAAATGCACATGGCTTGAAGCCAGGGGTTCAACTTGGTTGCTCACATACAAACATCAGATACCACGTAAAATGCTGTGGATATCCCTCCTAGGCTCCAGCTGTACCAAAACATTTTCCCATAGGTCCTATATCATCCACACACTCAGTTAGGATGTCTTAGGCACCTAAGGACATCTCAGAGGGCACTGAATGCTTTTATGTAGGCAACCGAACTGGATGTCAGAGTAGATCTGAATGACCAAGGCACTGACAGTAGGATTCAGCTTACAGGCTAATTAACCTGATCGTGTGCGTAGTGGGCGTCTACACTCCCATTGTAGCCAACAGACATCCAGTTAGTATGTGCTAGAGAGCATGCTGCAGACCAAAGTAGGTCCATTTTAGGAGGAGCTGAATACTTCTCTGGAGTTCATTGACTGTATAGATGGGGTAGGATTCAGCTGTCTAAACACAGGCCCATAGGGTAGCCAAGCCATACAAGTGTGGCTGGCTGGTGTGACAGGACTTACAAGAGACTGCACTTCTTGAGTGACGCCGGAGGTGAGGAAGAACAATCTACAGCACCCACAACAACACACTAGACATATATATTCTAGTGACTTACTTCCTGCTCAGATTTCCATGGACTGAAAAGAGAGTTCAGACCACAGTTTACATACTGACATTAAATTTAGGGTCCTGATCTATGAGCTGAATCCCACCCAGAAGGTAAAATTTAAGCAAAATTTAGACACAATTCAAAAGCACCATTGTTTCTTTGCTCTACTGAATTAAATACAAACCCTAAACTGCCAAGGTACTGTGTTTAATACTCTGGTAGCTTACATCCTACTTCCCCTCACATCTCTGCCCACTCATTTTCCTGGGGATGATCCACAGACAGTAAGAGCATATTAAAATCAACTAGTAGTTTATCTTTTCAAGGCTGGTCTCAAGATGAAGTCTTGCTCATAAGCCAGTAAACAGGAATCACTACTTAAAGGATAAATCAGAAAAGCTTTTAAGAGTAGTTTGCATTTTGATAGAAACTACAATTTCCATCCCTGCTGTACTCTCCGTCCATTAGAAGTGCATTTACCTTTCCCCATAAGTAT
The DNA here is from genome assembly GCF_013368605.1 of Nyctibius grandis. Taxonomy (NCBI): domain Eukaryota; kingdom Metazoa; phylum Chordata; class Aves; order Nyctibiiformes; family Nyctibiidae; genus Nyctibius; species Nyctibius grandis. The sequence continues at coordinate 54,427,107 of NC_090664.1, forward strand.
TTTGCTGGCAGCAGTGACTGGTTAAAAAGTTTGCTGGTTGCTTTGGCAGGAACTCCAGTATAAATTTCAGTGAATACTAGATGACTAGATATCAGGCACGCTTGGGGGGTCTGAACTTCAACAAAAACAGGAAGATGACTGGAAATAAACACACAGATGGTCTATTGTTATCGTTAATGAAATGTGCCAGACATACAACAGCATGCTGGAAAGAATGATGATTATGTTTGTTTAGCAATATTAGTGATTGGATAGTTCATTGATAGGTTACACAACCCCACTCTGAGTTCCTGCTACATATTTTTGTTTTAGGAGATAAAACTACCTAAAGTGAAACTCACACGTGAATCTCAGGAAAAAACAAAGCAGAATGCCACTTTTCCCCCTTACCTTCCTTCTCCGTTTTCTACCTCTAGTTCTAATACTGTCTGGAGACGCTGGCACAGCAATGATGTGAACTGAACTGACACGCTGCATATACCCAAAGGAGGTATTTCTCCAGCAGATGGCTGAATGGTAAAGGGAGATACCTAGGAGAGGAGAGAGGAAGCAGAAATTTCTTTGATGCCTGCAAAGCAAGTGTAAAATGCTGAAGCCACACAATCTGATTAGGACTTGCATGTCCCTAGTTTTTCCTCAAAGATGTCCTTTCCCTCTGCCCCGGAGTCCCACCTGGGTTGAGTTCAGTAAGTACAGTGCTAGCTTTGTGAAAACCTGTTTAGACAAGGAGGCAGGACTTTGCTTCTATGGGGACAGCTAATAAAAAGGCAACGACCTAAGAGAAGGGTAGTCAGAGCCAAGGTCATACCAGGGATGCCTGTGCTTGGAGTGAGGGGGAATGTGAAGGAGAAGCAGTCAACAGCAGTAGCAGCGTCTTCTCCCAAGGGGAGGGGGTGAGCAGCAGCTCTGCAAGGTGCCACAAACTCAGGAGATTCTCGGACAGAAGGTTGAGAAAGGAGGGCTGGAGGAGTGAATCAGAAAGAGCACAAGTGTGGTGTGGTGGCTGGAGAAGTTCAGGAAAGAAAAGGGGTAGCTCTTATGCAGGAGGAATGGAGCACTTGATCTATGATCTTCCCTGGGATATGAATGGGTTCTGGGGTTACAGATTCAAGAGATTAAGTCTAAAATCTCTCTGGGGTTCTGGGAATTGTTGGGAATGGCAGGGGACGAAGGAATAACAGTGAGAAGTAAGGGCTTGCAGACTGTGAGGACAGGATGTCCTCCAGGGCACCCCTATCCCTAATCAGGCACTTCTGATTATAATTGTTCTGAGGGAAAAGGGATAGACATACACACACACAACTGTTTGGCAAGGCTGCCATAACCACCACTCATAAATCTTTTCTTTTTGCCCTCAGCTTTCACCCAAAGTTGGTGAGGTATCTACATGGTATGAAGAAAACAGAGCTCAAGAACTCATAGGGGTACAGTAAAACTTCTCGCAGGGTTCCATCTCCTGATGGTCAATGGAAAGCTCCTGCTTAACATGCTCCTCTCTCTGTTGCAAAACTGACAGTCTGGCCAGAAAACAGAACATCAGAACAGCATTTAGACCAATTTTGCCATGAAAAAAGTGAACTCAATTCCGTGAATGGGTAATTATGTAAAGAGCCCTACAGGCAGAATTTGGCCTTTCATTACAACAAAAAGCACTTACCCCAGAGTCCGGATTTCCTCACTTCCCTTTAATGCATAACACCAAGGAGAAATCTAGCTACAAAGCCCACTGTGTGCCACAAATAGTAAAAATAAGTGTTTTGTCTTTTTTTTTTTTAAAAAAAAATTTAAGAATATGTGATGGTCTGCAGATAGCAGCTCTCACTCAATCCTTTGCCGTCAGTATTACCTCCAAGCTGCTTTAGTTACTTCATATGAAATGATGGAATGAGCTCTGAAGTAAAAGACTGGAGTGGACTGCATTTGACACATCACAGCCTACATAATATTAAACAACAGTTTTAATAGTCATTGTGGTAAGAAGCCATTTTGGGAGACACCTGCATGTTTCAAAGCTATTATTTAAAGCCAAAAGACCCAATTCAGTAGGTACTGAGATTCTTGTCCAAAATGCTGATGTGGGTGCATGGGGGGAGTGTTTAGCAGCCTCAGGTCTGATAAAACCTTGCCTCCTTATTTAGATCAGCAGCAGATGAAATTACTGTCATACAGTAAATACTTCATGTCTCTGGATCAGGCTCACAGGGGATTTGTAATAAATGGAAACAGAAAAATTGCAAAGAAGCATTTGATCTCAAAAGAACTTGTGCACTTCTGGAACTGTGCAGAACCAGTTTCACAAGAAGTCACAGAAATTAGAACTTATTGATATCTGGAATGAACAGTAGAAGTCCTCAGCATAAGGAAGAAATAGCTAAAGAGGGAGCATAGCCAGCTACAGCAGTGACTTACCTCTTCATTCCTTTCAGCTAGACAAACCTGGCTTTCTTGCATTCTCCATCGTGCTGGCAGCTGACACAGGTTTTTGATGTCAAAGGTTCTGAACACACTCTCACCCTGCTTAAGCAAACCTAAGTGGAGTGATGGAACATCAATACAAAGAAGTGGACCCTGGGACACCAGGAAACAGATGTCAGAATGGACACTTCTGCCAAAACTGCCTAATTAAGCAGCATACATTAGCTAAGATTAATGTTCAATTTCACAGAGAATACCAGAAAGCAAATGCATTGCATCTAATACAGAAAAAATCTTATTGTCATGGGAGTATCAACATTGACTCAATAGACAGCAAAAATACCTCCTGTTTGTAACTGCTTTAGATTTGTCAGGCTTTTAAGAGGCAAAAAGCTTTAAATGGACAATAGCCAGGCCCCACAGCTAATCATCCCGCAACACTGAACTGTTCCTTACCTTAAAAGCAGCCTCAACATGCAGTATAACTGGCTCTGGGCAGCGTTCAATATTACACTGCAGGTTATGGCTGATGCACCCAGGTTTGCTTCCAGTAATTGTCAGTTGAAATTCACAGCATTTATTCATATCTAGAAAAGAAAAATTCAGGGTCCTGTCTCACCATTTTGCAAAGAAACCACCTGCTGTGAGCCTGTTACTGTAACTCCTGGAACCAAATTAAGTCTCCTGTTGGCTGGGGATCAGGTCTTCTTTCGTAGCTTTCATTATGGTGCTCCGTGACTTTTCTCTTCCACTCATACCAGTTTAAATATTTCTATCATTAACTGATGCTTGCAAGTCACAGAAACTTTACCTATGATGCCAGTATGAGGTTCAACTTCCATGATGTCACAGGGAACGATTTTCTCCCATGTGTACTTGACCAATGATTTGCTGTTATTCCACATCTAAAACAATTAAAATCAAAGAGACAATTAATGCACTTGAAGCTTTCATAGCAACAAGCCAATTTGCTGAGAGCACTGATGCACTGCAAACTAAGTATTGCAAGTCTTACATCACATGCTTTGCAAACTCTAACCATACCCTGATCACCACTAAATATTACAACCTACTAACATACCTTGAAACTAGCTACAACATCCTGTATCTTCAGCTGAATCTTGAAATAAATTGAGCACGGTAAGAGTGCAAAGGCACAGAACTTCATCTAACCTCTGACTTGAACAGTATTAACCCACTACCACACACTAACTACAGTTATTTTCATGATAATGCTGTGTCCTCCCTTTCCTTTCTCCTCTGTGATATAAAACAAGGACAAGAAGTGGGATTCACCTGATGGGATTTCAGGTGTCTGCAAAACAGATGCAAGAGCTACACCTGACCTCACCTCCTAGGATTCTCTGAAAATAAAGCCAATTAGAGAGTGATGGGAGCAATTCCTCCGACCTATTTTAGCCTATAGGATGAGATGAATCACTCCCTGGTTGCTGCCAACGAGATCTCTGAGGACTGTAACGAAAGCTTAGCACAGGCAGCTCAGATGTGGAGATTTATGCTGTGCTGAAAGCACTACATTTAGTCAGATTATATATTATTTAACACAGTGGCTATCTTCACACAGGTGAAGGTGTTTTCTGAAATTTGAAGGCAATCCCCTAACCATTCTTTCCAAGAACATTATCACATTTGAAGCCTTTTAAACTTTTTCCCCATTTTTAAAAAATGTTACGAACTTTCAAAGCTTAAACTTCAAATCCTTGTTTTGAGAGCAGCCTTTTTTTACCAAAGGATTTATTTGTGAGGGAGATGTAAGCTCTTGTGATCTTTGGCCTGCTCTTCAGATCTATTCAGACATTATTTCTTAACTACAGAAAATAACTTTGTTCTCTGAAGCACAATTATCTTTAAGCACAGTTCAAGTTCTTATCTTTTTAAGACTAAATATTTGGAAACTGTGAGGAATGTCATTATGTCATCAGTAAGCAACTTAATTACCTATACCACACGTGTAGCTATACTGGATTACTGGAAAGTATGAAATGGCTGTCTTAAGCTGAAAAAGAACTTCTAGGAAGAGAAAGCATAAAACTAAACACTGATTAGCAGTATCTTTAGGGAAAAATGGAAAGACCATTAACTGGGAAATGTCTTCCTGCCTGGCTCTTGCTAAGAGGCCTATTTTTCCAAAGTTAGTCTAAGATCAGAAGGATCCTGATCTATAGTGAAGAGGACGCTGAGGGGACAGTTGCAGCAGTCTGTCCCATAATGGTCAAACCGAAATTATCAGAACCTGCAGGAAAGAATAAGGTCTAGTAAGCTGCAGTATGTGTGACTTCTGTCGCTCTTCTGTGCTTGCTGTAGTCCTTTGATTAAACCACTTCTCTTATGAAGTAATTAATCATCCATTGGCTATTCCTTCCACCTGGAAAACTTTTACACTACAGGAGCGACAAAGTGATAAGCAACAGGCTAGTGACCCAGAAAAACATTTAGAAGGGTAAAACACTGTGGTATTAAATTTGAGAGATGAAAAAAGAACAAAGCCTGCTGCCTGGAGTGTAGGGCTAAGGAGGCTTGCTAGGGGATTTCAGTACAGACCCTCCTGGAGTCACGGCCTCATTTAAGAAAATCTAAAATAACATGGATCATCTGGTATCTTCTAATACACCTATGACATCCAGTGATAGCACATGGTAACAATGAAGTCAAAAGCAAACAAACCTTAAATGTTTTTCTGACATTTACACCAATAAAATTTTCTCCAGGGATAATAATGGCATATGGTTCCAGAAGAAGCTGAAACGGTTCTGTTGATCCTTTAACTTCTATTTCCAGTGCTATTACATCCTTTCCTTTGTATTCTGGGATGTTTTGAAGCATCCTCTCTTTTACTAAACTGTGGGAGGAAATATGGTACAATTATTAAGCAATTTAAACTGGTGTTTAAACTGGATACCATCTTGTAATTGCCAGATCAAGACTGAAAATCATCAAAAGTTTCTCAGCTACAGACTGCCAGTGTGCAACTAGCTCAGGTTGGGGACAATTAAAAACTGGAAAACTTCCAGTGGTTCTTTAAAGTACTCCAGTCGTCCCAGTCTGTTCACGAACAAGTATGTAAGTCATAGACTGCTGTGACAAACAGTAATAACAGGAAAACCTGCTGGAAATCTCAGCAGAAAACCTGAGAAATGAACAGACAAAATGACAGTAGTATCTTAGCTAGGGCTAAGGCATATTTTCAGATATGGAACTTCAGGGAAGTTCACAGAGACACTTTTTGCTGCTATTAGTTGTGCAGATAAAATCCTTTATAATTGTCAGTCCATTATCACTAGAAAGATAACAAATCCCAGTAATGTAATGTAATAGCATAGCTAAAATGGGGCTACACATCTTACTGGGAAATACTGTTTCTCAGCTTACCAAGGAGATTCTGGGATGTCCCTCAGTACCATCTGAATCACTCTGTGGTAACTCTTCAGCTACACAGATGAAGAAGGAGAGGATTTAATGTCTAGTAATCAGTTATGTTGAGGATTAGAAAAAGATGAAAAAGTAGTTTACATTTAAAGGATGAACTATCATCATCCGAGTACTAAGCTCTGATAAACAATATTCAAACTCTAGAGTTACTAAAAGAAAACATGTTTGACTGCAAAATATGAAGCCAGATTCTGATCTCATGGTGTATGGTTCCAAGAAAAATACTCATTTTTGTCATGCCTGTTATTATTTCCCTAGTATATTGCATACTACACACACGCATCTGCAAAGGCTCCCCAAATTAAGATCAGTACTGCTGTACTAACTTAAAGTTTCTTCTAAGCGCTCCAGGGTATTTAGCTTAATTGACCATCAGTCTGATTTTGAGTAAGAAACACTACTTTTCCGTCATGGGAAAAGAGGATGCCTTCTCTATTCTAATGGGGGGGAAAAAAAGGAAACACAGAAGCAGGCATTAAATCTGGAGGGCTTTGCAAAAAATTCATTTGTTTGTAGAGAGATATTAATTTAAGTGTATATGTTAATTCAATATATTTTTCCATTAATTAATTAAAGTATTTTAAAAAAACAGTTTATCTTCCACACTGATTTCAGGTATTCCTATGTCTGTCAATCACCACAGCACGGGATATTCCCACTCTTGGGCTTACTTTGGATTGAGTTTCTTTAAATACAATGAGCTCATGCTCCTTATTTACAGAGACAGCAGAGCAGAAACTAAGACAACAGTTGCTAGTACAGCCACATTCAAACATCATTTCACTCCTCTTTATCCACAGCTGTATACCATCATTTCTCTGCCAAAGGATACTACTAGTCCCTTAATTTACCACACAGCTGTTCATAGGACCCATTTTAGCCCAAAAAAAAGCTACAGCTGGAAACAGTTTAAATAGTCACTGTTTCCTACCCAAACTTGTTTAGGCTGCAGTAGGTATGGGGCACATCCCCAAAGCAGCTTACTCAGCAGATGAGAAATTGGAGCGAGTCCAGAAGAGGGCCATGAAGATGATCAGAGGGCTGAAGAACCTCTCCTATGAAGACAGGCTGAGAGAGTTGGGGCTGTTTAGCCTGGAAGAGAGAAGGCTCCAGGGAGACCTTCTAGCACCTTCCAGTACCTGAAGGGGCTACAGGAAAGTGGGAGAGGGACTTTTTACAAGGGCGTGGAGTGACAGGATGAGGGGTAACGGTTTTAAACTGGAAGAGGGGAGATTTAGATTAGATATTAGGAAGAAATTCTTTGCTGTGAGGGTGGTGAGACACTGGAACAGGTTGCCCAGAGAAGCTGTGGCTGCCCCCTCCCTGGCAGTGTTCAAGGCCAGGTTGGATGGGGCTTGGAGCAACCTACTCTAGTGGAAGGTGTCCCTGCCCGTGGCAGGGCGGTTGGAACTAGATGATCTTTGGGGTCCCTTCCAACCCAAACCATTCTATGAAGGGTCAGGAGATTGTGGAGAAGCTGGTAATGTGAGAGTGATAACTTTACCAGCCAGCACAGCTGTAGCTACATGGATGTGTCCAAAGTTTCACTGTAAAATTAATTGTGTCCAATCAGTACCAGAAATGACATGAGATCAGAAACTGCCTCACATTTTGCAGTCAAAACATGTTTTCTTTTAGTAACTTTCTACATTTTGAACACTGTTTATCAGAGCATAGTACCAGCTAATTAAATTTAATTCAGAAAGCTGCACAGCAAGGATTTTATGACTTGCATAAAAATACACAGCTGGAGTTTGTAGATAGGAAGGAATTACAAGCCATACCTCCTGTGGAGCGTAAGTGAGAATAAACTCATGATCAGCACGGGGAAGCAAAACTCCCTGTTCAGGATTTAGGGAGAAGGCTGATGCTGTGTCTTGACTGTATTTGAGCTTCACGAAGTATGAGGTTTCTTCTGGTATTAATGATTTCAGATTAGGCCTTATTATCTGCCAGTAGAAAGGAAGTTCTACATGGCTGCAAAGAGATCAATAAACAACAAAAAGCTATAATTAAAAAAATTAGACATTTTTGAGTAAGATATTGGGAGAAAATTTTCAGTTCCTTTTTCCATGTAGGGAATTCCTCTCCTTAAAAATTAAAAGGATTAGACTTACCAGTCTTTGTGAGCTACAAAGCTGATGAGACAGCGTAGAGTCAGAGTATATAAATTGTACAAAGAACATGCTAATATATGGAAGTAAATTATATAAATATGCAAGATATGTTAATACTGTCTTGACTTATTTAACTTGTCATGTAATGCAACTTTTAGGCAACTCTACAATTCTTCTTTCAAGAATCTGACATCAACAGGACTGTTCCTGCTGATATCAGTATGTTTGCATTGGATCACTGCTGATGATCTACAAAACATTCTGAATTTAATCCAAGTGCAAGCCATGTTCTTTAACATGTCAACAAACACAGGGGCTCTAGCTAAGATTATAGCAATGGCTCTGCAATATTGTTTGTAATCCAGAAAAGGTTGTTTAACCAGATTGCTTCAGCAGAAGTGTATTCCATGGAATGTGTCCGTGGGTTTTAAAACCTTGCTCATGCTGACCTCAAAAACTTTGCCTTACTAAGGGGAGGAAGGACACTGGAATTTCAAAGTCAGTGTCAATGACAAAACTGAACTAGGACAATTACTTGTATCACTTTCTATAGCAGTAGAATGTTTTCCCAGCTTTGTTTCATACAAATGCTGACACCAGACATGCAGGGGCTGCTGCCATGATTATTACACAGAGAAAATGGGGAAATTGGCATAGTCACATCCTCCGTCAGTTTACAGTATCCACTTCACTGAATCACACTTTCTATACGCACACAGCATTCTGTTCTGGCATTATGCATGCGTGGTTTCCAGGCCACAGAACAAACTTCCAGAAATTCACTGTAGCAAGTTGCAATTTACATTAATGTATCTAAAACCAGCACTGACCTCCTCACTGCTTTGATGGTCTGTAGCCTCTAACTACTGCAGGCATGCACCTTACTGTTCTTCTATTATTGCCTGACTGATTCTGAGCAAAATCAGAGTGCCACTTGTTCAGTACAATGTAATTGTATGTAGGGACATATTCCTTAACTTTAAAATAGAGTTTATATTTAAATCTATTAGGACTCAACGTTAAAAATCATGTGAAAGTGTTAATATGAGCTAGTTACATTGGGCTCCCATTTTAATCAGTGGAGATCCAGGATACGTTATGTCTTGTTCTATGGGAGATGTCTACAGTCAGAATTGCATCCTTAGAAGCATCTATGCATTAGATCCTTAGAAGCATCTATTTCCCTGCACTATGAAAGGAAAAGAGTACAGGCTGCTTAGCTCAGTTGCAGAAGTATACATTGTAGACATGTAAAGTTAGATAAACCTCATCTGGATGACCCTGTTAAATATTTCCTGCAACTATCCATATTTATGAATCTCTTTGAGTTGTAGATTTATCCATACTGAGGCAAATATATTGACCTTGGCCTTGTATGAACCTAATGGTATGGCTAATCATTGCCATAGTGTTTCATCTATATATAACGTTCCTGCTCTTACAAGCTTATCCTTGAACCTTAATTACTAAACAATGGCACAAAAAGAAGCAAGGCTTCTGCACAAAGGTTATCAAGTGCATGAAAGTTTCTCCAGCTTGAGAGAGTATGGTATCACAAATGAGATCCCTACCAGTATGTTCAGACTGCAGAGCATTATTCTATTAATAGCAGCTACGTACGTAGAATTTCTTATAACCAGTTTCTTCTCCTCGGTGGTGTGTGGGTTTTGGGGGTCAAATTGTATGAGATGCCGTGCTGTTACATCAGTAACTTCACTGGGTTCAGGTTTGCTTTCTCCACCCGTGACGAACAAAAGCTCCAGAGCTACCAGCTGTCCAAGTCCTTGAAGAAATAAGTAGGTATTACTGTTTACTGTCTGGCTATTAACATTGTTCATATTACTCATTAACAGCAAGTGCCAGCAACGGCCATTATTGATTATATCTGGTGTTTCCTCAAGTTTCAGAACTCCAACGTGTTAATTGTACAATATTTTCCTGATGTTATTTGTTGATCAACATATATCAATAGAGATCTTCTCTTCATGAATTTAACAGATTTGGATTTCAGTGGCCACAGCATTGTTTCACTGAAGTGAGCAGGGTGTTTGCAATGGTTTATAATGTGGCTCCCAGATGTTTTGAGCAGTATATTAAAATAAAAACAAGCAGCAAATGCACTACTAAAAAAATCCAAAAGAAATACCTGTAATAAAGTCATTACATAGAGTACAAGTCAAGCCTAATATTATAGCACTCACAATTACATTACAGGACAAGCACTAACATTTACAAGAATTTCAACTGGTTTCATTAGCTAATCCAAAGACTGCCTATCTCTCCTGAATACCCTAATCCAAGATGTACCCCAGATTTGCTTCACACCCGAATGTATTTCTGCCCTGTTGAAACTGATGTTTTATAGTTTGTGATATATATCTTATTGATACAAAAGCCTAGGAAATTAATCATGCCTGACTACAGGTGTTCTTTTCTGCTACTTGATGACATTTTACATTTGGAGTTTTGGCTGCAGTGGGTTATGAGCTCAGTGCTTTCTGAATCCCATGTATTTCATGCACTGGGATGGAACAGTAATAATAATAATAAAAAAAATCCTTAGCATTTAACACCATCAGGGGACAAAGTATTTGCTTAATCCAATGACATAAAATCTTACCATCACTTCAAGCCATCAACCACCACTCACGTTATTTTAATATCTACAGTGTTAGAAACACAATCTGTGAAAGGTGTTAGAAACAAACCTGTGACTGTAACATCACTGACTTGGCGATTGTCCCAAACGATGGTGTATGTTTCCTGTGAGACTTCTGGAGAAGAAGGGAAAAACACTACCTGAAAGAGAGAAGTGAAATAGCAATGTCTGCAACTGAATTCTCTCCAGGAAGTAATAAACTTCAATTCATAAATGTTCACTAAAGGACAGTTCTAGTGATTAGTAATTAAATCTTACATTTACAAGAAACAGACAGTGCCACATTCCCTTAAGACCACAAAGAAATAGGTGTTTTCTGGGTCACTACATGTGTCTATCTGGTTGGTCACCAGAGGCTGTCTTTGTAGTCACTGGAGATACGGGCAGTCTACTGGGTTAGTTGCATGAATTGCACCCCAGAATCAGATCTGCCCTCAGTCAGTTACTGAGCAACGCCACTGCTGCCTGTCAAGCTACAACAGTGTGAGCAGGGCCAGCTGCTGTGGCCTTCCTGAGCTCCACCTCAACAAAAATGGTTCAGGGGCCAAAACCTTAGCCTGGAGAAGAGGAGGCTCAGAGGTGACCTTATTGCAGTCTACAACTACCTGAAGGGAGGTTGTAGTGAAGTTGGAGTTGGCCTCTTCTCCCGGGCAACTAGCGATAGGACAAGAGGACACAGCCTCAAGCTTCGCCAGGGGAGGTTCAGGTTGGACATTAGGAAGAATTTCTTTTCAGAAAGGGTTATTAGACATTGGAATGGGCTGCTCAGGGAGGTGGTGGAGTCACCATCCCTGGATGTGTTTAAGAAAGACTGGACGTGGCACTTAGTGCCATGATCTAGTTGACAGGGTGGTGTCAGGGCAATGGTTGGATTCGATGATCCCAGAAGTCTCTTCCAACCTGGTTGATTCTGTGATTCTGTGTAATGTGTGCCATGGTTCTTCTGCCTGTTACCCATTACTGCCTGCAAGCCTAACCCATGCTAAATCCATCTCCTCCTTCTCTCCCACATGTGCTTGGCCCTGCTGAAGCAACGTGCCTGGGGAGATAGAAAGGAAGAGAAACGTTCCTCCTTTACCCGCACCTGCCTGACCCATTCCTCTTGTCAACAGCCAGGAGGTACTGGTAAAAGGAAAGGCTGGAGGCTAGGCCGTACTTTCCATACTACTCTTCCTCTCCTCATAGTGATGCTATAATAAAATGTGGCCCACATCAGAGAAAGCAGTGGTGGCAATCAGTAATGCATACCTACTGCAGGATCTTTTTCAGGAAAAAGCACAGCATAAGTGAAGGATTTGTACCTGCTGCTCTATAATGAAAGAATATTTTTTTCCCAAAATATCCTTTTTTTCCAAGTAAGCTTATAAAGGAAAAGTTTCTTGGACTTGATGCCCCAGCTGGAGTAAAATAAGGACTCCTGTGTCCTCAACTCCTGTTTTCTCTAACAGGATTCTTTGCATGGGGAATATCTGATTGGTCTCTGAGTGGCTAAGCAAGACTTGGAAGATGCAATGAAAGACTCTCCAGGAAGACTCACAATTGTGATTCTTCCAGCATAATTGCACGAAAGGATTTGAGCATTTTTGCTCACACAAACCCAAATTCGTAAGGTCCAGCCAAGATCTTCTAAAATGATCGTTTGCTAATGTATTTAGCAAAGTACAAATACTTTCTATAGCAGTTGGTACTAACCTCTACTGTTGTACTCTGCCCTGGAGCTAGCTCAAAAACAGCAGGACTGATCCCAAAAGGATCTTGTATCACAAAACCATCAGTGGCAACAGCCTAAGGTATTAAAAAAACAGAAAAAAAAAAAGAAAAAAAAAGAAATATTAATAAATTATATTGATCAAGTGGTTGTTTTTAAAATACAGGGTTACCTAAACCAGGCAGTATACTACATCACTGTTCTACCTCTTACTGTAATTTTTTTCACACATCTCAAAAGTATATGGCTTAATTAGAAGAAATGCTCCATGCTTTATAATTATGTTGGTGAAAGCAGGAGGGAAGGTGATGTCTCGAAAGACAAATGATAGTGTCAGAAGCCCTAACGTTCATGTTTACAGAAGAACAGCTATGCCTGAGCATAGGAGCTCTGTCTGTTTCTCCATGCTTATGACTCACTTTGAGTTGGAACTGTAAAGTGTTTCAGGAGAGACAACCTGGTACATCAGCTATCCCATTAACCTTTTCTCCAGCACATAAAATGCCAATCTACCACTCACATCTATCATCTTCTTTGTCTGTATCACTTAGACCCTGTTTTGTGATGGAAAGCTAAACACAGAGCAGTACTGGAGTGGACTGCTAGGGTCTACAGGTGCAGCAAGGTCAGTAAGTGATATCTTTGGTGGGGAGGGGGAGGAAATTAGCTCAAGCAATGCTAGAACTGATTGCATTTCTATTTGCTTTAAGGGTAAGATCAGAGTTCAAGCCAGTTGTCCTTTCCGTGATCTATGCCTGAGTTTACCTCACCACTGAGCAAGACAGCTTCTTCCAGAGGCAAGACAGAGCACAAGCAGGAGGTATGGACATCCAGGGAGATTGGTCTCGAGGATAAATGTGAATCCCTGAGGGAATGGGACAATACAGATGTCCCTAGCAAGGCCTTATGACTTCTGTGCTAATATACCATGGCTAGATTAAAGGCCTTCATGTCAGGGCATCTATACCATATTGTGTACAGTATTTCCCTTCTAATCACTCACGCTGAAATCAGAAGGTGGCCAGGCTTTCTTTGGCATTATACAGAACTTCCCAGTGCTAATTCCCTCACTTCTGCACAAAATCTTCGTTACTTTTATTCCTCCAACAAGGCAGGAACCACAGTCTATAATGTGAGGCACTGCAATGAACCACACAGAAAATCAGACTACACAGGCAGTGAAGGCTACTTCTTAACTCTTTACAGACATTACTGCATATGAATATGCTAGGTGCTGCAATCCCAAAAAACCTCAAATTCTTTCCATTTGAAAGTTAAACAGTATGAGTTGCATATTTCTACATTCATCTTACATTTTAATGGTGCTTCCTATGTAAAGACTCTATTGAATGGTAACAAAAAGTAAGGTGATTTTTAAAAAAGCTCAGTGTAACAGGAAAGATGAATTTACAAAAAATCAAAGCATGTTTCTGCAAAAGTAATCCTGGTTGTTACAGTTGAGGCTAGATATCTGACAGGTGAATCCTGCAGATGTGTCATATCCATATATAATTAATGTAACATGCCATGAATATTAATTAACAGCATCAAATATTTATAACTAAATCATAATTCCTTAATATTTAGCATTAGTAATTACAGTTAGGAGTTCAGGAATCGACAAGACACAAACCTAAAAAAGCGGCTCCTGCTCACTCTAATATAGTGAAAGAAAATGACCTTAATGTGTCAAGAACAAATAATTGAGGAAAAATTGTACAGGATTACATTTTAGTAACTCATAAATCTACTCTGAATGAAAATGAGATAGATAGATATCAAAATGTAGAAACTGCACTGCCAAGTTTGCCCACATTTGTTTTGTGACATAAAACTGGAGACAGTCAAATGAAAAAAAAAAAGTCCATTCAACTTTAGAGAAGCTTAAGAATTGGACATTACTGACATGTTAACACTGGAGGTGATCTTTTAGCTTGGATCGGGATCAGAAGAGGTTCTGATACTTGAGTCTCCACTACTATACAATCTTCATAATCTCCTAGACATTCAGGAATAAATTGGACCGTATACTGGCACGTCATCCCAGGAGCAACCATTCCTCCCTTTCCTGGAAATCTTCCTTGGAAAAAAAAAAATGCAGGGAATTAAAAAAATTAAAACCTCCCAAAGTTGGCATATGTATTCATGATCACATCTCCCTCTGGAAAGGTGCCTGTAAACTCTCCCCATTTATTGCCTAAGTCAAGCTGATAAAAACGAATGACCACAAAAGACCTGCAATGCAATCTGTGTATGTGCATATCTTCCACTGAACTCAAAGAAGACTTTTTGTCTGAAATATCCTTCTTATAACTACAGAAAACAGAGTGAGGAGAAACCTAGAGACGTTACCCAGCTTTCCCCTGCCATGAGACAAGGCTTACATGGGGGCATCTAACTTCTTCTAAATAGTCCTCCAATGTTGCGACTGAGATATCACAATCTCCTTAGGCAACCTATCCCAGTGCCTGGCTATCCTTCTATAGGAAAGATGTTTTTCTTAACTTTCGTCGGACCTAATCTTCCTTGCTCCAATTGAAGTATGTTATTTCTGCCCTCTCCCCATTATGATTTCAGTGGTAATTATGTCTGTCCCTAGATGAATTTTGAATAAGACTCAATCTAGGTATTCCATGGATACATTTCAATCTAATTTCAAACAAACATCTTAATGTTAGTCAATCTTCTTGAATTCCTTATCAGACCATTTGAATCTGCTTATGAGTTTCATGTGAATGGTCCTGAAGACATAGGTCAGCCTTTAGTTTTTAAAGAACTGAGCACTATGGATAGCAGAACCAAACAGAATGTCTCTGAAAAATCTTTGTTTGAGCAGATAAATTAGATCTCTTATGTGTTAACATCTTAAAGGCAGTAAAAAGAACCCTTACCTGGCCCAATGGCAAATGCTGAAGTAGAGGGAGGGATAAGTCTAACATGATGACATGTTGAAGTGATGTTCCGCAGCTCTATAGTCATCTTCAATTAAAAAGAAAATACTCCATTGTATTTATCATCACTCATTATAATGTTTGCAATTCCCTAGTACTCTGCTAGTAGTAACTAATCTATCATCGCAACCAAGCTAAAAAATCTCAGTTTATTCAATAAAGGCTGAATCTGATACTACCAAAACGAAGCAGAGACTGAAAAGGGTCCCTTTTAGTTTTCATTGGTTAGTGTGTCAGTGGCATCTGTGAAAGAGCATCTTCAAGGAAGCTAAAGGGTCATTAATTCAATATAAAGAAGAAACTCAGACTTTTGTTAAAAACTGCAGAAAGCCAAAAGACTGGGTGAAATACATAGATCATGGCAGGACATAATGCTTCTCAGTGGTAGAATGAACTCTCTACAAAGAAGTAAGTTCTCACCTCATAAACCTGGCCAACTTCATAATGAGAAAACAAAACAGTAGGTGGATTGGCAAGAAACACAGGAACTAATGAGGTATCACTGAAAGATGAAAAAAGGTGACATTATCTTACTGCCTAGTTCTTTAAATACTGATAAAATGAGAAATTGCAAAATGTATCTTTTAGCAAAACCAAAATGTCATACAGACATACTTTGTTTCCTAAGAGACCATACAGACATTTAGCTCAAAACATCTATGTGCAAATCCACAGCAGTTCTATAGTGGAGCTGTCTGTGTGCTCGAGCTCAGAATCAAGAAACTGTATATACTGCATACCCTTCATTATCTTCTGCTTTTCTTCTGTCTATGGTTTGTTCCACCTTTTCTTGAGAAATGACAAGAGATTTGCCTCCATGAAGAGCATTTGGTGGGAAAAAGCGGGGGTTCTTCAAGTAATTCTGTTTTTTCTCAAGTCTGGCAAGGGAAGCACACTCTCTTTCTCTCTCTGCTTTACACATACTATCTTTCCAGGCTAGCTTCTGTGAGGCACTAGTTTTCTTTGAAAAACAAAGACCAGGGTGCAAAATTAAACACAGCAGTTTTGAGGATGATGAAAAAGGTATCTGTACATGTCTAATCAAAGCTATACAGCATTGAAAATTCATATAGAAATACTGTATTTCTCTTTTCTTAACAGATCAAATAAAATAATTACTGGAGCCAAATCAACAATGCATTGATATTCACCCTTTGGTACAGGAACAGCAATAGGCCCTACAGTTCTGACAGACTAAAACAAATAAATCTGTAAAATGTACCTTACTTGTCTTTTTAGTCTGGTGGCTAGATTCTGGTGTTGAAGGCAGAGTTAACGTGCCTAAAGACACATTTGTCAGACTACCAGATATATTCTGTAGGCGTGCAATCTCTGCAGGCGTCTGGTCCCGTGAGCCTGAAGAAACATGCTGTTTAAAACTAAATGTCTCTTTCATGTAGCCAGGTTCTGATTTTCCTGCAATTCAAAGAAAAATTTAATTCTATAAGAGAAAAACATGAATTATAAGCATTTATTTAAGCACAGGTATATGTATTTAAGTCTTGTTGATGGTAAAAATACACTTTGAATCCTCTAGAATTTAATTTACATTTATAATTTATTTTTAACAAATTAAGCTTAGTGCTTTAATAAGAAAGCTCTTAGAAATACCAATTAAACAAGCTGTATACAAAGAAACTTACATTACTCTCAGAAAGCTATGCTGATCTTACAAGTGAGTGGGACTTCGAGTGTCCTGTTCAGTTTACAAAAAGATCTGTATGACGGACTTAGGACAGTCAGAAAATTGACATGAACAGGATGTACCATCTAGTCCCATGCTCCTATAGTTAGATAAAAAAATTGCCACCTCAGAGGAAACTCTGAGATGTTAGATTTTTGGCTTTCTTTGGAATTACAATGGAAAAAAAAATCTTGGAATTTATGACTAAATTGATTACTCTGTAATGTTTGTTTTGACTTGACTGAAAAATTTCTTTTTAATGATATTAAAATCTCTCATCTTGGCTCACACATGAGTAAAAGAAGTAAAGTGGTCTTGACATCACCCAAAAGATTTTTCTTACTGATCTTCATTTGCAAATTAAACTGATATATTTCCAGAACTGGAAAATTTTAAATCCAAAATAAAGAATATATACAATTTTATTTCACTGAAAATAGTTTTTACTTTAACGTGACCATTTTCCTTGTCTGTATACAAGATGTAGTTGCAGCTTTGTGCTAATGAAATTGAATAGAGGCAGAGCAGTCACAATTAATATAGTTTTTGTGTCAGATGTAAAGAACTGTAAACAAACGTGCGACCACCATTAAATTTCATATTTAAGCACATTTAAACTCAATAATCCATTAATTCCTGAGGAAGAGAATTTTTAATTTATCAATTTTATTTTGACAATGTCCCTTTAGTGGAATTTTATGCTTGTAATACTAGAGTCCCTTCTGCTTTGGCAGAAAACTATAAAAATATACTCAGATCTGCTACATCCTCCAATGCTTCAGTTCTTATAGAGTGTTCTAAAAAGTCTAAATTATTCTCTGCTTTAAAAGTTACCTTTCGGTGCTCTAGTGACAGGTATTTTATCAGTGATGTAATCATCAGGACAGGTCAAATGATTTTTTCTGAGAAGTTCATTATCCACAATCCACCTAAAAGGGGACACCACTGCAACAGTAAACAAAAAAAAAAAAACACTAAAAAAAAATGCAAAAGCTTAGCCCCTTAAGATACACTATCTTCATCAATCCAAAGTAATGTTGTCTTTATAACTCATCACTGTCAGGTAATAGTTTTGGATAGAGAAACGGTCTGGTACTTTAATCCCAAGACTTGGACATGCATCTCCACAATTCTAAATTCAGTTCAAACCCAGCTATACAGCCATTGGAGAAACATTTAATGTCTGTTCGTGGCTGCTATATATCAAGGTGTGTATGCTTGTAATGAAGTTAGGTGGTAGGCCATTAATTGCAAATTTAATACCTTGAAAATGACCTGGTCGTTTAGTTTCTTACAGTGCTAAACAGATGTTATTCTACTTGAATCTCTGCAAAAAATCCTTCAAAGTTGCCCTACTGATATAAAGCCAAACTAAAAGTTCACCAAGTCTAGTTTTAGTCCTACCAGGGATTCAGGCAAACGTTGCATTGGTCTCCAGATACCATAAGCATGTACTGGGGAGAGGCAGTATTTCCAGAATCCTCACCTGCTGGCAATCTCATTTTGTGGAAATCTCCCCCTGCATCTGCCTTCAGCACGTTTAGGGCTCTTTCTTCTTCAGCTTTTGCTCGATCCTGGGCTTGAATGATGTTCTCTTCTACTCTGTCAGCTTCTGTCTGTCGGCACTTATACTCAGCGTGAAGCTGTCACAGGCATGGGTGAGTGTAGAGAAATGATTGTAATTTGAGCTGTCACAAATGATTAAAGATCTCCTTGCAAATAAATGTTTTCTTTGAGAGGTAAATAGAGAGAGCCTGGTAAAACATCATTACTTTACAAGCATAAAGTGGCCTGTTAAAACACTGTCATTCCTATCATTTAACTTGTGCTGGGTAAGAAGCATTACCCAAGAAAAATGTGTGAAAGATGAGAGTCTCTCAGGACAAGAGAAATGTGTCTCTCACCTTCTCTGGGACAATAGCTACTGCACTGTATTTTGCCTAGAAGTGTAGGATTAAATATAAAGTGAATGGTCCCTCCTAGCTACTAGGAAGGTTTCTAAAACTCCAAAATAGCCCAATAGTGATACTTCACTCCTGATATATTTTGGATCACTCTGCCCAGTGTGGTAAGTGCTTTACAAACACAACTCAAAAGAAAAATCCTGCCTCAAAGAGTTATCAATGAAAGTTAGAGAGAATACAGGAGAGGCACAGAGACATACAAGACCAACACCAAGAGAAACTGATGGATATTGGTCTCAAGAGTACGTGTAGCCTAACAGCTTTCTGTAGAACTTTTATGTAGCAAGCTTTGATCTTTTGGCTCATTTAATAAATTAAATAATTAATTTAATAGAATTGAATAATTCCATTTAATTTTTTAAATAGAAAGGGTAGAATGCATCTCAGCTAAAATGAGATGCTTCATCCTGTCCTGTTCATTCTGGGATCCCTCCACTGGAATCCAGGGTAGGATCCCACCCCATGCCAAAGTTGCTACCTAAAATGGATCAGATGGATTGTGCCCTAAAAGTGCCTAGTTTGGTGTTTTTTTTTTCCTTTTTCTTATGATACAGAGAGCCTAGTGCAGCTGTAACATACATGTTACAGACATGTACTGTCAGTTGAAATGAACCTTATCCAAGCAGAAGTACTCCCATTTATTATTCAATACACTGTGTGCACCAATATATTCATAAATTACTCGAAATACAAAACTTAAGATTTTTCACATCTGATAACCTTCGAAAAGGGTATAATGACACAAAATGGAGAAAATACCTGTTGCTCGTCATCCAGCAATAGCCTCTATTAGCCTGTGTCATAGCACACCACTAAGGTGAGCATATATAAATAATATTTGCAGCACCTGGTTTCAAAATACAGCACATGAGAATATTTTATTGCAAGATAGGAAGTCTAGTACGCTGACTGACAGTTACAGGGAGAAGTTGTCAGCCAGTAGAACAGGCATTTAAAGGGCTACTGGTTTTACTCTGTCTGAAAAGCTGCCCAGAGCAGAGAATATCATGTATAGTTAAAAGCAGCATGTGGCAAATATTAATTTCTATGAAGGGTTCTCTGGGAAAATGTGCTCAAGTAAATTTCCATTAAAATGCCAGTTCTAGGATCCCTCCCTGCCTTTTAATTTTACTTTATTTTACAGAAGACCTAGAAATTACAAAGTAGTAATAAAAGCTTAACAGAGCTCCAAACCCTGACTTAGTTTTGACTTGTACCTTCTGTAGCTCCTCCGTAAAAGTCTCATGAAAAACATCGTCTCCTCCTTGGGACTTGATCCAATTTGTCCCCGTGTCCACCCCGAAAACATCTCCAGTGTACAGGTCCTCAAAGGTGCTAGCCAGCAAGTGGGAGATGACCTGAAGAAAGAAAACAAGGATGTTAGTGCTTAAGGCCTGAGACGGGATCGGAAGAGATCCCTGGGTGCATGCAAACAGCTAGAGTCAACAAATGGAGGAGGAAAAGTGGGGGG
Organism: Nyctibius grandis; assembly: GCF_013368605.1. NCBI lineage: Eukaryota > Metazoa > Chordata > Aves > Nyctibiiformes > Nyctibiidae > Nyctibius > Nyctibius grandis. The sequence goes on from NC_090664.1 coordinate 54,447,526, forward strand.
AAAAGGGCTGGGAAAGGTACCCGGGAAGGACCCCAAAAGGGGACAGACGCACTGTGTGTGCACACATTGAGGTGTGGAGGCGTGTATGTAAGTATGTGTGTGTGTGCACACAAGGTTGTGCATGCTCGCAGGCGGTGTGTCTGTGCTGGCTGGCTGTATGTGTAGGTGACGGCGGCAGACACAGTTCTGTACGTGCACACTGCGTGTGTGTGTGCCTGGGTTTATGCGGGGGCGGGGTGTGCGGGGCTACGTGAGTGGTGTGTGTGTGCGTGAAGGAGAGAGATACAAACACTGTGCACGGTGTGTGCACGTGTGCATGTGCCAGGCTGTGTGTGTGTGTGCCAGGCTTTGTGCAGGGCATGCATCTGGGTGCTCCAGGGTGCGTGCAGGGGTGTGTGTGGGTGTATGTGTCTGTGTGCAGGGGTGCGTGTGGATGTGTGTGTGTGCAGGGGTGTGCATGTGCGTGTGAGGCTGTGTGTGTGTAAGGCTGTGTACAGGGCTGTGGGGGGGTGTGTGTAAGGCTGTGTACAGGGGTGTGTGTAGGGGTGTGAGGCTGTGTGCAGGGGTGTGTGTGGATGTGTGTGTATGCTGTGTGCGGGGGGGGTCTGAGGGGATGTGTATGCATGTGCATGTGAGCCTCTGCGTGTGTGTGTGTGTGCAGGGGTGCGTGTGGATGTGTGTGTGTGCAGGGGTGTGCATGTGCGTGTGAGGCTCTGTGTGTGTGTGTAAGGCTGTGTACAGGGCTGTGGGTGTGTGTGTGTAAGGCTGTGTACAGGGGTGTGTGTAGGGGTGTGGAGGAGTGTGAGGCTGTGTGCAGGGGTGTGTGGACATGTGTGTGTGTGTATGTGTGTGCGTGGCTGTGTGCTGGTGGGTGTGAGGGGACATGTGTAGGGGTGTGTGAGGTGTGTGTGAGGCTGTTTGCGGGGTGGTGTGAGGGATGAGTGAGGCAGTTTGCGGAGGGGGGTGTGTGTGTGTGTGAGGCTGTGTACAGGGCTGTGTGTGGGTGTGTGTAAGGCTGTGTATGGGCGGTGTGGGGGTGTGTGTAAGGCTGTGTATGGGTGGTGTGGCGGGGGTGTGTAAGGCTGTGTGTACAGGAGTGTGTGGACGTGTGTGTGGACGTGTGTGTGTGGCTGTGTGCCCGGGGGTGTGAGGGGATGTGTGTAGGGGTGTGTGAGGTGTGCGTGTGAGGCTGTGTGCTGGGGTGAGCGTGAGAGGCTGTTTGGGGGGGGAGGCTGTGTGCCGGGGAGTGTGTGTGCCCGTGCGGCCCAGCCCCGCCAAGTTACCTGCGTGCCGAGGCAGAGGCTGCGCTCGGCCATGGCAAGCCCGGCGCTGGGATGGTCGCCCCGGCCGGCGCTGCCCCCTCAGCCGCCCGCCGGCCGCTCGGCCTCCCGCCGCGGCCCGGCAGCGCCGCCGTTGCCGAGCGACCGCGTGGGTGTGGGCGGAAAGGGCCCGGCCGCCGGGCGGGGCAGCCGGCCCGGGGCGGAGCGGAGGTCCCGGGGCGGAGCTCCGTCCGAGGCCACCGCGGAGCGGGATAACGGGAGCAGCCGCCATTCTGCCCTTCCCGGGCTTCCTCAGGCCGCACACAGCCCTTCCAGCCGCCATGCCCTGGTCCTGGCGCTCTTGGAGGGCTGAGGGCAGCACCCCGTGTCTCCGTGAGGCTCGTACCCAGTTTTTGCCCTGCCTGTAAGAATTAATAAGAAACGAAATAAAATCTTGACTTGAAACTTGTGAGGGGATTTGGGCTTTCCGGGAGGCCTGGCTTGCTGCTCTGCCGCCATCAGGCTCCGGTGCAGGCCGTGAGTTTGGCAGCTGAGGGAAGGTGACAAATCCTCTGCTTCTTCCCCAGCTGCCCCAGGCGGCACATGGAGGTAAAGCTCGTCCGTTCCGCTGCAGCTGAGGGCTGGAAGACGGGGTAATTCATCATCAGCCCGAGAAACCATCCATCTTCCCCCTCTGCTTGCCAGAGTGCCTGGGCTGTGTACACCGGTTGCTAACAACAGCCGCCTGCTCCTGCTGAAGTGGGTGATGTTTTCCTTAGAAACCATCCTGGCGTAGCATTTTCTGCTTGTCCTGCCTCCTTTTTTTCTTTTTTTTTTTTCCCCCTCCCCTTTGCATCTTGCTCAGAGTGAAGGAACCAGACTGTTGGCCCTGAGGCTTCTCCATCGCTATCAGGGCCGTTGGGCGCCATCGGGGTTCCTGTAATGGGGGTTTGCAGGGGTTGGAAGTGCAGGCGAGCAATGCTACAATGCTCTGATGATACTTCATGGAAAATAACCATTGCAAAAATAATTATAATTTACCAACATGTATTGTTGCACAAGCAAATAAGCAAAAGGCCTGGGGTGCAAGCCCCATGGCAGCCGTGGGGGTGGTTGAAAAACTGGTGTTTGTAGACATGTGGCACGTGGGGGCTTGTGACTACATGGTGTCACAAGCTTTAGTTCACCAAAATCTGCGTTTGGAATAAGACACCAAATTAGACTTGGAGGCACTGCTGTGTTTTTTGTTTCCGTGTGAAAAAGGGAAACTTGTCCAAGGGAAAGCTCAGCAAATCTGCAATATCCTGTTCCAAACGTTAAGGCAAGTCAGAGAAATCGCTGACACCTGGCAAGGGCAGGACCAGGTACTTGTGTTTTCCCATAGAAAAGGTTCACAACTTTGTTTCTGTGCAGGCACGTAGGTGTGTCCGTGCCTTTAAAAGTAGGTTGGAGCATCCACATTTTTGACACGTTTCCATATCAGAATTCCAACTTTTCTTGTCATGTGCTATTACAATTGGTTATAACATCTGTTTGCTAACTGGAATGTTAATAAAATCCAGCATTTTCTAAAGAATTCTTTCCCAGCCTTTAAGAAAGCCTTAGAGTAGTGGCAGTAAAGCAGATGTTTTTGTTTAAAATAGTATATAGATGTACACGAAAACTGACTGTGGAAAAAACTTTCTGTACTTTCATCTTTACTGTCTTTCAGTAACTTGCCAAGTAGATCATCTCAGTTTAGAAGTTGGATGTTTTTTTCCAGCTGCAGTCCAGAAACCCACCGTGAAATCTGGAAGTGAAGGTGAGATGCATCTGCCCAGTAGTCAAATGCAAGATCAGCAGGGAGGGCTTAAACACTGTTCCAGAGCTATACATGTTGCCCATATGACACTGGTATATTTTTTGTTAGATCTCCATTTTTATGCCATCATCATTTACTCATATAAACTTAAAAAATAAATGCCACTGTTCCTATTGTAAAGCTATTTAATTCACAAATGTATTCACATATAAATAGTATACATTTCCATATAAATACTATAAAAATTAAGAACAATTTGCATATATATCATTCTCTTTATCACCATTCTAAGATATTTAACTTCCAAAGGCTGAAGAGAGACTCATGCATGTAGGAAATAGTATTTAAAAAAACAAACAGAAACTTTAGCCTACATTTATAACTTGTCCAAATGTAGACACTTTCTCTAACTGCCCTGTATGACTTCTACCAGACATTTTACATTGTATTTCCCCTCTTTATCATGTAAGGTTGGATTTTATGCTGATATTTCGATTTGGATTGGGTGTGTGGACCTGAAGAGACTCCCAAGGGCCCCACTTTGTGTGCTTGTGTGTGCTGCATGGAGCACAATGGCATTTCTCTTGGAGGAAACTAATCTGAAACTAAGCTCTCCAGGAACTCACTTCCTGTGCTGCGTCAGCTAACGGACTCTCAATCTACAGGAGCCAGCAAAAGCTAGTCTGAAATAAAACATCCCCAAATGCCTACAGAGTGGACATCATTGTCTCCTGAGCACAGACTTTTTTCACTGCAGTTCTGCTCCTAGTGCACCAAGCTACTTGCTAAGGTAGGCGTAGCCTAAGTCACAGACCTTAGAGGATTCCTAAGTTCTGCTGAAGTCCAGATTATTCCACTCTTAAAAGTAGTCTCTGTGTCTTGTCAGGATCGTATTGCTTTTCTATATTTATTTTGTTCACACTCCCCAGGTGGTGCCCACACATTCCTTGTTATCCCATGAGGACTCTTAAAAGATCAACTGTTGTCCAAACCCATGCTTTCTTCTGGTAGTAACGTGTTCAGAAAAGGTCCTTCCCATTGTAACCTAACAAAATCATCTTACAGTCATGAGGGTGGTTTGTTCAGGCATCCAGGTACGAAATGATAGCATGTACAAGGCAAGCCCAGCACCTTCTTTCTGCTTGTTAGCTTTCTGAGACCAACAGTTAACAGAATATATTTGTATATAAAATGGCCAGATGTGATTGGAATGCAATCAAGGAGGTCACGTACTGAGTAAGAGGCGATGTGTACATAACCACATTGCAGAGTGAAACTGTATCTTACACTTTTTACAAAAATAGCAAGCTCCATAGCAGTTTTATTTACCTTGCGCATATTTTATCAAAAGTATAGATGTATGTTATCACCTGTGCCTGTAAGTCAGCCAGTATATTTCTTTATATATTTTAAAGCAATGGACATCTGTGTTTGACTAACTATAATCTTAAATTATTATAACCATATATTCCTTAAATGTGGAAATATTGGTCTAATAGTAGCATCCTCTCACTCAATCAAAACAGCTTGCAGGAAAGTTGATACATTTATCTTCATGGTGACCCCAAAATCTTCACTAATGTCAGTGGACTTCCTTACAGAGGGAGGACTCGCTAAACTGATTCCACTCACTTGATATTTGAAAGGTTTCTTTGAAATAATGACATTTAGGATACTCTTAAATATAAATCAAAGTTAAAAATTCTGCTGCACATGACTCCCCAATTATATTAATGCAACAATATGGATTCATTTGGAAATATATATCTATACATATCTCAAATGTAAATATAATTTAAAAATATATAGGTATATAAAAAGATATATAAAATAGTCTTGGGTTATATATTGATTTAAAAAAACCCACAAATCCACAGGGTTCAGAATGCATTAAGACTCCAAATATTTTTGGATGTTTTTAGCATTTTCTGACAACAGGACAAGCCATGTAGGCTTCAGGCGACGTTCTTCATATGCGGGCAAGTAAACGATATTATGGTATTATCTTTTGTGCAGGAGGAATCGCAGTGTTTTGCATATTTTCATCTGGGTAGCAGAAAATTATATCTAATTATTTCTATTCCTTTGCTAAGGTCTTCTTGGGTTTGAGTTTTCACAAAACAATTCCCAGAGTACGCTGATGAACGCTTCACTTTGGCGTTGCTGCCCTCCAGCGGTTTTCTTAAGGTTTCCATGTATTCAGGAAAGCCTTTAAAACCCAACGTTGTATTAACTTGCTCTGCTTACGCAACTGAGCAGGTAAAAATACTTCCATCGCAATCTAGCGTGTTCTCTTACCATTGTATTAGGTAAAGTGTGTTTATTCACTACACTGGCAAAGCTATATATTATCCCATAATTATTGCACATGCAGCCAAACAGGTATCGTTGGAATGTGGGTCTCCTTTGCATGTTACCATGTGTATTTTGAAGATGAACTAAAACCAGCATCCACTGTCTGACTTTAAAACCCAAGTAAAATTTGCAGACGTGGAAAATGGAGAATCGTAGAATTATAGAATCATTTTGGTTGGAAAGGACCTTTAAGGTCATCAAGTCCAACTGCTAATAACCTTTCTGAAAGATTACTTGAAATAACCCTTCAGTTTCAGGTGAAAAATGCCAAACAGCTCATTTTCTGAAAGTTTGCTTCTCACATTGCACTGCTTCCTTGTCCTGCTAAAATTGGGGTTTTCTTCAAATGTCCTAGTTAGTTTAAAGACCATCATCCATTTCTTGCAGATCTTGCCTTGCTGGCCGTACTTAGATCATCTCCAGTTCTCTTGGAGACAGTTTGAAATTACCTGTGATTGGCAGTTCCACCTGTCTGTTCTTCATTATTTTCTCTCTTAACATCTTGTGTGGCATTATTTTGTGTCTGTCTCCTGACATGAGTCAACCCTTTCACTTTCTTCCAATTTACACTTCCTGACTTTAAGCTTTTCTTCATTTCCCACACCTCTCTCCTGTATCTACAAGTCTGTCCCTTGCTAAAACGTGTCAGTGGGTATTGTTGTACTTCTGCTGAAATACTTATGCTGTAATTTCACTCAAGCCGCATGGGATCTTACACACCAGACACACCCAACATGTAGGAGAAGCATGTGGAAAATGCATACACAAAGGAGCCAGTCATTCCTTTCCAACAGTGTCTGGGCAGATACATCACTCTCTAATTAAGCTGGAAACGGGCTACGCCTCCACGCAGAGATCCAGCTGGAGGGTGCAGTGCTGGTGTGACACTGGGACTCACAAGCAGAGCAGAACAAGGGCTCATACTCCACGGTCACCAACATGTTCACAGGTCCCTGGGTCGGAGAGGTTTATTGGGCTACATAGTCTGACCTTTCGTCAAAAGCTGTTACATTTAGCCCAAACCAGCAGTAACATGTTTTATTAAAATTAGTGGTTTTCTTTCTGTGCTCCATGACTAGCTGGGGGTCCACTGGTTATTTGTAAGGAGTCTATGAAAGGTTACAAGGAAAGCAGCCTGTGGTTAGATTCACAACCCAATATTTGGCTTCTGCTTCCAGATATGCCGTAGTTCCCCAAATTAAAGAATAAGGTTAGCATTTTCACTCTCCAGATTTTTTTGTTCTGTGGTCAAAAAGGCTCTTTTCACTGCTATTTTTGGTAAATGAATCTGTTTCTTGGCACATCATCTACATGGTGGTGGACCACAGCCTTCATCTCTCCAGATCTTAAAGACTTTGCAGTAACAAAAAGATTTAACTGATGCTTAATAGTGTTCTTCTGCCCTTCAGGGACATCAGTGGGGAGATGTCTGTATCCCATACCTACACTGCAGATTCCAGGTTTGCATATATATATATATATATATATATGGACTAGGTTTGTGTGAGCCTCTTCATTTATGCTGCTGGAAATAACCCACTGATATCTCTTTTTAGTAGGAATCATGGTTCTCTCTTCCCTTGATTCCCTTCTAGGTTTCAGTTTCTTTTGGAAGTTCTTCTTCTCCTTACACAGCAGCCAGGATTTCTGTAGATGCAAAGAAACCTTGGAAGAGGAGAAACTTTAGGTCTGTTCCTTCTACTTTTCTCCCTACCCTTGGGAGCTCTTGTCTGAGATCACCCTGCTACTTACTGTTTACGCCCTTGTGACTTTTCTGGCTGGGCTCATTCAGCCAAGCTGTGGCTGTCAGAAAACCATGGCTTGGGCCTGTCTCATGCTGTCCCAGTGCCTCAGTACTTTACCAGGCTTTCCCTCCTTGTCTTGAAATCTTTTGAACAAGAAATTAAACACCTTTTTTCTTACCTTTATCTGGTAAGTTCTTTTTCATCATCCTGTCAGCAAACTTTCAGACACAATGTGTTTGCAGATATTCCCCTGCTCTCCTGGTTTGTGCATTGGATGAATTAGTTAAAGGGAAAAAAGCAAATCATTCTTCCATGCCTGTCTGTGCTCTAGATGTCTGTAACGTGAAGATGTGCTGAGCAAGGCCCTTGCCTGGTAGAGGATGGGACAAGGTCTGAATCTTTGGAGTCGAAGATGGAAAAGACCCACCATACACCTCCTGTATGGTGCAGTGCAATGAAGACTTGCCCCCAAATTCAGAAGGAAAAGGAATCCAAGCACCCCTACATGTAGGATTTTTCATCTGGATTTGCCCCCAGCTCTCGGTTCTGCTTTAATAAGAGCGTGAGCAAGAATGTGTGTGAAGCAGCTGGTGATCCTGACAGGCTCAGATTCAGACAGCTTACATTTAGCGTAAACTGTTGAATCCAGTGTTCCCTCTTGGTCAGCACACTGAGGGCTAGAAGCAGCTATTTGAGAGCACTGGAGGTGAAGTTCATAGACGTGTCAGGCCAGGTGAGAAGGAAGTTTCTAAGATGAACCTCAGGAGAAATGCTTTTTAAATTTTGCCTTAGCATTGAGTTATTTTCATTTCCCTGAAAACTGCTAATTTAGGCCAAGCTCCAAAGAGTATCTTTCCCGCCTATGGTGTTTCAGGATGGTGAATGGGTGGGTTTAAATGTATTTTTATCCCTTTATCCTCAGGAACTTGGTCACAGACAAATGACCCAAAAGGCCAGCTGGGTTAGGGCCGTGTAACTGAACAAGAACATCTTGCTTTAGTCCCAAAAGGTCATCTCAAAGAGACTGTTCACTTTGGGACAACATGAACGTGGAGTGCTAGAGCTACCTCCAAAGCCCTTGCAAGAGTAGGATGGGTCATAAGTAAATTGATCACAGGCAACACAATGTCATCTGTTGCAAACAGCTGGAGTGCAAGAAGAGCTCCAAACTGTGCCCTAGCTCCTGCAGACTGGGAGGAATCTCACTGGACATAGCGTCTGTAGGAGTACAGTCAGGGGAACTCGGTATGAAAGAAAGAAAATCTGTCCCACTGGGACAGGAGAGTGTGAGAGGTGGTGGTGTCCTGAGGGCATGCAGAGTCTGTCATCAGAAAAATGTACAGCTATGTTATCACCTCACTTTCCCAGTGTATTATTTCATTTTTGCTGGTAGGGAAAGATAAGGCTGGCTCAGCCAAACCAGCAGGCTCGCATATGCTTTTCCAAGTCAGCCCTGCAGAGGATCAAAGAAAGCGAGGAGGCAGCTTCGTTCGCCAGCCAGATGAACTGGTACCTGCCTACAAAATCAGCATCTTCTTTTCTGCCCAGGCTAGAAGGACACGTTTGGTAGTACCCTTTATGGTGCCCAGGAAATCATGAAGCAAGGGATTTGTTATTTCCATTTACCTTCCATTATTGCCATCTGACTGGCCTTCACTTGAGGCACTGAAACGAGGGCAAGGAATTGCCGTAGTGGGGAGGTCCCAGAGTGACTGTTTTTCTCCCCATTGTGCCCTGCTGTAAACCGCACCTAATAACTCTTCTATTAAGCTTATTACTTGTGTTTGTATTATAAAATATCTCTAGTCAGGCTATTCTAGGGGTTAGTTATATGATCTCTTAACATTTCAGGGCTTATTTCTAACATAGGATCTTCCTTAGGGTTCTGAGCAACGAAAGGTCTCCCAAGGGAAGGTTTTGCTCTTCGGACAGTGTTGCCTTCAGTTGCCTACGTTTAAGTGCCCGTCATGTAAGCTGCCCAAGGATACACAATACATTTGCCAGGGACTAGTGACGTGGATGCAGGGTCTATTGGGGATGGACAGCCTTCTGGAGCAGAAACAGAAGGTCAACTGGGACATCCCACAGCACTTATGCCATGAAGACTTCTGTGTTTAGGCAGCCAAGTACTAGTCTTAAAGTCCTTAAGTTCAAGGAGCAGCACTTTTTCCCTGCAGGAGTACCCAGACATTATCAGTGACAGATTAACAGTCAAAGTATGGCCTGACCCTCAGTGCTACAGTTTAGCATGGAATCCATTACAGTGTTAATTTTGACCTGAAAACAACCAGTTCCCTAATGCAAGAAGAAATGCTTGCATTTTGGGGGATTCACCATATTTTTCATATTCATCAGAAAGGGTGAATTCTTTTTTTAATTGCACTAGGCCTTAAAAATGTATACCCCTGCATCTCCAAAGTGCAGCCCAGAATTATCTCTGGTGTACTAGAAAGTGAGTAAAACCCTTCAAAATCTCATTTTAACCTGGGCTGCAGCTGGCACCTTGGAGTTAAAAGCATCAGGTCTGCAGCCTCATTAGGGTTAAAGAATATAAGGCATCTAACAGTGAGAACATGTCCCATCATGTCCAGCTGGTGTGTTCTTGTGCTGAGACACCACACGGTTGCAACACTTTTAAGTGAAATTGTTCAATAAGTGATCAAAGCTGGTTTGTTGGGTTGTCTTCTGTTTTGGCAGAGCAGCCCTTTTACCTTTCATCTAAAGGAGATCCACCACTGGTACAAGCAGAAGTGTGTCAGCTATGAGTGCAATTTCTGTAGAAAACCAGCTGTCTGTGGGGATTAGATTAGATATTAGGAATAAATTCTTTACTGTGAGGGTGGTGAGACACTGGCCCAGGTTGCCCAGAGAAGCTGTGGCTGCCCCCTCCCTGGCAGTGTTCAAGGCCAGGCTGGATGGGGCTCTGAGCAGCCTGGTCTAGTGGAAGGTGTCCCTGCCCATGGCAGAGGGGTTGGAACTAGATGATCTTTGAGGTCCCTTCCAATCCAAACCATTCTGTGATTCTATGATTCTCACCCTCTGCTCCACCAAGCAAGTGGCCAGAGAGAGCGAGGAGGGTGAAGTTTTCAGGATTCAAGGATCATGTGGTGGGTACAAGGGTAGCTGATGGCATAATTTGGACTAGGTGGATGAGGGAAGCCCTGGGGAGCTTAGGGAGGTGTCTGAGGTGCCACAAACTCAAAGACAAGGCCCAGACCACAGCTTCAGGGTTTTATTCTCTGATACTTGTACAGCCCACAAGCTTGTAGCTGGGATCCTACTAGCAGATATTAATAGCAATCGGGTAGTTCCGTGTTTCATTTTCCGAGTATTGTTCCCACAGGCACATCTGCATGTAGTTGCACAAACCAGGTCTCCTGCAATCAGAGGGTGCACGCCTGTGTGAAGGCTTTGCTGGTTTAGGTGCCCTGCAGCAGGAGCAGGAAGGAAATGAGTCATTTAACCTTTTTGCTTTGCCTGCACCAGGCTTGCAGAACTGATGAGGAGGCCCCAAAAAAACAATAAAATACTTCCTCAGTGGGCAACTTCTATGGTTCTTTCTGCACCCCGATATCCCCTTGGTGTTTTCTTTTCAAAAATCCGAATAACACCACTGGCCAGAGGAATGTGGCTACATTTGATTCGGTCAGGAGTATCAATGCATGATTGTGGAAGTAGCAGTTGCACCTTTATATATACACTTGAGTTCTACTTTGCACTTAAAGCAAAGGTTCATTATTCCCTTTATATTACAGATGTAGCATGTGATCTCAGACTTACAACACTACCTCTCTGAAGGGTATTTACTCTGTCTATTTTGAGATACTTCAGCATCTTAATTTGGTCCTCTTCATTCTTTTCAAAGGCTCCTCCCTCTTCAGTGACAGTTTATTGAACTGTGTTCCTAATTTTCATCTTATGAAATGAAACTAGATACTAAAAGAAGCTAAATTAGAGGTTATGAATACTCTTTTTGAGTACATTTGGTGAGATTTTACAAGTTCATCCTTTTATTCATTTAGGAAACTTGTTAATCCAAAAAAAAGGATCTAGTAATAAAATGTCTGATTTTTTTTTGGGTCCTAAATGATTTCAGTATGTGCCTTTCTCTTCACCTCATGTCTGGCTTTTCAAAGAGCATGGCTGATTATAAATTGACACCAAAAATGCTGGCCATTCATTAGGACGCTGGGAGACAGAGGAATTCCTTGCATACTTTCTGCATGAACATCTGCTCTGGAGATGTTAGCAATTCAAGAACCTTTTCATGCTCTGCATGAATTTTTCAGATGGGGATGGAGGGAAGTCTGATGTCACTGAGCTTGTGTGAATTGTAGTTTTAACTCTTTGGGTTCAGAAATAAAAATGTCTTACTTGTAACATCACTGATTACCTGTGTTGCATGCTCTGGAATCATAAGATCCTCACGTGCAGTTTAAACATGTGGGGCAATTGTATACATAACAGGATTTTCTAAAATGTAGTTGTAATTCAGACTTTCCATATTTTCTGTGCATTTAAAATTCATGTGAGTTGGCTACACTGAAAAAAGCTGCACTTAGGTAATGATATGAACAATTGCATCTAATTATTGTGATTATCCCAGTTACAGAGAATTAAGCTGACAGATGAAGTTTATAAAAAGGAACCATTATGATATTAATCATCAACCCTGCTCCATACTTGCATATTGGCTGGATGGTCGCACTCAAAGAGTTACGGTCAACGGCTCGATGTCCAAGTGGACACCAGTGATGAGTGGCGTTCCTCAGGGGTCGGTATTGGGACCGGTCCTGTTTAACATCTTTGTTGGCGACATGGGCAGTGGGATTGAGTGCGCCCTCAGCAAGTTTGCTGACAACACCAAGCTGTGCGGTGTGGTCAACATGCTGGAGGGAAGGGATGCCATCCAGAGGGACCTTAACAGGCTTGAGGGCTGGGCCTGTGTGAACTGCATGAAGTTCAACAAGGCCAAGTGCAAGGTCCTGCATGTGGGTCGGGGCAATCCCAAGCACAAATACAGGCTGGGCAGAGGATGGATTGAGAGCAGCCCTGAGGAGAAGGACTTAGGGGTGATGGTTGACGAGAAGCTCACCATGAGCTGGCAACGTGCGCTTGCAGCCCAGAAGGCCAACTGTATCCTGTACTGCATCAAAAGCATCGTGGCCAGCAGGTCAAGGGAGGGGATTCTCCCCCTTTACTCCACTCTCATGAGACCCCACCTGCAGTGCTGCGTTCAGCTCTGGGGCCCCCAACAGAAGGACATGGAGCTGTTGGAGCGAGTCCAGAGGAGGGCCACGGAGATGATCAGAGGACTGGAGCACCTCTGCTATGAAGACAGGCTGAGACAGTTGGGGCTGTTCAGCCTGGAGAAGAGAAGGCTCTGGGGAGACCTTTCTAGCAGCCTTCCAGTGCCTGAAGGGGGCCTACAGGAAAGCTGGAGAAGGACCTTTTACAAGGGCAAGTAGTGATAGGACGAGGGGGAATGGTTTTAAACTGAAAGAGGGTAGATTTAGATTAGATATTAGGAAGAAATTCTTTACTGTGAGGGTAGTGAGACACTGGAGCACGTTACACAGAGGAGTTGTAGATGCCCCCTCCCTGGCAGTGTTTAAGGCCAGATTGGATGGGGCTTGGAGCAACCTGGTCTAGTGGAAGGTGTCCCTGCCCGTGGCAGAGGGGTTGGAACGAGATGATCTTTAAGGTCCCTTCCAAGCCAAACCATTCTATGATTCTATGATACTTAACCTGTATACCCCAGTGCTATTGGCTGCAATAGAGGCAATGGTGCAAGAAAGAAGACACGCGTGTCAGGCATTCCTGACAGCAGATGACTTGGCCTAATGACTGTGGTCTTTTAAGGTTAGAAATGTGCTTGCTAACCTGGACGTTAGTGGTTGTGAAACTCAGTGTCTCAGCTCTGTTGTAATCTGGGATATACCAGAAGGAGCCATTAATGGATAAAAGTGGCTACACCCTGGGACCTGCCTCCCACTGTTTTTTTTTTCCTAACAGTGATAATCACTCCAAGTAATGTTTTCATACTAGTAAGTCTAGTACATTACTACGTTCCCCAATTAAGTTATTGTTTCTCATTCATGCAACGTTAACTTCATATTAATGGCAGATTTACTAAACCTTTCACACAGTTATAAATCATATGTAGTTGTGTAGTATTGTGCGGCTGATCTGTGCTGTTTACTGATGCACGGAACTGAGAAACTGATGAAATGTATACGTGACATTTTCTTTGAGCTTCTCATTAATTGTTAATAGATGAGCTTTCCATAGCTTTCAAAGAAGTCTCTGTGGTCCTCTCCCCGCCAAAAAATCTTGCTAATAAGTGTTTAAGACTAAATGTTCTTTTCTGTACAGCTCTCTAGTAAAGACATTTTCCTTATCCTAGAATCAAAGTATGTAAAGTCAAGGAATTCAACATTAGAGGGCTCACTTAAACCTAAATTTGTTAAAGCATAAAAATGCACAAAAATGACTCTCAGACACTCATAAATCTATCCTGTAGTGACAGAAATTAGGTAAACAAATATGAAATAAAACTTTCAACATAACTTAAAATTAGTCTGAAGATAAAATTAGTGAGATACCTAAATCATACCTAGTGCTAATGGACAGAGATAAAATTATGTAAGTATCTCCTTTATACTGAAATTCTGAGAGATATAATGAGTTTTTTTGAATAACTAGAAAAACCTAGGTCTTTTATTCTCAAATCTTATGCATAATCTTTTCAGCTTTTTCCTCTATTTCCTTGTAATTTTTCAGTCTGAAATCAATGTGAGACTTGTTGAGCTGGTAACTCTTTAATTGTGACCTTTGATTGTTTTGTCGCTTTGTTTGGTGGTTAGAGCTGCTCTTGATCACTTTTCGTAAGTGGAGGGAAAATCCTCCTGATATACAAAATCAGGTAGGCATATTTCTGGCTTAGTAAATAAATTTATCTTCTGCTCAAGCAGAAATGCCTCATTAATTTTAATGGGACTTGTATGGGACTATGCCAGCAGCAGATTTAGCTTTACACATCCCAGCATCTGTCGCTTCTTTTTCCTGTGGCAATGTATTACTCTCCTCAATGGGAGTAACTGTTACAATAAATGGTTTAAATGCAGATGTACACATCAACATCATTCGGTCTGAAGATATTTTGGCATAGCTGTCTGTGGTGATAAACAAGGCATCTGGCTGCCCTACCCATTTTCTGAACTTTATGATACTGTGTTATGTAATTCCATTCCAGCCTAGTTTGTGGACTACAGTGAATTGCTTTGTCCAGTGAGTCGTCCACAAACCCAATAATCTCACTGTTATATCGTAAATCCCACTCCTGATCTTTTTCCAATTTATCTCCTAAGGGAACCAGTTTCCAGAGGTGCTGAGCTTTGCCAGCTCCTACCGAGCCATGAGACTGCTCTTCCCCACACTGCAACGTGTTTCTTGCAGGTGAAGGACCATCAGCTTCCAGAAACCTGGCAGTGTTGGGAAAATTTGCTGATAGGTAAATGTTGGGTGGAGCAGCCTCAGTGGCAGGATCAGTCCTCTGAATCCCAGATCTTGCATAGGCAGGGAGTGCAACGTGTCATCAACAAGAACTATGTCCACCTAATGCAAGACAGTACTAATAACAAAAGAGTAATGATACCTTTACAAAAGGTTAGTCACCAGGGTGACTGGAGCTGGCCTTCCAAACTGATATATAGACTGCTTCATAGAAGCCCTGACCAGCTCCCAAAATGTAAAAGGCATTTACATTTTGCTATGCATCTATTATTGACTTATTTCCATGACAGCTGGATGTAGAGAGACCAGATGATCTGACGATGGTAAGACACCCCATCTAAAACAGTAAACAGACTGGGGAAAAACGTGAAAAAACAGTTCAATGAACAGCCAGACCATAACGGAAGTGTCTGAAAAATTCCAGTCCCGCTTCTGCATTGAAATGAACTTTATTTAATATGACATTTTCTTTTGTGCTGGTTTTAGTAGTTCTCCTGCTGACAAAAAAAATAACATGTGGCTACCAAAGCTCCCTGTTAGCCATGTAACCCTCAAATGCTTCTTACACTCCTGCTGTGTCACAACGGCAGAAATCCTGAGTCCTTTTTGCAAAGCAAACAAAGCACCTTGCTGTTATCTTTGGGAGAGGTGGTTGGGAACATTTCTGTGTGATGAGGAGGGTGTGTGTGAGAGTCTGAAAGGCAGAGGGAGCCAGGAGGCATCTTCTCCATAGGAAATACCTGGTGATCGGGTGGTGTAGCATTCCTCTGAGACGAAACACTGCTCCTTCCACTGTGTGCAATTAAATCAACACTTGAGTCATGCTTTCGGAGTAGGGACAGGTAACTGCTTTGCTTTGGGTTCGCT
Source organism: Nyctibius grandis (assembly GCF_013368605.1). Taxonomy (NCBI): domain Eukaryota; kingdom Metazoa; phylum Chordata; class Aves; order Nyctibiiformes; family Nyctibiidae; genus Nyctibius; species Nyctibius grandis. The sequence continues at coordinate 54,463,068 of NC_090664.1, forward strand.
GTGATTTATGGTTCGCTGTTGAATGAACCCTGTGAACAATTTTGTCTTTTAACTCTGCAAACGCTCTTTGCTGCCTGGGCTGGGCTGTGTGTGCACAAACAAAGGAGGAGAATGCAAAGGCGTGTAGGTGCACGGGAAAAGGGAGCTCTCCTTGACTTTGCACAACTCCAGTTCAGCTGATGATCTTGGCAGCTCTTCGTGTGGAGGTATTGGAGGGTGTGTTACAGAGGGAGGCAGGCTCCTCACCCAGCCTGGCTGACATTTAACTCCTTCCGAGCTCACTGATATGGCTGGAGAGCAAGTGGGTTAATCAAGGTGTGTCCTGGCTTTAGGATTTGTCCCTCAGCAAAATACCATGGCCCTGACCTTGTACTATTTAGGTGGCAGCTTTGCTTCAGGAAGGCTGTGCCAAACCTACAGACTGTCTCCAGGCCTAGAAATGCCCCGACTCTGCTTCTTGATGAGCTCAGAAAGTGATGGTGTGGATGAGAAAAAAGCAGGGTGCCCAAAGCAGGCTTTGGGGTTTTCTATTCATTTGAAATGTAATTGCTTTTGTCTGATGGTGTGCACTGTGGTGTTTGAGTCTCTTTGGCTGGAAGGTGAACTGGTGCAATGAAAAGGCCTGTCTTAAACAGCCACAGCAGAGAGCTGAGTGTGGCTGCGGAGGTCTTTGAGCCTGAGTCTGGGCTGTGGCTGAACCAAATGAAAGGGGCTGTGGAGAAAAATTGACTTTGTGAGGCCTTTGTGCCTGCTTTCATCAGCATCTGAGGGTACCAGAGTTGCCACTGGCATAAGCCTGAAGCTCAGGACTGAGAAAAGGCCTTTTGTGATAGTCCGGGAAGATGATGCATGTATTGCGATATGTCCTCTCTTGCTCTCTCCACCTTGCGATATGTCCTCTCTTCATTTCCCCACCCTGAGAGCAACTTGGGAGCAGCAGCTCCTTAGCTCCTGCTGCCACCTGCATGTTTGTGCAGCAAATCCGTATGCACATAGTCCAAAGAGAAGCCCCAGGGAGTTTCTCACAGCACCTCTGGCCTCTTGCTGTTCAGAGATTCCTGCTCAAGAAATGCATCCTTCCTGCACCCCTGTCTGGTGCGACTGAGAAATGGGGAGTCCTGCTCCCTCCTCCAGCCCTGAGAGCTCTCTCCTGCGGCCAAGGGGAGGGCAGAGCTGGCAGCAGGATGGAGGAGCTGTGCTTTCCCTCCCTCCAGGCTGCCAGAGCCTCAAGGGAGAATTTCCCTTGGAGGAGAAAGACTGAGGAGAAAGGAACAGAAAATAACAGGTCCCTTATTTCTTGAGTCATTGCCATGTCTAGGTTTCTTTCCACATCTGAGAAAATTTTGCAATGTAGACTTTGGGTCCTCTCCTATCCTCTCTCTCCTGCACTGGCATTTCTAAATATGTCCTTTAATGCATTATGCTGCATATGGATCCCACCCTATAGCTCCTACCCATGCAAACAAGGAGAACAAACCCTGTGCATTGAGGCCAAGAGGCCCACAACAACTGCCTGCTCCTCTCCGTGAGTTACATGCCCTTCTCCTATCATTTTAATTTTTATTGGTATTCTACTTTTTCATCCCAACCTTTTCTTCCTTTTGGGAAGGTAGTGAGGAGAAGCTTAGGTCCAGGTACTGCTGTGGGCAGCCAGGATCCAGAGCACTGGAAAGGTGGAGAGGCTCATGGCTGAGATGCCACAGGGAATTCTTCACATTCCTCTTCAGCCCAGCAGGATGATTTGGGGATTAAAATCCATGACAACGGGGAGCCATTAAATGTAATAACCTGCAGCGTGGGGAAAGCTGAGAGACACCAAGCTGGGCTCAGTGGTGAGGTCACTGCTTGTGGGTGGTGCACACAGGAGTCCAGAGGGAATAAATCCATCCCCCCTTGCAGTCTATAATGTATTTGTGGAATTCAGGAAAGCAGGTTTTTCTGTTAGGTTTTGTCTTCAGTGCTAAAAAAGGTGTGTTCCTCCTGCGAAACAATCAGTGCATGTTAACTCGCCTGGTGTAAAATCCTTGAGGAGGCAATTTTATCAAGGAATAAATAGAGTTAAGTCAGCATGGGCAGAGAGTATGCAATCACCTCGTTCAGTTACCTTGCAATAAAAGAAAAGATTTTACAGTCCTGTTGTTATCTCATTATAAAAGTTAATTTTTAAGGCGGATAAGACAATTCTGCAGTGCCTAAAAAAGGCATCGAAATGCTGCTTTACAGATGCCGGGACTGATCTCCTCAGAATAAACTGTATATGTTTAACTTTGACCCTTAGCAACAGTATTGCTGCTGTGAGTAGAGACAACGTGCACAAAGGAGTGCTGTTTAATTTCAATCATACTAAACTCTCCCCTTCAAATCAAGATCAAGAGCCACAAAACTGGTTGTGAGCAAGTTGGTGAATAGAGCTTAGGAGCTGTATTTGGAACAGGAAAGAAGCAGTCAGAAATTCAGTCAGCTTTTAAAAAATAAGCAAAGATACAGCAACGGTTGGCTGCAACCTATCTTAGCTACACATTTTGTTATAAAATGAAGTGCTCTCTTAGGGCTTTCAGATGAACACTGACTTTTTGCGGGTCTGTCACCAGTTTTAGACTTGCCACTCAGCTGTGATGCTGGTTTAACTAGGCAGAGGGCAAACCCCCTTCGCACCCTGTGCCTTCTGGATCTGCCAAAATCCAAACCAGGAAGGAATACAGTAAGTGCAGTGATCCAAAATGGGGATCTGAGACTCGATTCATGCGTTCTTGAAGTGCTATATTATTCTTAGAATATTGCTTGTCAGTAGGATTTCTGCAGCTCCCAGAAGCCTGGTAGCTCCTCATGTCACTTTGGTTTCATTGTTATTCTCGACATATCTTGGTTTCCAGCAATGCAAAGGAAAGGGAATTCCAGTGCATATGGTATGCATACAGAAACATAGCTAGAAGGACTGTTGCCTTCTGAAACAAGGCTCTGATGAGACCCGTGCTGTGCGATCTTGGCTTCTGTGTGTTTGCTGCAGGATATCAGGGGCTCTTCTGTACTTTCTGATGAATACAAGGAGTGCAAGGCTGTCTGCAAGTGCCTTGCTCTGAGCACATGTACAATGTCAAGCCCATCAAGGATTTAGGAATAGGGACGACTTAGCTTAGGGTGGCAGAAAGGTGCCAAAGTGCTCAAAACAGCCAAAATGGTGATGCTTCTGGACGTGTATAGAAGCAGGAAGAGTGAGTGTAACAGGGAAAAGTGAAAAGCTGGGCAAGGTTTTGTGAATCCTCCCGACAGGCACCATTTCTGCTACTACTTGCTGTCATCATGGAGAATGCAGCATGGCAAGGAGGAAGCACAAGAAGATACAGCGGGTTGTCATGAAGGGGTAAATGCAGGCAATTATCTTCTAATCTCAAGGGATGATGGCAGAGAAACTCAGTCTTGCTCTCTTGATGGTGCTCTGTCCTGCCTGAGGCAGTCAGTGCAATCACAGTGGTGGTCACTGCGGTGCAGGGGAGTGATGGGCGTGTCTTGGTGCCATTGTGCCCTGCACTGCTGTGGAGGGGTTCTATCCAGAATATGGTCTTCATGGTTTCTGGGACTAACATAGCTCTCTTACATCTCCCTGCTTTGCCACAGAGAGCATAGGAATACTGGCCAGTACGTCTCTAAGTGAGGGGCTTGTGTTGGGCAGCGTGAGGATGCAATGGGGTGTGTAACATAGAGAAGAGCAAAGGAGTTGTTACTATAACGCTATTTCCCATCACCGCTTTCAAACTGCCCTTCTCTACTTTTCCTCCCTTGTGAAAACCATAATGTCCTCATCACCTCAGCTTTACCAGAGTTTCCAGTTTGGCTGACTCATCCACCACCCTCCTGTACACTCCCTGCAGTTCTCTTCCCCATCAGCTGAAAGGGTGATGGGTTTTGGTGGTGTCCTCCAGAAATCCCTCTGCCTTCAGGCTTTTAAGGCTGTACGAGGAATCTCTTGGGTGCCTTCAGCTGCTGTTCTACCTGCTAGCAGCCAGCCTTGCTGCTAAACAGTTTGCCCCTGTCCGACTCGTCTGTGTTCTCAAAGGAGCAGCCCAGTTCCTGGTAGGGAGGGACAAACAGTCCTAGTCCCAAAGTATTTTTCACCATGTGTCTCCCAGATCTGTTGCCATCAGAGAGAGACTTTTCCCCTCTGTTGGTGGAGCTGCCAGGTTTACAGCTGCTGAGGAGTGAGGGCTTTGAACCTGCCAACAATTCATCAATTGTTTGCATCAAGGTAACCTAAATAACCAAAACCAGAAATAAACAACAGCAAAACAATAACTGAAAACCTCCTCCAAACATTTAAGTAGAGGGAAACTTTATTTTCCCGCACTGGATTCCCTTTCCTTCCCCCTCCCAGTTTGCCAGCATCATCTTTCTGCCCTTAAAAAAGATCTAATTCAAGAGTAGGGGATGGAGTGGAAGAAATCGGTTCCCCTCAGTAAAAGCCTCAGGACAGTGCAGTATTCTCTGCTCTCTCTTGCTGTCTCAAATACAAAGCTTGTGACTTTTCTTTTGCTTTAAGCTCATACCTCTGCCAGCGTTTGTGGTTACAGCTTCTATTTCTACATTGGCAATTTCTGACCTGTTTTTTTTTTTTCTTCCCCTGTGAAAAGAAATATGCCCCTACCTGTGTCTAAAAGCCCTTTAGACCTAGACTCTGATCACTGGCATCTGTTTAAGACCCTCTCCTTGATTTGGGGACCAGGGAGAACGGATTTGCAGCACCCAGTGTCTTCTGGAAGCCTTGCCGGAAAGAAATGGAGCGTGAAAATGTTGTGCCAGCAACAGGAAAAGAGGCACCGTTGTGAAGCTGCGGTGGTAGCACAAGCAGGAGGCTGGGCCAGCGGCGAAGACGCCAGATTTGAGCGGGGAGGAGCCAGGGCCAGCGCGGCGCTGGGGCTCCAGCGCTTGGCCTCAGTCGATGCGCTGGGCAGGCGGTGGCGTGCAGATGCCGGAGAGAAATAAATGAGGAGTCATAGCGAAGAGGCATTTCCAGCCAAGGGGAAGGAGCAGGCCTCTCCGGAGGGAGCTGACGTTAGGGATTACTGGAGCAGAGAGCAAGGGGAGTCTCACGGGTCTGGCTTCCACCCCAGGCCAGCGCTAACATCTGGGCACAGCTGTTTCCCGGAGCCCTTTCTGCTGCTGCACATCGGCTTGTTTTGCAGCAATGGAATCGAATGGCACTTTCCTCGCTTGCAACAGTAAGTCTGCAGAAACATCCTTGCATTTCAGTTCTCTTATCTTGTTCAAAAGCTTTATTTTTCTCCTCTTCTCTCTCCTCCTTTGCCTCCCCATTCTCTCATTTGGAAGTAATGCAGCATTTAATGGGTGTTACAGAGAGAGATGACAGATTGTTCTTTGTTAATAGGGTTAGCTGTGTTGGTAACAAGGGTGTCTTGGCTGGGTAAGTGTCTGCAAGTCCAGAAAAGTTGATCCAAATCTCCTCCCCTTTATGGTGAAACTGAGAGTGGGACGGATGCTCAACTGAGTAAACTCTGTGGGCTCTAGTGAAGACAGCAGAGCCAGGATAAATCACCTCGGCTCAGTGTCTGCCCCTAAGACTCTATAAATGTTAAGTATAAAATAAGTAATGTTTCTAAAAAAAGTAGAGGTCCCCTTTGTCCTTCCAGCAAGTGAGATTTAAGAAGATTCAATTGGTACCAAGACTGGGAGGCTTGTTTGATAGACAGGGTAATGAAATATCCCTTATTCCCTTGTCTGACTTTAATATATTGCTTTATTACCTCTTCGTTGTATTTTGCTTACTCTGATGAGCAGAAAAAACTCAGGGCTGTGACAGCTACAGATTGAAATGGGGTATTGTGATCCCACAGAACTAGGAAAAGTCTACAGTGCTTATTTTTATTTCATGAGATAGGTGCTTTCTTACTATAGGTGAGCTATAAACAAAAATAAACTAATAGATCAATAAGTGATTGACTGTAAACATAATCAGTTTAGCATTACCAGGAGAAATGTGAAAAGATTCCCCCAGGCTCAAGAAATCTTCCCTCTGATTTTCCCAGATGCTAGAAATCTGACAGGAAGGTGAAACAGGGGTTAATGTTATACTTTTTGTAGGTATCTCATTCATTATACAACCACTGGGGAAAGAAAGCTAAGAAATACATCTGGAACTATTAAAATATTTCCTATTCTGGCCTGTGGGTCATTTTTCAGTGAATATTATTTAGTCTTCTGGGGTTAGGAACCACGAAGAATTCAGTGGCTGTTCATCTATTTTCTTGTCTCAAGCAGAAAAATACTTAAGTGTTGAATGAGCCAAGCTTTTAAAAAAATATTTACTGAAATTCCTTGACACATAACAAACACAAGTGCCAAAGTCACTCGGAATGCCAGACTACTTAGACAAGAAAAGTTGCTCACATGTTGGTTTGTTAGCAGGATCAGACTTGGGCTATGTAGTTTGTCAGAAATTTCTCAGATGCTGTGGTTTGCAGGTATGTTTTGGCTATGGCTGTGTGTTGAAACTCAATTTCTTTCTTTCAGTTTCTCTCTTTTTTTTTTTTTCCCCAACATAGATACAACAGCAGCTGTATTTACTATGTCAGAATTAACCACAGGCACATAGTTGAGTCTCAGTTAAATATCTGACAGTTAGCAGGAGACACCTGAGATATCTTACGGTAACAGAAGGAGGTATTACTGTAGATGAGAGTTTCTGAAAAGTTTGTATAGTTTTGTTTGCTCTGCATTTAGATGGAGATCTGAGTACTGGGAAGAAAAGTGAGTGTGCTCCCTTGTCCGCAGAGCCAGAGTAGCTGCTGTGATTTAGTGGTCTGTGCCTTTTGAATGAGTTTAATTCAGCTGGATGGGCTTCTTGTTGCTTATTTTATAGAGAGTCTTCTACATTTAGCATGCAATGAATCTGCTAGACTCTGTGGGCTATTAATAATCTTTCTCTTGCCTCATGAAGTTGTTTTGTTTCTGAACTGGGAGGCTTGTGCTCACACAGATTATAGAGTAGCTAATTTGTACTATGCCTTATTATACACTGACTTTTTCATCCAAGACACTGTGTACATTGTGCAGGGAGTGCCACAACCCCGTTATGGGAATGCCCTCTGCCGCAGCCCAGGGTGAGAATCAGCAGGGAAGGGTAAGTAAAATCCTACAAAACAGGCCATTTCCGTGTTTCTTCTGTCAGCTAGTCCTGAGGATTAACTTTTAGATTTACATTTCCAAATGAATCATCTCCACCTGCCCTTCTTAGCTGGGAGCACTGAGGAGGCTCCTTCCGGGCTTCAGCCTCCGTGGGTAGAGATAATGCCACTTGGGATCAGCTGGGATCTGCTCTGAAGCAGCTGGTGACTTTGATCTCCTTTCCTACAAACAAAATTCTCCTAGCGCACCTCGTTTGAGGCAGATTGTGCCTGATGTGTTACGTGGGAGTTTTTTGAGCCATAGTGTTTCTAGTAGTGCAGGAGAATTTGCAATAGTGACACTTCTCAGTGTATTAAACATGCAACTTGTCTCTTTTTCAGGCAGGACAAGTAAAATTCATTTCGGGTCTTTTTTTGTTTTGACAAAAAACCTGCTCGATTTCCAATCTGAACTATGTCTTTTAAGGAAACTAAAGCCTGCAGTTGGTTTCGAAATTGTTGCCAGTGTGCAAAGCCCCAACATCAGGCCCAAAAGCAGATGAGTCGGGGCAAGAAAATGCTTGGGGAAAAATAGATTTTAATGAGGAAATGAAAGAGGAGGAAGAAGGAAATGCAGTCGCTTGGAAAACTGCTGCAGGTAGCAGAGATAAAAGGATACAGCCAGCTACAGGGAAAAAAGCAAGAGGGAGAGGTGTTTGGGGAAGAGATGGTTTGTGCAAGATCTGGAAACTCAGCTGACTGGATAGGCAGCTCTGGGAGCCAAAGGTGTCGATGATTTGGGAGCAAAGTATAGCTTCCCTTACAGGGAGGTTGGAATATATCAATAGGTATTTATGAAGGGAAGCTGCAGACAAATACTTGGTGATTTGATCATCCAGAGTGGGATCCAGCTGGCTAAATGTAGATGTCTGCAACAAATTTTAGGCTTATAGGGATCTAGACAGGTGAATTGTACCCTGTCTTCTCCTGGCCCCTTGTTCAGTGCACTGTAAATATCTAAATACTGTGAGACTAAGCCCCAGCCTATGTGTCTCCTACATCCTTACCATGGGTGGAGAGTCTCAGTCCTTACTCAGTCAAGTCCACCAGAATGGAAGGCTGCAGACCTTGGTCAAACATGGAGGTTTCTTTTTTTCTTTATGCAGGTAGAGAAGTTTTGCCATGGTTTCTTCTGAACCAAGATACTTCCACACCTTAAATGAGCCAGTTTAGACAATGTGCATGAGGAAATTCTCACACCTTGGGCTGCCGCTCACTTAGGTACCTTTTAAAGCCATGTGTTGAGATACCACACAAGTCTTGTTGGCTGTTTTTGGCTAAAGCTACAGAGTGCTGAAATTCCAGATATATCACTTAGGGGGAAAAAAAGGATTTTTGCCCTAGTTATGCATAATTCAATTGTGCAATTTAATTATTGCACAAATTTTGCCCTGCTACAGAATGGTGAGAGTGACCTGCATTTCATCTGTGGAAGAAATTGCAGCTCCTGAAGAACATGTTGAGAAAAGCTGTTAAGTGGCCCTAAAAAAATGCAGCTGAGACCTACCTACAATTGACTTTGGTTTTATGACAAGAACATCTTCATCAGCATGTGCCCAGAAACATAACTTAGGAGTTAGGTAACTAAGCTGCATGAGTGCTCCTGGCTGTTGGTGCTAGTCCTATCCATCAAGTTGATATCCTTCTTTTCAATTATTTTCTTCCTGCTCTTTTCACACCAGCCACTGGAAAAACTGTAATTTACTGCAAGCCAGTGTTTGTTTCAGTGCCTCTCACTCTGCAGCCAAACCTCTACATGCGCTGTGATGGAGGGACCAGTGGAAGGACCGAACCAAAACTTCAGTCTGGTTTTGAGTTCCTGGGCGCCATGAACTTTAGTGAGATGTTTTACCTGGATTTCATCAAGAGCGCAGAGCAGTAGCTTTTGATGTGTCAGAGCCAGTGCCATGCATGGATCCAAGCTCCCTTTGAGTGACCCAGACTGGCAGAAAGATTTATGAAGATTTTCACAACTAAAGGTCACAACTTGAATTGTCTGTGAAACGTCTGGGCAGGCAGCCTGGCTTCATCTGTACAAACCAGGGCCAGGGCTCTGCACCGTTTAACTGCCAGCACATTCCCCAACATGGTTTTGATCCACAGCAAGCTAGCACGTAGCATAATCTGGGTGATGGCATGGGCCTGCAATCCTTCCCATTAGGCAGTCTGGATACAGCCAGCCTGTTTTGAGGAAAGATGGCTGGGATGCGTGGCGTGATCAGAGCAGAGCTGGAGAAGGGACCGTTGTCCTCTCAGAGACCTTGCAGACAAGGCGAGACAGCCAAAGGATACAGAGAGAAAGTGGGGCTGAGAAATATTGGGCAGGGTGACAGCGCTGATCTCAGTGCACCAGAAACCTGCCCACCACAGAGCTTCTTGCCAGCATGCCAGTGGAGGAAGGTTTTAGGCAGTGGTTTGAAGGACAGCCACAAGATGATACTTGCGGAGAACTCCTCCTATATGAAACTTCAAGGTCACCCTGCCCCAGCTCAGCAGGACCTCTCAAGCACCCTGGAAGGGAAGTAGAGTGGGCAATAAAAGCCAGTGTAAGGAAGAGGAGATTTGCTGATGCTGCCACGGCCTTTGTGGAGAAGCCCATTCTCAGTGTCACCACAAGGTGGAACTTGGTACATACCACATGCACTGGAGATGCTCCCACTGTCAACAAGCAGCAGCATCTTTGGCCAGAGATGCAACGATGCTTATGGTCTCAGTACCCACTCCCTGGTCTCCACACCCCCAGAGGGAGCAAGAAGGAGAGCGCTGCTGGAGAGGAGCCATTGGCATTTTTTGTTGGTGGTGAGAAACTGGCTGTTCTCAAGCTCTGCTGTGCCAACAGCAAGGCCTGGTCCTCGGAGGATGTGAAGTGTGACTGGGGAGAATAAAGCTGAGAGCAGCGAGTGGTGTCCTGGAGGTAGCAAGGAAAGAGTGAGGTTTCTATGGGTGGGATGTGAGAGGGCATGAATGAAGTGAAGAAAGGACTCCAGAGGGAAAGGCAGGGCAGGTGGGACCCTGCAGACGTGGAAGGAGCCTTGCTGTCCTGTCCTTCTGGCAGGGACTCAGCTGGAAGACAGCTTGCCATTGCTGGGACCAGACTGATCCCAGGCGCAGGGCTGCTAGAGAGCTGATATAAAAGCCAGGTTGGATATAACCACGGGGTGATGGCAGATGACAAAAGGGACCTCTGCAGAGGCACTTCACAGGTAACATCAGTGATTTGCAAAAGCACTGGAGAAACCAACTAAATCCTCATCACATGATGGGCTTTTCCAAACTCTAATTGATTCTGAGTTCACCTGGATTGAATGGTCTCATGCTTGCCAAGGATTAGGAATACATAGGGACAGACATTGCTGTTCATTAATGAACAGTGTTACTTTGATTGTGCTATTCCTCTTATTAAAATAATTCTATTGAATTTCACTGTGAGGGAGCCTGGGAGGGAAGGTGAAATTACAGTGTTTCTTCAAAGAATGGCATCATGTAAAATAGACCTAATTTTTTCTTCTTGGTAAAAAATAAAGAGCAAGGCACAACCTTTGGCCTCTTTAGTGGGAAAATCTCCTCTTAAAATGACACGTGTTATGTGCTATGTAACTGCCATAGGCATTACTAGTCATAATAGAGTAGTTTACATCATGTGCATGATGCAATGGGGAAGCGGTGAGGTCATCACCAGCACAGGTATTTTCATTCCAGTCCCAAATTATCACAAATCTGGGCAAATCAGCAGCTGATTTCTGTCATGTCATTCGTGTCAGTGTGATGTAAAGACACTATGATCAGTGTTAGGGCTGCATCACTTTTGGTGTTGCTTAAACGTGGCGGTGATGGGAGAACAGGTCCAGCCCCAAAGAGCTCAAAACCAACCTGCTTCTTCCTCTGTGAAGTGGTAATAGTTCTTCCTTTGTATAAGCATGTGATGGAGATTAATTCATTTTGGAAAACTGTCTGAGGAGCAGCCTGTGCATAGATAAGTTTTCTCACATAGCCCATTTCCTACCAGACTCTACAGCCTTTCTATCTCAAGTGCCTGTTTCCTGGATATTAAAGCGCTTTGCTGACTTTGGGACCACATTCTGACATCCTCATTCATATTGATTTCCATTTGCTCCATGAATAATCAACTGGAATTGATAGGATGATTAGCACAGCCCCGGTCCTGGGCATGGGGACATGAATTCACTCATGTGACCAGTGCCATCTATTTCAGTGGGATTGGTCACATGGGCAAAATTGCTTGCTTGAGTGTTTGCAGGCTTCGGACCCAGTCAGGTGTTACCTGCAGTGAATAAGGGTTGGAGAATTTGTCCCTAAGCCATTTGAAGGAATCACTTCCTCCAGCACCAGAGCGTGACGCAGCGTCACGTAACATCATTAAGCAATGCCTTGTAACCCAGTGTCACACTTAGCCATCAGGCTTCATCTATGAGATGTGACATTGTCTTTAAATGACCTCAAGACCACAATACATCCAGATCTGTTGTTTCCCAAAGCAGGGCATTTCTGGCCTGATGATCTCATCTTCATTGTAAAAACAAGCTGATTTTCCCTGCCTTACATCTCTGAAGCTGTCACAACAGCAAAACTCACACACTGCTGTTCTGGGGAAGTATCTAAACTCAGTGAATGCCAATTCTGTGCTTTGTGTGTGTGCAAATTTCAGGGATAAGCACAGTAAAATGTTCTCTGAAGGCCTGGAAAGCTCCAAGCAGTGCTGTCACTGGCACTGCTTATTAGGAATTAACAAGAAAATTAAGCAGAGGGACTCTGTGTGCTCCCAAATCAATCCCCCCAGGACTCTGGCTGCTGCTGGACAGGAGAGCTGGTGCACAGAAGCAAATTGTTTTGCTAAGGCAAGTAGGGGAGGCCACTCTCTTCCCCACTCCTTTAATTAGATCAATCCTCTCTAGTACAGTGTGAAATACGGGAAGTGCTCAGAGACTGCTAGCTAATAAATATCATCTAGCCATTACATCATGGTGCCCACCTCCTAGCCAGGGCAAAAGCAAAGCTCCCAGCTCCCAGGGGAGTGCCACAGAGATTACGGCTCTGATATCCAGCCCCTATATATTCAGGGAGCTCAGAAAAGGCTGGAGGTGTTTCCTCAAACACCTGCTGACTGCCTGGCTAACGCATTCAGCAATGTCCCATCCAGAAAATGCCTTTATTCTCCTTTGCTCTCTGTGATTTGTAGTTGCTATGTGTAAATAAGGTGTTATTAGTTGTCTTGCTGTTCAAGGCCATGCAATGGCTCTGCCTTGTCCCCGGAGAGTTTCTTACATGTGGCATATGGCAGAGATTAATGACTGTGGTCCTGTCCTTGTGCTGGTCAAATAACCCAGTCCTCTGTGCTTATCTGTGGGTGTTGGTAGGGTTCCCTTCAAAATGTGGAGAAAGAAGGGGAAGATGGCTGGGTTGCCAGACACCAGAAAGAAAGAATATGTTTCTAAAACCTGTGTTGAATGCAATGGGGGGCTGGTGATGGAAAGCCTTCGATTAGGTCTCCAGTAGAAACGGTGACATGTGGTTCGCTGTCAGGTTTCTTGGGCATATGCTGGTTCTGCAGTAAGGGATGTTCACCCCAGTGTGACTCCATCTCCCTGAAGTATCTTCACCCTTGGCTTGCCTGGCAGGGCGGCAGCTAGCAAAGGTAATGACTAAAAAACCTAGTCTGTAACAAGGTGTGTAAACTCACCTAGGATGGAACAGCTTAATAAGTATAGCTGCTGTATTTCACCGCAGAAGGGGTCATGGCTAGGGAAGAGATGGATTTCTGTCCCAGCCGTTGCCAGGACAATTGGCGATGGTCATGAGTTTCAGCAAAGGAAATTTATAATGATCATAATGAACAAATTCCTCACTAAGAACATCTAAGCTCTTAAACAGAGATCTAGATTGGCTGTGGAGTCTCCATCCTTAGAGATATCCAAAACTCACCTGAACAAGGCTGTGAGCAACCTGATCTACCTTTGAAGGTGACCCCACTTTGAGTGAGTGGTTGAACTAGAGAGCTCCGAAGGTCCATTCCAACCCAAATTATTCTCTGATTCTGTGTAAGCAGTGACTTGTTAAACCACTGATGGGGGCTTATTCCTGTACCAGACTGCAGGATAAAATTGAATTACAAGAAAAAACCCAGAGCTATACAGAAACACAGGCTAAGAGACTCACCCAAGTCATACAGGAAATTGGTGGCAGAGAAGACACTCTCCAGAGCCTTAGGAAAATGCTCTTCTCTAAATGGAAAAAGAAGAGCATTAAAACACAGTTTCCAAGAAGCTTTTGGGCTACATCTGCCCTGGCTAAAAGGTGTTTTTAGCTTCCTCTTCACTGCATGTCAGTGGGAACAGCACGGAGGAGCTCTGCACAGAAGAGAAAGGGTGGAGCCGGGCTCTGTGATCCAGGCGTTTGTGGGCAGGCTGAGCTGACAAGCCGTGGGCACTGATTAGGAGCCACAAACAATTTTTGGGACTCCTCCAGCCCCTGGAAACGATGCCTAAAAACCCACTAGCACATGACTGTAGGAAAACTTGTTTCTTCTACCTGGGCAGCTGCCGGCAGCTGCCTCGGTGTAATTTTGCATCCAGTGTGTGCTGGTGAGCAAAGCAGGAGGAGAGACTTCCCATGGTCCCACCCCCAGCTGGACTCTGCCCTCCCCTGCCTTCCTCTGCCTCTGCTCTCCCACTGCCTCCGCTCCCTCCTCGGAGCCCCGTTTGACACCGCGCACGCCGGAGGCTCCTGGATGAGCAGGGATCCCCGCAGGGGTGGCGTGGCCCCCCATCCTTCCCAACGCCTCTCCCTGGACCCCACGCTGGATCATGCAGTGCTTCCGAAGGCAGCCCAAGCGCAGCGTGTCCCAGGAGAACATCCTACGGGAGCAGAGCCGTCGAGTGGCCGCGTTGAACGGCATCAGGCTGGGTAAGGGACGAGTTGGCCAGACTCTCAGCACTTCTACACTCTGGCAGCCGCTTCATTTCTGCCTCTTTTCCCTGCGCCGAGGCAGTGCTCCACCCTAAAGGCAACTCCGTGGTTATTTTTAAACTCCTGAGATTTCTTTTCCTTTCCTTTGCCGGTAACTACCTGCCAGATGTGTAAACCGCTTCGTTCGAGGCGTCAAAGAAAGTGGGACCTCTTTGGCAAAGGGTCGGTTTCCAAATCTGTTGCTGGGCTTTCTGAACTGACGCTGGTTGAGGGTGTTTGGGGAAGGCAGTGCCCTTTTCCTGCCTGATTTTAGGACTTCTCAGTGGTGTATTGCCAGTTGCTATAAGAGCCCAAGGAACCACTCAGAGGTCTGCAATCACCAGATGACAAGAAAGAGGAAACCCAGGGAGTTTCATAACTTCTGTGGCTGGCTGTGAACTCATTGCTGGTTCCTGCTCTCTGGAGATACAGCCCAAGTGGATGCGAGTCCCTTCGTTTCCGTGGCTACGAGGGCAGGTGGAAATGGAAAATCACCATTTACCCACCCGAGTTCTTTGGATTTTATCAGAAAGGCCTTCTGTCCTTTAAACCAGCAAACCTGAGTTACACCTGGTCTTAATCAGGTGGGAGAGGGAGAGCAGGCAGGAGGAGGCTTGTTTTATAGCAGCTGTAATTAACGTGTTTATATCAGAGCAGTAGATATGTGAGTGCGCAATGCAGAAATATGGATTATCTCTGTCTTATATAGACATCTTCCTAACTATCTCCTCAGTGAACTCGGCGCCTGGCTTTTACCGTGACAGCTATTGTTTTATTGTGTTTCCTGCTTGCTGTAAACCTGAGATGGGTAATACAAAGGTTAACATTTTTGATGTTTTAGTATCTAAAGCTTCCTAGTGCAGCATATTAACTTCATGATTATTGCAGTGCTGTGCGTGCTTGAGGTGCTTCTACCTTTGCCAAACATGATTTGCACTCTGAACTTTACTGCACACTAAACATATTCTGTTTAGAAAGTGTGTGAATGACATTTTGTGAGGAGGGGGCCTGACCCTTGAAACACACTCTGCGATTTTGCATGCCAAGTATGTATTTGGTATTTCCCAGAGGATGCTAAGCAAGACACAGTCCTGCCACATGTTTCATGCAGAATTTCATGAAACATGATTCATGAAGAGAAGGCTCTGGGGAGACCTCATAGCAGCCTTCCAGTATCTGAAGAGGGCCTACAGGAAAGCGGGAGAGGGGCTTTTTACAAGGGCAAGGAGTGACAGGACGAGGGGGAAGCGTTTTAAACTGGAAGAGGGGAGATTTAGATTAGATATTAGGAAGAAATTCTTTCCTGTGAGGGTGGTGAGACACTGGCCCAGGCTGCCCAGAGAAGTTGTGGCTGCCCCCTCCCTGGCAGTGTTCAAGGCCAGGTTGGATGGGGCTTTGAGCAACCTGGTCTAGTGGGAGGTGTCCCTGCCCGTGGCAGGGGGATTGGAACTAGATGATCTTTAAGGTCCCTTCCAACCCAAACCATTCTAGGATTCTATGATTCTATGATTTGGACATCTGTTTCAGTGTGGTGATTGTGCTGCTCGTGCCTAGTGTTGTTATATAGTTGGAAACCAATCTACTTGTCCTGCTGCAGAGTGTTTTTTAATTTTTAAATGGTGTATGTGTGTGATGACTCTGGTTTCTTTCATACAAGTTTCCATTGCTGTGAGACGGAGCTCTGGGCCTCAAACCTCCTCAGCTCCATGGGGTTGTCAGGCAGAAATCCTCAGGAGCTGGTTCAGGCATAAAACCTGAAATGAGGTTTCTGCTGGGAAAAGGTGTTTTTTCTGGAAAGCAGATCAAATGACCAACTGAGAGTAATGTCCCACTGGCACTGTCAGGGGTTCATTTGTGGTTCCTGTATCAGCAGATCAGGGCGTCTTCTGCTCCGTCTCTGGCCTAACAAAATGCTGATGCTTTGTAGATAGGAATAGAGAAGCTAAGTGACTCATCCAAGGTCATTTAAAGAGTCTGTGGCAGTGCTTGGACAGGGCGCAGGAGGCAGGGCCCAAAGCACTGGCCCTCTTTCCTGGCCAGTTTAGCTGTCTGAGCTTGAACTGCTGCTAGGCAGACACAGAGCAGGCATGGAACAGGCTGTGCCACCCGGTTATAGGGTGCCCCTCCTTCCTGTGGGCCCACTGTTTGGTGGTTCCGTCAGTACTTGGGGTCACCACCAGCAGAGCTCAGCTCTGGGTGACTGCTATCTGAAGGGCCTCCCACATCAAAGGAACGAGGAGCTGTTAGACACCCATGATTAGCCTTCCTGCCCTTTCCTGACCAAACCCGCCATCTCCTAGAGGCAAGATGGTCTCCATCCCCTCTCTGGCTTCTCTCGCTGCCCTCTGACTCATGCTTCTCTCCATCTTTGATCTTTGCCATGCTTTCACTATGCACCATCCCTCTTCATCTTCCCCTCCTGCTCTTGCGAAGTGCAGTGGCCTCCTTTGCTGAGTCATTTAACCTGGCCTGGTCCTCAGGCACAGTGGCCAAGGATGGGTGGGAGTGCTGCTCCCAACCCGTAGTTGGATTCTCTGAGGAGAAAGGGGAGTTTTGACACATGCTAATGCAGTGACTGGGCTGTGCCGGTGAGGAGGATGAAGGGCTCCGAGCTCCAGCTTGTGTGGATCAAGTATGGAGGAGAGGAATCTGCCCTGACCACTGCCTGTGCCCACCCAGATTTGTCTGTATCACATTGCTGCAGCTCTTTGGGATGTCCAGGTAGCATGACACGTTACACATGCTGCATGGAGTATCTGTGTAACGGAACATGCCACAATTAATGGGGATTTCTCATTACACGCTTAGCATGTAGGCACCCAAAGGAATTGATGGTTTTCTTGCTTTACTCCTTATGTCACCCTAGGATGGCATCTCCTCCTCCTAGTCCTGTAACAATGCCTCTCATGGTTGGGATATGAAGAAAGAGAGGGAAAGAGGCTGGGAGCCAGAATAGAAATGTTTTGCGTGAACAGAGAGAAGGAAGAAGTTTGTTGCCTCTCCAGGAATCTTGAGGGGTACCACAGCAATGTTAGTGAGGCCGAAGTCTGTGGTATCTCCTCTGTGCTTGGAAGACCTTTCCCTTGGAGAGGAAGCTTCAACACAGTAACTCAGGAGACCAAGGACCTGTGGGGCTATTGTGGTGTCTGTCCTTCCTCTGGATGGTCTGGCCTCTTGTCAGCCCCTGGGTATGCTTGAACCTCAGCAAACCCAGGAGGGTGTCCCAGAACCCACAGCTGGGGTCAGTCTTTCACCCTTCCATGCTTTGCAGGAGATGGATTTTTAATTCTCTCCATGAGTTTCTTTCTGAGGTTTCCAGAGGAGGAAGCATTCAAGTTCTCCTCTTGGGAACCTCCAGACCAGACAGGAGCTGAGAGGCCCAGGGGATTCTGTAGCACGGGAAGACACTTAATTAATTAGATAGCAAATTGAATGTAGAGGAAAGAGAGAAGCCACAGCCACCTCTTCAGGATCTTCAGCTCTCACTGTGGTGCTTTCAACTCTGTGTGCCTCAGCCAGGCTCAGCTCCAGGCATGCTCCTGGGATCAGTAAAGTGGCATGAGCGGCTCACAGAGCAGACAGTGGACACCACTGATATTTATCTCTGATGGAGATCTCAGGCTTTCTTTGGCAACCTAAAATGCTCTCCTTAGGCTGAGGTATCCCAGTTACAAACATGGTGCTGCTTTTGCTGCTGCCACCATGACCCACCTTGGTGCTCTGCAGCACCTGGCACTTCAGTTTCCTGTATGAATTGTTTGGGGTTTTGGCCACTTGGATCTCATGATGGATTTTGTTTTTCAAGCAGGCTTGAAGTGATGCTTGGTATTTTATTGTCTTGCCCTGTTCAAAAAGCAGAAATTCAAAGGAGCTATATGTTCTAGAGAAGAACAAACCCAATGTCACAGGGAATGCCACACTGCAATATAGATGTTACTGCATAAACCAGTTAACTTGGATTTCTGCTTCGTGAGTCCCCATATTACATTTACAGAGCATCGGGAAATCTCCCATGATGTGGGTGTCAGGTGGCTGCAAGTGGCCAAGTGGCTATCTGCATTGTCAAGGTAAGGTTAGCAAAAATCCCAGTGTGTTGGGATGTGCTTGGTCAGCATTACAGAGTTAAATGCTGTCTCACCAGCTTTGAACCAGCCTTTCACGCAATGTCAGAGAGGTGCAAGGTGCCTATTACAGAAAGCCCAGGATGTGTTTCTCATGTTTCATGCTCTCACCCTCCCCAGCCCACATGCTCCAGATCTGTAATTAATAGTTGCTTTGAGGGACAGATTCTCCAAGGTATTTAGGTATGTGGAAGTCATACACTGCTGAGACATTCAAAACCACGTAGAATGCCAAATCTATGTTTTCAAAGCCTCAGTAGATGCTTGTTGCCTCTCTAGATGTCTAAGTGCCTTCCTGAATCTAGCCTAAGATGTGAAATATGAAGTTCTTGGAACCAGAAGGTCTGGTTATTATTACTTGGCATTGTGGTGGCCTAGTAGGGTAAGACCTCTCAGCTACTAGCTGGGCAATGAGCAGAGCATGGTTGCTACCTTATTGCTGCCTTATTGATGTGATGCTGCGTGTCACCAAACTTATCTGTGTATGTTCTAAGCTTCATGACACTGATATTAAAAATTCCCATGTCGGTAGGAGGAAACTGCTTGCCAGAGAAGGAAGAGAGATATCTTTGTGTATTCCTGTTTCCACAAAGGAAATTTGTTGCAGAATAGATTTGAAATCACTTGATAGTTTCTGACAGTGCTCCAGTTTTAAGTTGTACAGCTTTCTTTCCTTTGCTTTTACTGCTATGTTGTTGCTTTTGTTGTAGTTTTTGCATCCTAACATTAGACTGTATTTTCTAGGAAGAAGATATTTTATGTTTGTAAACCACCTGAGAATTACAGTAAAAGTCTTTGGACTTAATCTAAGAACAAGGCTCCAGCCTCTCTTTTGAGCACAAACTGTGGCATGACAGATTTCTGGATCTCTCTGCTCTGCTGTCCTCCCCAGACCTGGCTGCACTGCAGTGGTCTGTCTGTCTGTGATTAGTGTCCTGTGGAAGGGAAGACCCTCTGAGCGTCATTTCTTGAGTTGGCTCTTACAACATTACCATTACTGTTTCTCCGCAGGCCTGAAAGATGACAAGGATCTGAAGTTCCTCCTGAAAGGCAGCCAGCTGCTAAAAGTGAAGTCAGGCTCTTGGAGAAAGGAGCGGTTTTATAAACTCCAGGAAGACTGCAAAACCATATGGCAGGAATCAAAGAAGGTGCTGAGGTCTCCAGAGTCACAGATCTGTAAGTGAAGTTTGCTTCATCGTAGGCGTGGGGCACTGTGGGCAGAGGTGCTTGGGGTGAACCAGGACCATTATGCTTGTGTTGTGGAGGTAGGGCTTGGAGCAATGAGACCAGATCCTCCAAACCTCCTGTAACACACAAATTGAGTGATGCTGTCAGCTCTGGAGACAGCTGGGAGGAATCTGCCGTGTCAGGAATGGCCACATTTCCCAAGCTCATGAGCTACTGTTTAAAATCGTTGTGGGGTGGGCCGTGCTGGTCTCAGCAGCCCTGCCTGGCTCGTTTCCTCCTCTTGTTACTCAGGTGCATGAGCCCTAATGCTCAGTGAGACACAGCTTGAGCATCTTTGGTGTGGTATGGTGTGCTTGGGCTGTTGGTCTGGGCTCAGCCAGGACACTTCTTTCCTGCCTGCAGCCCCTGGCAAAGCTGGCATTTAAGCCTCACAAGGGAACCACAGAGATGTGGAGATCCAAGGGCGGGCAGGAGATGTCTCTGGGAAGGAAAGCTTGTTCTCATTCTTATCTTGGAAACTCAGAATCTGCCCCATTGTAAAAAGTCTAGATACAGCAGTCACCATTATATGGACACAGGGAAAACCATTCTGTGCCTGCATCACCCAGCGTGGGGCCATAATTGGGACCAGGAGCCTAATTGTGTAGTCAAAATGGGATCGGGCAGGGTGTGTATCTGTTTATATCTGTTTATATCTGTTCTTTCTTCTCATTTTGTATTTTTCTGACATATTTCTCTGTCACTAATCATCACAGTCTTGTAAAGCCAGGAGGTAAATTAATAATGTGGAATATATTTTATGGCATGTTGAAATGTAGAACATGCTGCCCGTGTTATTTACACGATTTTTTTTGTGTAACAATCACAAATAACTAAATGAGGGGTGGGTCTTCCAAATTACCCTCCTCCCACAAGCAGTGATAAGATTTTCAGTAGGAGAAGTAAGATAGCAGGGCAAAATAGGTTTGGTTTATAACCCTGATGGCCATACTCTTCTCACATGAACTTGGGCACCTCATTTAATCTCTTTGTGCATCCTTCCCCACACATTTCCTTTCTCCTCTTACCTAGCTATAAAAGGCGTTGGATTGGAGGCTGTCCCTTACCGTGTGTTTGCATGCCCAGCATGGCAGGGTCCGGCCATTTAGGTACCAGTGTAATAATCCACGACAACAGCAACAAACCCAGAGCCCTTAGAGAATGTTTGCTCCCTAGGAATGCCTGCTCTGTTGAGCTCTGTCCCATATAAAAGCAAAGTCCTTTCCCAGATTATATCTTGCTATAAAACAAATAAGGATGTGAGTTGAGAAGAATGACTTTCAGAGCTTGCTTTCGTGTGCTCTGAGCCAACACCTTCCAAATTATGGGGGCTGAGAGCACTTCCAGCAACAGTCCTGACCCCACCTGGTCCTCTGAAGTAAACAGGAGGAGGTCCTTGTGCTGTGGCTCCAGGCACCTTGGTGTCTGCTTGGAGAAGGCCTGGTCGAACCCATTGCCTCCATCGCTGGGGCCGTGGCATGGGGAGCTGGCGCAACTGTAATTTTTTTATATACTGAGCTGCAGTAAGAGCCCTGAAGCAAGATCAAATCCTTTGAGCTGGGTGTTGGGCACAGGCTGGGAGTGTGTCTGAGTGGGTGCAGATTTACAGCACTTGAGACACTTTGCTAACTGGGCACAACCAACGTTGCCACACTGCTGGAGACAGAAGCAGTGTCACCACAGGAAGGAGAACTTGCTGTGAGCTGGGAGTGTCCTCAGTGCGAAGTGAAGATGGAGAAATATTGCCTACTGCCTCACCCCCATGTGTATGCTCCATAACGCCTCCATGCATGCACACCTTTCCCCAGAGAAGGACTCTTTTTGTCATTGGGATAGCAGGAAGGGAGACAAGGCAGTTGAGGCAGAGCTTGTCCTTGCTGCTCTGAAAAAGCAAGGTCTGGCAGGGCTCTGGCCGGGCTGGCTTTGCACCCATACAGTCAGCTGGCTGTGGGAGCACGCCTGGTGCCAGGCTGACCTACCCAAGCGTGCTGGGGCAGGCTGTCCCCCACACACTTCTGGGAGGATGTAAAGCTGTGCCAGAAGTTGTGGCGCAAGCTTTTGGGAGGGTAGGAGGGCCACCTTAGGGCTGCTTTCAACAGGTGCTGTTGATGCATCTGAACCTGTAAGTCAACAAGAGAGATGAGTACTGGACTGACGCCTGCCCAGTCCCTAGCCATAACCCCAAAGACATCTGTTTTCCCATGCCTTTCTCCTCTGTTGGTCCTCTGAGACCTTCCATACCTAAGTTTTCAGAGTGATTGCTGGGTTTTAGTTTGTTTCTAGAGCTTTTGACTTCACCAGGCTGCTTTGGGTTTAAGCATAGAGAGGATTACCCCTGGTTAGTGTTTTGTCTTCTGGCAGTCTCTATCACTACGGCTGCCTTCTCATTTGGTCCGATGTGTGTAGGCAGTCAAAAGGCAGAGGAAGAGTGCAGGGTCATGATTTGATACTCAAAATCAGGGACTTCAAGGCGAATCTCTCCGGAGGGTCACCCTTCCTTGTTAACAGACAGTAACTTTGCTCTCCAGTACAAAGCCTTTCTAAAACTGCAGATAAGCTGCTTTTTTTTAGAAAGGAAAAAGAATGAGCAGAATGGGAACTGGGAAGTTTTAGCAGCAGGTCTAATCTTATCTGCAGCATTGCTGAGAGCAAGCAGATGGAGGCACCTCAGAGGAGCAAAGTCTGGGTAGAGTAAGGGTTATGGTTTTGTTTGGACAGTTTCCTGTTATTCCTGTTACTGTTTTTATAATCATGCTGAAAAACTATTTGTAAACCATTGTGTGGTGGTGTCTAGTAGATAAAACTGGGGCCTGCGAAGGTTAGACAGAAGAATCTTGGATGCTTGAAATTAAGAAGTCCCAACGTATCAGGGTTGTCACAGGCACAGATGTTGCCTGAATCAGATACACAGGGTACAACCAGTACCTTCCTTTGTTGTCTTTATTTTAAGCAACCAGAAATTTAGATTGGATGCTGACTTGATAGCTGTATTACCCACAGCGCTTTTGGGGGGTAGGCTGCCATTCCAATATGGCTTCTACACAGGTAGAACCTAATCAATTTTTTTCTTATTACCCATAATCCATTATTTTTCAATATGTTCCATTTAGGCCCAAGGGAACAGTTTTTTTTCCAAAAGCCCTGGAAGCATCTTAAGTGGTCAGTTTTCCAACAAAGATGTTGTGTCCTGTGCATACTCTCTCATCAGATCCCACAGAAACATAGGAGTGCTGGACATGAAGGACTGCACGAAAACAACTTTAAAAATCCATTTTTCACCATACCCTGCTACATGCTGTGTCTGAGCTGCATACTGGGCCCACAAACACAGTGTAGCGATAAGACAAGAGGACATAGCCTCAAGCTTCTCCAAGGGAGGTTCAGGTTTGACATTAGGAAGCATTTCTTCTCAGCAAGGGTCATTAGCCATTGGAACGGGCTGCCCAGGGAGGAGGTGGAGTCCCCATCTCTGGATGTGTTTAAGAAAAGCCTGGACATGGCACTTAGTGCCATGGTCTAGTTGCCATGGTGGTGTCAGGGCAATGGTTGGACTCGATGATCCCAGAGGTCTCTTCCAACCTGATTGATTCCGTGGTTCTGTGATTCTGTGCTGCTCTCTGTTATCTCTCTGTTATAGCCACACTCAGCTTGGATGCTTCTTTGGCCCGTGAGGCTTTTACACATGGGACAGCTTTCTCCCTGGGGCCAAGACAACAGGATTCAAGTGATGGGATTAACAGTTTTGGGGTCAATAAAAGGTTTGTGCAAGGGGGCTGATAAACAGGCAGTTCAATCAGAGCCAGTTCACTCCTGAGCATCACTATGGTGGGAGGGAAGCCGAGGGAGGGGAGCCAAAGAAGGCAGAGAGACTTGTGTTCAAAGAGCAGCAGCCTGTCTGTCTTGTTTAGCTGTGGTTTCATCAGGTTTTCATCAGGTCTCATCTACGTGAAAAAAAAAGAGCAAAAAGGCATGTGCTGCTTTCAGTGAAATCAATTTTTGAAAGTCTTCTCTTAAACCCTAGTGTGAGCTCACCTAAGCCAGACTCAATCCTTTAAAAACTCTCTGAACTTGGGGATTTGTAGGGATGGTTGGAACCTTTCCAGTGAAACATCCTTTTGAGCGTTTGGTGGAGAAACAGATGGAAGGAAAGACAGATTCAGAAGGAAAAGACTGAATGAGTTGTTTAGATATAGGGGTGCTACATGGGAGCTCTGGAGAAGCTGGTGCTTTGCTATCATCTCCTGCACTCCTTCTCTGCTGGAGGCTCAGGGAGATGACGTTTCCCATGGCAGCCCTGAGTGAGCTTAACACACTGCACCAGGGATGACTCACTGGGGGTGCGTCATTGAGTCACAACCAGTGTAGTCAAGAAAGAAGTTTAGGAGTTTGGGCTGAAATATTTCAATTTCTGGCCAAAAGTTTTACTTAAAAACTACTATTGTTGTGTATTTTTCTGTATTTTGGTTAAACAAATCAGTTTTGGGAGCAATTTACAGAGGTGAGCTAAATTCAGTTGCACAACTGAATGTTGCAAGTGATGATTGTATTATTATTTAAAGTAATGAAATTGATATTTTGCTCTCATGCTTAATTATCCTCACTATTAAAAATGCAGAGAATTTGTTCCAGTTCCTCTGACTTCTGGCCCAACTATAGAATATTTTTGCATGGTCTAAACATAGTACAAAAGCTTTGTGTTTATAACCTACTACCAGTGTTCAGCAAAAGTCTTTTTCCTTCATTTTTGAGTCCCTGTGAGATTTAGAAAAGCCCTTAAAATGCCATGCGATGAACATACAATATCATTTTTGTGGAAGAATGAACGATTGTCTTTATTGAATTAATGCCCTGAACTTGCTTGCAGAAGAACAGAAGGGACGTGATATTGCTCTGTGCTTGCTCGAGTCAAGCAGTGAAAACTTTAAATTGTTCCTGATAAGTGCCTAAAGTCAACAGAAACTCTCAGCAACCTGTATACACACAGCAGGCAGCGGACTGCACCAGCAGCTTCCTTCTGGAGCTGGTTAGGCAGTTTCTTTAGGAATCATTGCTTCGTGGTCAGACATGTATTTGTCCCTGGAAAAATATTTGCTGATGTGAATGTGTTATGCAAGGCGGCCGTCAGCTGTGAAAACAAAACCGTCTGTGGGTCTCATTAGTTTTTATCAAAATCACTCAACCCATAAACCCATCATTTCAAAAGCAGAGCTGCCTGGTTTTTCGATTTAATTTTGAATCAGGCCACCGCACGCGTTCCTGGGACAGTTTTCATCCCAGGCAGTGTGCTGACAAATATTGACCTTATTCTCCCTAGCATATGTTAAATGCAAAGACAGAAGTGTTGAGAGCCTTAGATCCGAATTTAGCAGCACTGTAATGGCAGAAGTAGGAACTAGTTGCAGAAATAGTTTGCAGGGCCCTGGTTGTGATGTGTGGAAGGAAGGTAAATAGAGATCACTCTCTTTACATCAACGCCTCAAGCTGTGATGGGTAGACAGAAAGATTGGGTAAAGATCTTGCATTAAAAGGTATTTCTAAACAAGCTGTAAAATTATATGTGCCTCATATCACTGGTTGTCAGCTGGTGACACGCACCAGCACTGAGGGCAGACTGCTGTGCAGCAAATCTCAAGTGAAAACAACGTGCTGAGCAAGTCAGTGGAAGGGGAGAGGAGAAGAGAACGGATGAGAAATCAGCAGCTGGGACCTGCAGTAATTCAAGCACAGGGAGATGAGAGAGCAACGCGGTCAGGGCTAAGAAGGCGCAGCACAGTGGGGCTCATGCTAAACCCACCCTTGAATCACTATGTTAAAGCATCCCTTAGTGATGAGGGTGATGGATGGCCTTTGGTGTTCCCTGTCCCGGGAACTGACAGCGCTCCAGCTCCTGCTGATTACAAAGGTTCTGATCCCAACTGCGTCTGGCCATTAGCATCAGCCACCCATGGTGAAACTGAAATCAACTGAATGGCTTTTTCTGGGGTGACACCAAAGAGAGAAGCAGCACGCAGTGCCAGTTCGCCCCGTGTGCTCCGTGTGTTGTGAAACGCGTGCAGTCTCGCTGCAGCCATCCTGGCTGGCAGGGCAGTCCTGGGGTCAGGTGGCAGCTTTCATCTGTTCTTGACAAGATGCTAAGCCAGCCTGGCTGAGCTGCAGCTGGTGAAGGTCTGATCTCCCTGCAGACGTGCAGTATTGTGTGCAGTACGGTGCGAGCTATTAACAGCTGAGTACATTTCTCATCTGCATTTCCTGACAGTAATCAGAAGCGACTTATTGAGACAATTAGAGTGGGATGGAGTAATTCAACGTGACTGAATGCCACGTTGCAGAGATCACTTGTTAATGACTGGGAGGTAGGATAAGGAAAGAGAAGGATCCGAGGAGTATTTCCCCCCGAGTGAAAAAACTGCCTCCCTCCCTTCACGAGTAACTCTGGGCCAGCTGTTTTGGCAGTGCCTTCAAGTGTCTATACATTGACCCTCCTCTCCCTCTTTGTCTGCAAAGGCACGAGGAAGGAGAAGCACCTTTTGGTCCTTGTCCTTCACATGCTCAGTGGTTTGCGGCAGATGCGGGTTCAGTTCCTTGTTCTCTCTCTTTTCTGTAAGACAAAATATCTCCTCTCAAAGGGCTGCCTGCCAAACAGGAGGAAGGCAAAGGGTGATGGCTGTCTGCCTCCACTCCTCCCTTACCTGTATTCTTTAGGATTACCAAAGTGTTTTACTGTCCATGCTCCCTGCACGGTCTGGACATTTCATCTGAGGAGCAGTGATGGGAGAAGAGAAGGATGGGAGAAGATGGAGAGACCAATGGGCAGGGCTCATCTCTCAGACAAGTACACTAATCATTAGGCATCTTCTCAGGCTTGTCCTTCTGGCTCTTCAACACTTGTATTTTTGGCTACCCCAATGGCTCATAGTGCATACGTGTGACTAGGATGCACTCCTGAAGCCTGAAATCTCTGGGGTTACAGCTTGCAGGGTGATGGGGAGATTGAATTTGTTTCTCTCTCCCTACTGCTTTCTGCAGGAATTGTTCTCATGCAAATGGCCATCCCCTCTCCACATGCACGTAGGGCTGAAATCCTTGCACTGGGGTGTGTTTGAGGGCACCTCATGGAGGAAGGTGGTCAAGCCAGCCTAGGTCCTGCTGGAGGGAGGTGGGGAGCCTTTCGTAGAGGGGCCACTTGAAGGGAGACACTAACTTCTGGGGCATGGGGGAGATTTTGGGTAAGGCAGAGGCACAGGTGAGGCTCTGTACCTGCTCAGCAAGGTTTTGTGGGTCACTGTTTTGGATTTGGATACTTGTAGACTCTCTAAGTCCGGTTACAGGCACATCAGTGTGAATCACAGCTTTTGTTTTCCTTTGAGAGGTATTCCTCATCCTAACATCAAGTTCCTTGAAAACCATGAAGAGAGAAATCCAAATCAAAAGAGACACCCAAAAGATACATGTAGGTTGCTTGAAAACATCATGGCTGTCAAAACTGGGGTCCTGCGTCCTGTGGGCCTGACTCATACCTGCCTGCTAATGCCACAGGTGAAAGAGGAGAATTAGCAAGGAAGGAGCACAAGGGCAGCACCCAGTGATAAAAATTGAAAGAAGGATTGAAAAGACAGTCCTCACATCTCCCTGAGACTAGTTCAGATGGAGTAATTTCACCGCCTTCAGGGAACAAGAGGACATAGCCTCAAGCTTCGCCAGAGGAGGTTCAGGTTGGACATTAGGAAGCATTTCTTCTCAGCAAGGGTCATTAGACATTGGAAGGGGCTGCCCAGGGAGGTGGTGGAGTCACCATCTCTGGAGGTGTTTAAGAAAAGACTGGCCATGGCACTTAGTGCCATGGTCTAGTTGACATGGTGGTGTCAGGGCAATGGTTGGACTCGATGATCCCAGAGGTCTCTTCCAACCTGATTGATTCTGTGATTCTGTGAACGCTGCTATATGTCCATGTGAGCAGGGAGCCATCATCTGTGGCACTGGCCGAGCAGCATCTGCAGCAGCCAGGAAGGCTGACTGAGATGTAACCTGTTTGACTTGATGTCTAGAGGCCAGGAAGGACACAAGCTTTCTTGTGTTGTGCTTCATATTTTGGGCTTTACACAAACCACCTCTTTACCAGACGTAAACACTCAGGAGAAGAAGACGCAAACTTTCCAGATTCCCTTCTGCTCCTGGTTACCTCCCTGCTGTGGCGTGATGGGGAAGGAACAGGGAGGTCACAGGGATACGTGATTGATGGGTGTTTGCTGTAAGTGTTCCTCTGCTGTGAAACGTCTCTGTCCCCCAGTTATTTCTGATTTCTCCTTGCAGATAGCTCAGCTGAGTTAATTTGGGACTGCTAATACAGTACACACACTGTCCGGGAGCAGCTGATAATGTACTCATGCTGGGTTAAGATTTTCCAGAAAAGAGATAACATTTGCAGATGGCTTGGGCTGACTCCTTTGGCTTAAGCTTTTTTATTGATAGATGAAAGCAGTACACACAACTAAGCTATGGAAAGCTTTAAAAAGTGTCCTCCCTTACCCTGCTTTTTTAACAGTTCCTGTTTTGATAGTTTCTTTCCTTGTCTCTTGTGCGGCTACGTCCTTGTACCTTTTCTGCAGGGAGGACCTCTGTGCCCTCTATCATGCTCTTCTCAGCATACCCCACAGAGATCAAGGCAGCCTTTCCAGACACAGGTTTTCAATCTTTTTTTCCTCCTACACAGCTCTCTTTTCCAGTGGATTCACTTTGCCAGATGATAGTTTCCAAAGAATCTATTCTAAATTTCCAATATTTAACATCAGATTTTCTAGTCTTGGAAACTCTAGGTTGTTGCCAACCCAAAGTTCAGGGATTGATTGCACAAGCAGACTAGCTAGCCATTCTGAAGGGACAATAACTCTCATGAGCCAAGCAGTGGTGAGCAGTTGGCAGGTGATGAGGAACAACAGGATGATCCTTCCACTTGCACTGCCATAACCAGAAGACACTGGGAGTGGAAGATAATCACCTACTTATGGACCATCTGCATGGCAGATGTCTGTTTCTGAGGTGCTCAGCCTGGGTATCTTTTCTGGTCAATGGTCCACTGTAGCCATGGATTAAGAGTGTGATTTATCTTACTCTAAAGTTTTTGTCTAAATAGGACAGAACATTTGTGTTCCATAAGCTTCTTTTTTTCCCATTGGCTATAAAAGGAGCCTAACTAAACTTGAGACTTCTTGACTGAACTGTATCTGTCCAAACATGATAGCATTCTTTACATTAAGGGTGTTCTTCTACCTAAGGCACAATCACTATCATTTGCCCAATGTCCTAGTTAACGGGCAAAATCCCAGCAAGGCTCTCCATTAGCAGCCCAGCTGCAAGGGAATTGCAGCCCTTTTTCTTTCAAGGATGGTTTTAGTACTTAAAACCATAAACTTTCACTCTGTGGTAAATTGGCCAGATAACGTAATTCCACAGCAGCCCATCCCAACCCAACCTTCTCCTCTCCTCCCCTCTGACTGATTGACTGTTGGCCTTTATGAAGTGATAATAAAAGACCACACAAAGATAATTGCTCATAATTGTCAGGGAGGAACTTTGCCAGCTCCAAGAAGGTCCTGACAGTGTGTTCTTATATAGAAACCAAACCAGCAAAGTGCTGTGGAAGATGTTTGACCACCCCAACATGTGGTGAGAATGCAAAGCAAATGTCAGGTGTTGGTTTTGGCAAGTCACTGATTTTTGAAGACTGAAGTTTTGGGTGGTGGTTTTTTTTTTATTCTTTTCCAGCAGCTGAGCATCATCATGACTGCTCTGGGAAAAAAGGAACATTTTCAAACTCTGATGAGCACCTGATGAATTTTGGATGATCCCAGGGCAGCCATGCTAAAAACATGCAGGGTGGATGCTGAGTTGTGTTTTTCTGCAGCGTTGACTTTGAATGAACTGGGCATTTTAATGGTGAAATCACACCAATTTAAATGAAGGAGCTGGCAAAATGGAAGTTTAAAGGCAAGTTTCTCCTATTCAGCTGAACAGTGGGGATATTTTACACTCACGTGGTGCTTTTCAACAACGCTACTTCAGGATAAGCACAAACAAAATCAATCTCACACATCAGTGACACAGGAAATAATTTTTACCTGTAATTTACAATTTGAGGTAAGGAGAAGTTAAGCCATTTTTTTACAGATTCCTGTGCTTATATCTTTTTTTTGGCATGCTTGTTACAGAAGATGTCTGAATATCTCTCAAGTGTGTTGCCTTTTCTATGTGTGCCCTGAGGTGGTTTTGGCAGATGTTTTCAAAACATTAACTGTTCTGTCTCTCACCCAAGAAAATGCAATAAGACTTGCTTGGTTATGGACTCCAGTGCTGTTTACAAACATTTTTGCCATTTATTGTGAGTAGGTGCCATCCCTACTTCAGTGTTAAGTAGCAGGAGTCAAATGTGATTAAGTAGTTTCTGCCCTTTTCTCTCAGTCCTTTGTAGATATATTAAGCTGCCCATGACAGACAAAGAGGCTGTGTGTGCTGCTGGGAGCTTGCCTGATTTCAGCACTGTTTGAGGGCACCTGCGTGCTCTCGGGGGCAGTGTAGGGGTGTCTCACTTACTTACACTTGTTTAACAATGTAGTCTCTTGAATGCACCACTCCTTCTGGATTGCCTTGTGTGTGCATTTTGCAAACTTGGTGTCACTACAGGGCTCATTTCCACTAGCTGAGGGGCAGAGATGGAAATGGGGAAGCATGGTCTTGAAAGCAGTTTTGCTTTCTTACAACAAAGAGGATCAAGTCTACCCTTGACAGGGGTGAGGATGGAGTATGGGTGACACCAAACTGCTCTGAAGCTTTGGTCTTTGCCTCCCTAATTTGAGCTAGCGTGTCTGAGAAGAACTTCAAGAAAGATGTTGAGGTGTTGGAGCGAGTCCAGAGGAGGGTGACCAAGCTGGTGAAGGGTCTGGAGGGTATGACCTATGAGGAACGGCTGAGGGAGCTGGGGTTGTTTAGCCTGGAGAAGAGGAGGCTCAGAGGTGACCTTATTGCAGTCTACAACTACCTGAAGGGAGGTTGTAATGAAGTGGGAGTCGGCCTCTTCTCCCAGGCAACTAGCAATAGGACAAGAGGACACAGCCTCAAGCTTTGGCAGGGGAGGTTCAGATTGGATATTAGGAAGAATTTCTTCTCAGCAAGGGTCATTAGACATTGGAATGGGCTGCCCAGGGAGGTGGTGGAGCCACCATCTCTGGATGTGTTTAATACAAGACTGGACATGGCACTTAGTGCCATGGTCTAGTTGACAGGGTGGTGTCAGGGCAACGGTTGGACTGGATGATCCCAGAGGTCTCTTCCAACCTGGCTGATTCTGTGATTCTGTGATTCTGTAATATATGGGATTTTAAATTTTACCTTCTCACTTTTTTGCAAACTAAAGAATGACTATTTTGGTCCCTGCCCTCCTCTTACTGAGGTCACCTCTCATTTTCCTGTGAGGTGATGCTCACAGGGAGGCACAGCTCCACTCTCCCCACTCTCAGATGGGGGTAGAGATCAAATCAGGGATGTTCCAAGCACTGGAACCAAACTTCTGGCAGTGATTTGTATCTCATAAATATGATACCACTGTATGGCATCTAGTGCATATTCTGCTTCTTTGTTAAATAAAGAACATGGGGAAAGAGTTTTGTTTTTTTTAAAAAAAATTTCTTGCCCTTTCTGCTCCTTTTGATTTGAACTGTCTTTAGTACCAAAGTTTGGGGAAGGGGGGAAAGGGAAGGGAATCCTTCAGATGTTGCAGGAAAGGAGAAAGAGTAATTTCTTAACATCCATCACCAAGCAGAGACAAGGCTGACTGAACCCCTGCTGACAGCAGGCTCTGCTTTCTTTCCACAGTCTCCATTGAAGATATTCGGGATGTGAGGTCAGGCCATAAAACAGAAGGTATGGAAAAATACGCCAAGGATGTCCCAGAGTATCGCTGCTTTTCCATCATTTTCAAAGACCAGCGGAAAAACCTGGACCTCATTGCAAGTTCAGAGGACGATGCCAACCACTGGATCGCCGGCCTTGGGAAAATCATAGCCCACAGCAACTCCATGAACCAGAAACAGAAACTCCAACAGTATCCTTTGCTTTATAAAAGTGATTAATCACACACAAAGATGCACTTGTCTTTCTCTGTGGGTGGAGATAGTAGTCTAACCCCCTTTTTTCCTATTGGCCCTGGGCACAATGTTTCCTCTCGCACTGATTTTGCACCCGGGCAAACTCCCTCGTTTCCAGTGCTTTTTTTTTCCCCCTGTTTTATGGTGATAGAAGCAAGACTGGATTCAGGCTTCACATAGAACCTTAAGCAAAGAATTACCTCTTTCAGGGAGCTCCAGATAAAACAATCATTATTTTTTGTATTCTTCAAGGGTTTGTTTCACTTGCATTGCAGTAAACTTCAGGACAGGCACTTCTTGGCAAGGCATGAAAAGCCCGTACTGTTTATCATGTTTCTCAGTAATACAAGGCGAGGGAACTGATTCTTCTCTTCTGACTGCCAAATTTACTCCAGGGTAGCTCCACTGGCTTTAGTGAAATTACTTCTTATTTGTCTCAGCATGGGAGGAAATTTTGCCCTGAAAGAATTTGCAATTGCTCTAGTGACAATGGAGACATCGGAAAGGAAAAGTAGCAGAGCAGGAAAGGAGAGTGAATTAGTTGTGAAACGGACAGTGAGTTAGTTATTGAGTAAAATCCTGGCTCTGCTGAATTCACAGGGGATTTTCCCCAGGGCTGCATTTCACTCAATAAGTTGCTTTGTGACCACAGGTCTCACATCCATATAAAAAGAGAGAATATGGCATCCTGGCCTCTATTAGGAATAGTGTAGCCAGCCGGTCTAGGGAAGTGATCATCCCTCTGTACTCGGCACTGGTGAGGCCGCACCTTGAATACTGTGTTCAGTTCTGGGCCCCGCACTTCAAGAAAGATGTTGAGGTGTTGGAGCGAGTCCAGAGGAGGGTGACCAAGCTGGTGAAGGGTCTGGAGGGTATGACCTATGAGGAATGGCTGAGGGAGCTGGGTTATTTAGCCTGGAGAAGAGGAGGCTCAGAGGTGACCTTATTGCAGTCTACAACTACCTGAAGGGAGGTTGTAGCGGAGTGGGAGTCGGCCTCTTCTCCCAGGCAACTAGTGATAGGACAAGAGGACACAGCCTCAAGCTTCGCCAGGGGAGGTTCAGGTTAGACATTAGGAAGAATTTCTTCTCAGCAAGGGTCATTAGACATTGGAATGGGCTGCCCAGGGAGGTGGTGGAGCCACCATCTCTGGATGTGTTTAAGAAAAGACTGGACATGGCACTTAGTGCCATGATCTAGTTGACATGGTGGTGTCAGGGCAATGGTTGGACTCGATGATCCCAGAGGTCTCTTCCAACCTGATTGATTCTGTGATTCTGTGAATATATTGCTGAAAAACTTCCCCATAAGATTGCTAAGAGGGGAAAAACAACAATGACATTTGCAAGGGAAGAAGGCTGTAAATTTCCAGCATGGAAAAGTGCCTCTCTGTCTTTGGAAAGCAGAATCAAAGCTAAATAGGGTGGGTAGGCAAGCCGTATTTCTGGAAGAGTAATTACCGTGCAGTGCTGGCTTCCAATCTGGGATTGTCTCAGGCCGTTTAACGTAACCTGGAATTACAGAACAGCATGTTTTCTCATTTGAAATTTGATGAGGTTTAATTAAAGCCTGGGATTTTAAATTTAGTCTTTCTTCACTGGGTTTGCTTGGCAGCGTGTGCTTACTCAGATCTTCCTTAAACCTCAGAAGTGTTCTCCACATCTGTGAGCACAGAAGGGGAAGAATCAGTAGATAAGAAGTGTTGGGTCCCCTACCTGTCCCCCATGACTGGAGAACTGCCTTGCAGTGTGTCTTTTCCAGCCTCCAAAACCTTGCAAATCAAGTAAGGAATGTGCAAGATTTTGAAAACAAGTATTGAAAGCAAAAACCTTGCTAGTTTCAGGTGGGGTGTGTTCAGTTTATGATATGATGGAGTTGCCTGTGGTAGCAAGGGACTCAATTTAGTGTCTTATGTGTCCTTTACAGTCCTATATTCCTGCAAAGATAAAAATCCCACATGCTTGATGAGTACTTCTGATGTTCTTATACATACAGTACTGTTTTATTAAGCCTTAGATTCCACCCTGCCACAAGCTGGCATAGGTTATTTAACAAATATTACAGTTACGTGTGCAGGGAAGACTTTAGACCAGAAAATATAGGGGACTTTTCATTTGAGTAGTGTGGCACTGTCTCCTTTGATTCTGGGATTTATGTATGAGCTTTTCTTCTGGTTGGAAATCACTTACCAGAAGTTTTGCAGCATTTCTGTTCTGAGTACATGGGATATATGCCAGATAGTTTCAGCCACCCCTCTCTGGTTTCTAATAGAAAGCTGGTAGCCCTGGAGCTGGCAGGTCCTTTACAAACAAGACGCAGGAAGTATTTGGGCCTGGGTGGACTGGGAAAAAGCTGTTCCCATTCCTGTATACATCCGGAGAGAGAAGTATACAGGAATGGGAACAGCCTTTTCCCAGTCCACCCAGGCCCAAATAGGCACATAAGGTGAAAGGAATACCCACAACCAGGGCTGCAAAATGGCGTTTGTATCAGACTAGAAGAATTTCAGTTGAAGTGCTTAGTGCAGCCAGCTCCTCTAAGCTCTCTCAAACCTGAGGGTGTCCAGATGCATGGGGAGTCTGGGTGTTTTGTGGACTGAACACTGCTGTCTGCTGAAACAACAGGCTGAGGCCCAGTTGTCTGTAGTCTTCTTTTTCTCTTTTTGATGCTTGCCCTTGCAGTGAGAGGGCTGACTGTGTGCCTGTGGTCTTCGTGCGCTCTCTGATTTCACCATCTCTGAATGTGTTTAAGAAAAGACTGGCCATGGCACTTAGTGCCATGGTCTAGTTGACATGGCGGTGTCAGGGCAATGGTTGGACTTGATCCCAGAGGTCTCTTCCAACCTGATTGATTCTGTGATTCTGTGATACATTGCTCAGCCTCCCTGGAAGGTGTATAACAGGAAAGCATCCTCCATTCACAGGCAGGATCCTGCCATACTCTTTTGCAGATGCATTTGCTGCCCACATATTGCCTTCTAGAGTTGACTTTGGATATGTCCATGACCTCTGGGTGCTCATGATCAGTGGAAATGACTGCAGACTTTTAAAAAAAGGTAGTTTTTGCAGTGGTTAGAGCGAAAAGAGTAGTTTCTACACGTAGTCAGTGTTATCCAACCCTGCTGCTCACCTCTGACTGTGACAGACTGGATTTCCTCTTGGCTCACTAGAGTTGCACATTACTCCTGCCTGTTATTTTTAGGGAAGGCTGTGTAGGGGAGCTGAGGTGAGGGGCTCAGGTATGAATGGGTGGCACCACCGTTGGCACCATGTTGACATGCTGAACAGATGCTCTTGGAGCACAGCTGGTGCAGGGAGTTTTTTCCACTCTGGGGTGGATGGTGGTGTCCTCCCAGCAGATCATCCTCTGTATATGCGAGCTTCGTGACCCGAACTTGGTTTTCTGGGAAGAATCAGTTCAAGGAAGACCCTGGTTCAGGGCCTTGGAGTGTCCTTGGGAGCTGGGGAAACGTAGCCTCTCTTTATTTTGGTTTCTGTGTCTAAAGAAGGGGAATATTAGTATTACTAGTCTAAGAAGGATGTGGTGTGAGGTCATTGCTTAGTACCTGCCAAGATTTTTAAAGACAGAAAGTTCAACTTTCCAGGAGACAAACAATACTTCCAAACAGTTTACACATATCTCCATAGTTCAGAAATACTTGAATGCAGTGGTAGCTGTGGTGAACACTCTGTTTCAGGGTTATGTCTACAGCCCCTAAGGCTGTCAGTTAATGCCCTTTTTTGGGGTTATTTTGAAAGACCCAGTTACAATGTTATGGTACTATATGCCACAGCTGGTATTTGCTAATCCTGAGGGTTACTCTGCTTAACACCCAGATTGGGCATTTTTAAAAACATTTCTTTAGAATGAGTTTGAAGCGATGCTTCCTATGCAAGACATGGAAGGTTACGTTCGTGGAGATCAGGTTGTTACTTTGATCATTCTTCTATTGAAAAATAGGAGATTTTTTTCTGGATGACCTTTCCTATTTGACAGTAAAGCAAATTAGAGAGAGTCAGTTCCATGATGTAAAAGGCATGTTTTGTTGTTTAAAACTGCAAGGTATCTGTCTCAACTGTCTAACATTATTTTCCCAAGAGACTGAACAAACATGGGAGACCCAGTTCAAATTAACTAGCATCACATTAAGAAGCTCATTTTTCATAGCAATTACTCCAGATCCATAGATATACTAAAGTTATTACAAGCCAAGTTCTTGTGAACTATTATCGCAGTATTATACAGTAAAAGATCCTGTGCATTTCACAAGGGGAAGCCAAGACCCACAAAGTTTGGTTTGATTCTGCTCACAACAAAGTTCTTAAGACATATACGTAGAAATCCCTAAATAAATACAGAATCCGAAGGTGAGTAAAAAAATTTATATTAATGCTTCTTTTGGAGAATCTCTGTTCAGTGTTCACCTTGATTTACTGAGTATTGATCAAATCTGTAACAATGAGTTTACCAAGCTCCACTTGGGAGCTCTTTTCACCCTTCCACTATTCCCTTTTAGCAGTTTGGAGCAGAATGCACTCTCTGTCACAAAAGAGAAATCAGACTGATTCTGGCTGTGGCCAGAAACTCCTACAGGGTAAAGAGAGCTGATCTATCCTTGGCCAGATGGTGAAAAGCTTCTCCTGGGTCGTGTTCGCTTGTACTACAGCGCATTTTGCTTCTGCCAAAGAACCATTTTGCTCTTTCAGAGCAGAAGGTGAGATGGTGTAAGCTGTTCAGTGGTAGCATGCTGATTTACCGCAGCTGGAGAGGTGGTTCAGAGCCTTTAGAAGAGATTTCCCCCTCCACCATGGGCAGCAGAAAGGTGGTATTTAGGCTAGGCATTGACCTGGAAAGATTTCCTTACATCATCCTGCAGCTGGATTCATACCTGCCTGCGGAAAGCTGATAAAAACAAAGACAACAAGATGAGCTTGAAAGAGCTCAAGGACTTCCTGAAAGAAGTGAACATTGAAGTCGATGACTATCATGCCAAGAAGATTTTCCAGGTAATGACAGCAAGCAGATAAAGTATTTGCTGTTGGCTGGGGTCAAGGTGTCCCACAGCTTTCAGCTTTGGTTGGAGACCTGAGCTAAAGTGAACTCCTAGCATCTTTTCTTGTACCAAGGAAGGACTCTCAGTTTTTGGTGCTCAGCAGATTCCCACTAGCAACTAAGTTAGGCCAGCACAAGGCTTTTAATGAAGGTGTGTTAAGGTCTTTCTTTATCATTGATGCCAAATTTTGCCAGGATTCAGAGAAGATGAGATGCAAACATGGATAATGTGAGAAAAAGGGAAAAGCAAAGTTCAAGTGCACTGTGAGTCCCAGGTGTTTCAGGAGTTCTGTGTGCCACAACCACATGTCAATGCCTAAGTCTGGCTGACATTGGTTTGATTACAATTATGAACCCAGATCCTCACCTTCTCAGAGGAGGAGGGTGCAAAGTGTCAGCTGTAAACAAAAGAAAAATGCAAATTAGGAAAAAAACCTCCAAATTCATGATAGATACATAATATTGAACCCAGACCTGGACCAGCCTCTTTGATTTAATAGCCCAAGGCATATTTAGTCTGGTCAGGGACATACACTTCTAAATTCTCAAGATTTGGCTTGCTGGCTGAGCCTATCAGAACATACGAAAGGAATGAAAATGTCTCAGTTGTTAAGCTTTTGGTTTCTCTCTAAAGAATCCTTCCTGCTGAGGTGAGATAAAACATCTGGATAATTTCCAGGCTTCCATCCTGACCGAAGCAGGATTTGAATTCATGGGTGGGCAGTTTCAGAAATGCTTTTTCTGACGAGTGGTAAACATGTGGGTGGTTTTGGGCACCGGGAGGTTCTTCTGCTCCTGCCTGTAAGCACATAGCAGGGAAGGTTGGCAAGATCTCACTAGGGCCTTCCCCCAAAGGAGGTACAAGTTTCCTAATCCTTGCTTTATGAGGGTTTCTTTCTTTCTCTGGTAACTGCAAGAACTGGGGGACGGTCATCAGCAGATCTTAAAGAATTTCAGCTTGCAAAATCTTCCAGATGTAATGACCGCTCTGGCTGGCATATCCTATGCTTTATTCCCTGCTCAGGAAGACCGTGGAACAATAGCAATAAGGCTAGGATTCCTCTGATTGAGTCAGATGTCTCCAGTGCAGACACCTACATTGGAAGTAGTGACCAATGTTTACACTTCCTTTGCTGTCTGTACAGGTCAAGCCAATAATGGAGACCAGGGTGCGATTTACCTCGTCCTAAAGGATACATCTCACATATCAGATGAATCACTCCCTACATCTTCAAATATCAAACATCTGAAAAGCCACCCTTTTTTTTCAGGGACGCAGTCTCCTCTTCATTCAATGAACCTCTTGCTATTGCAAGGGAGCTCTAGGAGTGGAAACTTGATGAAGTTCAATTCTTTTTTTGCTTAAGGACTCCAAGTAATTACTGAACCTTGATTCAACCCATCTAAATGCAGGCAGCTAGGTGAAGTACCTTCATTAGGCATGTAATTGTTGTAAGTTTCCTGTATAGCCACTGGAAAGAGAGGCACTTGGGAGGTTAATTCAGATATCTTGTGGGCTGAATTGCCTCCAGGAAGAGTCTGTCTTCCTCCTAAAGCAATTACATTTTCAGTTTACATACTACCGCAACTTAGATGGACTGAGAGACATTACGGCATATTAAAAGGGTGATCTTTTCGGTCCTAGTGAGTTTTTCTTCCTTTAGTCACAGGAAGCAACAGTGACCAAGGATTCAAGAGAGAGCTACAGGGCACGTCCTCACATTATTCTTGCTTTTCGTCACATAACTCTGTGTCCACATCTAGGTTTTAGACACACCTGAGTAAGACATATGCAATGCAACCAGGAACTGTGCAAAGCTCCTCTAATTGCTCACTTCATTTCAACCTGAATATTCATTCTGGTGCATCAAAAAAGTTCTGACTTTTTCTGGCAGGCCAAGGTTCATTCAGAACTCATGGTTCATTATCCATACAAGTGAGGTAAAGCACAGTATTTTGGGTTGAGATTCTCTTTCTAATTTGCAGCTCTTGTAGCCCAAACAGAAGGAGCTCACTTTTATACTGTGCATCTGATCTGTCCTGGATTATGACTGATGCCAATGCCATTGTCCTATTTCTATCGCAACCTTCAATGGCCACTAATGAACAAACTTCCCAAGGCACATCACGAATAATGCCACTTTTCTAGAAGTAACATCATGTCATTTTCCCTGTTGCCTCTTAAAAAAAAGAATGTCTGTCATTCATGGCATCCCTGCAGTCTCTGCCAGTTGGTTTCCCTCTTTATATTTGTTTTTTCAATTGCTAAGCATCATGCTCGGCTTAGCTTATGACATCTGCCAAAGCCACAGCACAGGATCATAGATGTAGAAGGCAGCAAGGACAAAACAGTTCCCGGACTGCTCAAACCTAATTTGAAGGTGTCTGTAGTACTGAGCATTTCACAGGTTGTCCCATCCCTGAGATGAGATTCTGTGATTCTATGATGAGCCTATAGCTTCTACCCAACAGATTCTGAAGTCAGGACAAGTTGAACTTTTGGCTATTGGTTCAGTTTGTGAAATGCTGTGCATCATGATAATTTTATTTGGCTTTATATGTGCACCATAAAAAGATAGTGAAGGACTCCAGTGGAGGGTTTGTAGGGGATGAATGTCCCTCATTATCATCTTGCTTGGGGCACTGCCAAAGCCACCGTGGCCATCACTGAGATCATTAGCATGATCAGAGTTAGGTTGAGATTAGTATGATGACTGGTTAAACTGAGACATGCATTTTGGTCACAAAACCCAGGACAATAGCTCTATCTGTCATAAGGGATCAAAGACAGAAAGCAATTTAATTCCTATGTTTTGACATGTTATCATACATCAGCTAAGCTGTAGTAACTGATAGCAACTTGTCCATAGCAAGGGTGAAATGAAAAGCACCACAACCTCCTCTGAGCGGCCTGGGGCACACTTTCTGTTCCAAGTTCAGGCCTGAAGAAGAGAAGTTCTTAGGCCAAAGACTAAGTAAGGCAAGTCATGTCCTGCAGGGGTTTTGGCGTCCATGCCAAAAATGAGATTTTTGAGACGTACCTGCAATGTAAGATGTGAGTGTGCTGTATGAGATGAGGGCACCACTTTTAAGGATCTGTTTGTTTGTTTTAGATATTGGGGGAGAGGGAATCATCATAATAGCAGAACGTTAACTAGAAGTGGGTTGATTGCTGAAATTTGCAGGGAAAAACACTTGGAAGCGGGGGGTGTGTGTGTATATATATATATATATGTAGTTTAAGATGCATTGAGTTGATTGTTTCCCTATATTCCTCCACCTCTTGAGATCAAGAGGTACATTTCTCTTAAGCCTTGATTTGTACTTAGATTGTCAGGAGCTGTCCTTTTAACTTACGGTTTGCACAGTACACAGTGCAGTGGAGCTCAAGGCCATGCCTGGTGCTTTTCGGCACACTGATAATATGAGTAAATAATAATCATTGTAACTGTTATATGACTGTTGGCCTTGTCAATGAGAACCATTGTCATTGACCAAGTGTTTCTCATTCACTGGCCAGTAACCCTTTCCAATTATTTTGTGTTCTGCGTTGTGTAGCCCTGGTGCAGATTACGGCTGGCATATGCCAGAAGGAAAGAAGGTTTTCACTCCTTCTCCTCTCTACGTTTACAGCACTGTGACAAGTCCAAAACAGAGGCTCTGGAGGATGATGAGATAGAGGAATTTTACAAGATACTGACAGAGAGGAAGGAAATAGACAAGATCTTCCAAAAGTACTCAGATGCAGAAGGGTTTATGTCCTGCCAGAACCTTGTGAGGTTCCTCTATGAGACTCAGCAAGAAGAAGATGCTGTTGTTGCTGCCCCTGCCTTAATTCAGAGATATGAGCCCAATGAAAGAGGTAGGTTGGAAACCCTGGATGGTTTGGTTCAACTATGGCTGATGAACTATGAATTACTTTGCTGCTGCTTTCTTCTGCAGCCATGTGTCATTTTTCTCCTTGCAGCTGGTTCTAAAACACCAGTCTTCTAGGGGAACGTTAGCAGCTCTAGTAGAGGAGGGCACAGGAGAGCCTAGGAAATATTTCTCTTCGATTTTGACTTGGGTACACCAAGCAGCTAGAGAGGGACTGATATAGAGTTGGCTAGAGGGTGATGAAATTCCTGAGGGAAGGGCTCTGATGGCTTATTCAAATGTCAAGACCTCATGTGGCTTTGCAAGGTTAAGAACGTAGCAATATTTCTGTTCTCCACAAGCGGGAATGGAGGCAGATGTTTTTGAATGTGGGCATCTGAAAAGTCACTGGATGATGAGATCTCCGAGTAGAGGGCCAAGAAGGTGACAGCTGTTTAGGAGACCAATCACAGAACTGTCTTTCTGCTCAGAAATTAAGTGAATCATCAGTCTGGAGCACCTTGGAGGACATGTTCAAGAAACAAACACAGGATCATAGGCTGTTTTTGCACTATCCTGGTATACCTTCAGGAGAGGGACAATGCTTTGCAGATGTCAGACTTGGGGATTAGACTGAGATCTAGCTCAGTCCCTCAAGATGGGGAGATCTCGATTTCTCCCCAGAGTTGGGTAATTTGCATTTACTCTTTGCAAATCACGTATTCTTTGGATAATCTAGACAGGATTTATCTGGCTATGTTTAGACATCTGACAACTTCTCTGTGTTGGCATGAAGCAAGGTTGAAGTGCTCAAATGGAGATTTTTAACTGTAAATCTCTAGAGACAGGTGAGGTAAGTGCCGTCTTTGACACTGTTAAGGTTTTATCAAGGACAGTATGTGTTGTAAAAAGCCATGCTTGTGAAGGGGTTTTAAAAGCATTTTCAGGCAGATGAAGCTGTCATCATCTTCTGAACAGCATCAATATCTTTACTATTAGTTGAATGCCTAGGGAGCACATTTTGCCTTTGAGATCCTCTGGAGAGCAGTAGGCATCATGGTGAAGATGATGGCACAACCTGATGGTGTCAGATTTTCAGTATGGGGTTTCTGTCTATTTATCTGGCAGCCAAGAGGGGTAACGCCATGACCAAAGATGGTTTCCTGATGTACCTGCTGTCCGATGATGGGAATATATTCAACTCCTCCCACCGTAAAGTTTACCAGGATATGACTCAACCTCTCAGTCACTACTTCGTGTCATCCTCACACAACACCTATCTTATGGAAGACCAGCTCACAGGTCCAAGCAGCACAGAAGCCTATATCAGGTAATGTATGTGTGTGTGTGAGAGGTTGACCTCTTTCTTACAGAAGACATAGGGTGCATCTATACTGCTAGATGCAGGAGAACGAAGAAACAATCTCCCACCTTGAGACCAGGCAATATGAACTGGCCCATGTTCACATCAGGGTGAGCTGTTTCTAAACCAGGTTGGCCATGCCCTTCTTTTCATAACACTTTGACCTGGGTCTCTGCTGGGCCCCATGTGGTGTCCACCTGACTGTAAGATGTATAATTACTACATTTGGGAGTAGTTTAAAATATCTGCAATCATGTTGAGGCTGGATTGCAACCCTCTAGAATGGGGTTTTCAAAGCATAGTGCTGAAGGGGGTATATTGCATTCCCCAGAATATGGCATGAGAGAGTGCAAGAAGCTTACAAGGTGCAAAGATTTCTGGGATAGAGCTGCAGGACTGTATAGGGACTGGAAGGAGCCAAAATGATGCATGCTGTCATGATGTTTATGATCTGCACTGCCTTCTGGGAGTAGCCCCTGGCATGGACTATCCCTAGAAGCATGCTGGGGTTTATTTTGGAGAGACCTAGTTGGAGCAGTCCAAAAAAAGAGGTACAATGTGAGCTAATGAAGCAGCATGGGTGATCAGGAAACTTATGCCCAGTGCCTCTTTATCAGCTCAGGTGCTCCCACAGCATCCCTGGACAGAACATTAGGAGTTGCCTACTTCTGCCTTTAACAATGACCTCTGTCTGATGTCTCATGGTCAGATGTTTGCAGTAGCCTTTACTAACTTGCACAACCACCTTACATTTCTTCTGCTATGACCTGTACTTTTATGAAATGAGACCATGTTTCCTTATAAGTCAGCCAAGCACTGCAATTCTATCTTTGTTTATTACTTATCTGATTCTCAGGGAGCAATGACTGACTAGAGTCACAAGCTCAGACAAGTAGAGAGTGAAATCTGGCACAAGGTGCTT
Source organism: Nyctibius grandis (assembly GCF_013368605.1). Taxonomy (NCBI): domain Eukaryota; kingdom Metazoa; phylum Chordata; class Aves; order Nyctibiiformes; family Nyctibiidae; genus Nyctibius; species Nyctibius grandis. The sequence goes on from NC_090664.1 coordinate 54,505,883, forward strand.
TTCAGTAGCTGTTTGAATTCCTCTTACAGTATCTTAAAATTACAGAATTATGTTTTGATTGTAAAAAAACCCCCATGATTCTTAATGCGATGAGTTAAAAGAGTTGTGTTATCTGAAACGTATAGGGAGTTACTGTAAAAGAAAGAGACGAGATCACCTCCTAGACAGATAAGTCTGTACAGGGGGAACCTACATTTGAAAGTAAATTAAAATGAAAGTATGGATATGTAGAGGTGGGAGTTCTGAGTGGAAATTCAGTCTGTAGACTTAGTTTGGGAAACTGGCCCTCAGCAGTCTCGCCAGCTATGGTGGAGTTCCCACAGCTTCCTCCCTGACAGCTCTGAGGATTCATCTCTCATGTCTTATCAGATCTAGATGATGAAGTCATATAATCCAGGCTTTGTGGCCTGGTTTCTAAGGCTGACTGTCTTACTGTCTTTCTTCCAATGCAGCCACTCTTGATCTTCTCTTCACCATCTTTGGGAAAAGACTTGGGGCACAGTCATGAGTGTCCTTTCTCATCTGACACTCACTATGACTTCTTCTTTGGATAATTCTTACCTTGGACTTTCACTACGTCCTTTCTCAGATCCCACTGTGCTTTCCTTGCTCAACCTTGAGCTCTCTTTGCTGAGTCTGAGCTCTCCTGATCCCATCCTTTCTCCATCTGCTTTCCTGTTTTTCCAAGCTCCTCTTTTCTCCCTTGCTCCCTGAACTTCCCATCAGCCTTCCCAGGCAATACCTGTGCCTGATGCACTCTCATTTTGAGACAGAGCAGAAGGTTTAGAACCCAACCAGGTCCCTTCTTTGTTTCCAGAGCCCTCACCAAAGGCTGCCGATGTGTGGAACTGGACTGCTGGGATGGCCCTAACTCGGAGCCCATCATTTATCATGGCTACACTCTCACCTCCAAGATCCTCTTCAGCGATGTCATTAAGGCCATCAAGAACTATGCTTTCAAAGTAAGGATGAGGGAGCCTCTAAGATTTCTCATACTGCACAACCCAAGACTGATAGTAGGTCTCTGCCCTCCCACCAGAGACCATAAACAGTGAAGACTTCACCTTAGCATTTCCCATGGGTACAAGATGTGTCCTTCTCTCTGGGCATCCATGTTCTGCTTTCTGCAGAGATCCATTCCTGGGAGTTGCTGGATAGGCAGGGCACTATCTGAGGATGAGTTTGAATCTATACCAGTACATCTGCATCCTAGACCCCACTGCAATGAAAATAATCCCCAGTATCTTGAGCATACCTGGTGGAAAAAGCAAACAATCCCATGATTTGTGTGGCTTTCATGTCTCAAGGTCCATTCCTAGTTTAGAGGAACCCATGTGCATGTGTTTTGGAGGGACTGATGCGAAGGACTACTTCTACTCTGCTTTAAAATGAATGAGTAGGTCTGGAGTCTTCTATGGCAGTGCTGGGCCAGCAGCCCTTAGAAAACCTTGGGTCTGTCCAGACTCACTGGGCTTCCTGCTATTTTCCTTCAGTGCACTAGTATCAAGTTTTGTTTGGGGCTATAAAGCAGTGACAACGACAATGCCTTCAGCACACAAAATGACTAGGGTGGGCCACAGGAAACCAGATCAGGTCTATGCACAAATGGAGGAAGGATTCATGTCACCTAAGGATTTGAGCAAACCCAGTGATTTCAAAGCCTCCCTTCCCAGTCCTTCCTCTGAGGTAGGAAGGTTCTCTGATCCACAGTGCAAGTGGAGAATGGAGGCACAGGGAGCTTCATCAAAGTGCCCCAGCAAATCTGTGGGAGGCATCCTGACCCAGCCTGGTGCCCTGTCCACTGGATCATCATCTCTGTAAGGCATCAGCAGAGATATGAGTAGCTACTGCACAGTTAAATTTGCCTATTTGTAACAAATCCTCATTTTAGCAGAATACTAGACCCTACTGTTGACACGTTTATTTCCAGATAAAACAGCACTGGAGTTTATATCAATTGCTATCGACTGGTGAAATTGCAGAGTTCACTGATGATGTATGTTGCTGTCTTGTTCTAGACCTCGCCATACCCTGTCATCATCTCCCTGGAGAACCACTGCAGCGTTGACCAGCAGAAGGTCATGGCTCAGCACATGACGACGATCCTGCAGGACATGCTCTTGGTAGCCCCAGTCGATGGAAACAAATCCCAATTCCCCTCCCCAGAGGTAAGCAAGGCCACTCTAGCACTTTCTGCCTTCTCAGGGTGGGACAAGAGAGAGATCTGTCTTCTTGCTGGGTGCCAAGTAGTGGACAATATGCCTGAGGACTGGTGGGAACTGCACTTGCTGAGGAACAGAGACTGTCTGTGGGCAGTGGTAGAATAAGAAATAAGAGTATCTAGAAGTAGCCTGTGCATAGCAAGCACAAAACTCCCTGTTGCTCCTTGTTTTTTGTCTAAGATCTCAGAGGAGACATCCCTGCAGGACTGAGGACATTCCTGGTCTGTTTATCAAGGCCAGGGAATGTCCTTCATCCCTTGAGGAGGTTGCTTTTCTGGCTTATCCCAGAGGAGCTGAACCCTGAGGGACTGTCTTATGTCTGGTCCCCACACCCCAAAGCTGAATATGACCGTCTTCAGGCTAATCCTCTGAAGCAATATTAGGTTGCTGCATATGCAAGGAAGATTAGCACCACACGGAGTGACTACAAGGTGTCTCTGTGTTTTTAATCCAGCAAGATTGTACACTGCCTGATTTCATGGTAGGTGAGATGTTTTGCTCTGTGCTGAGTGATGTACCATGCACTCCCCTCCACCTTGGGTGCTCTACTGTGGAGATCCAGACTGCTGGTTAGGAAGCCATGAGGGCTGGAAGGACAGCTGTGATTGCCTGCCCCTCAAAACTCAAGGGGAGAACCAGTACAGGTAGCCTAAAACTGTATCAAGCACGAAGTGTCCTCCCACTGAGAATGGAGATGTCCATGGAGGACAAGGGGAGGCAGGAGGCTGCATAGAGATGTCCCTTTGATTCCCATGAATCAGGGCAGCCATGAATCTGGGAGCTGAGCTCGGGCCCTGCAGGGGGAAGATGTATAGCTCTCAACAGTGGACTGCCACTATAAAATCATTAGCTGACAATCAGAAAAAATTGGACATGGAATCTTGATATGAAAAAAAAGTTTCCAAAACAGAAGCCAAAATGAAACATTCATCTGCTTCCACCCTTTGGGTTTGTGTTTTCTTTCTTTTCTCTTAAGCACTTTGCAGAAACAGAATTCTATGTGGACAGCTGCAGTCCCCTTTAAATTGCATTTCTTTGCTAAAGAAATCATTTGCCAAAAATTGGATGAGCATGCCTAGCCAGAGCTGGAAGGAATTTGTGGGTGGGATAAAACTGGCAGTCAGCAGGGGAGAAAGGAGAGGAAAACGATCCACCCAAAATATCTTCTATATTTGTTCTCCCTCTCCCTTTCTCTCTTTTCCCTTTCTGACTTTCCCCTTTTGTTTGGGAGTGTCATGCCTCGCTTGATACAATGCCTAGCACAGAGGGAAGCTGATCTGGGTTCGTCCCTAGGCTCCAGTGCAATAAATCAGGATGAATCATAATTTTTAATGCTGCTGCTGCTTCAGCAGGACCTTTGCACTGGCACAGACAAGGTGCCTTCATTTAAGAAGTGGCTCTCCCAGGGTGAGGATACACCCAACATGGAGACAGGTCTCTTTTGGCCTTAGTAACCAGCTGTTACTGAGTTGGAAAAATCAAAGGCTTCAGTGTCACCTCCTGGCTTGCTATTTATGCCTGGTGCAGGATCGGGAAAGCTGCTGATGGCTTTTCAAAACACTGCCTTGTGACCAGAGGAATGATATGAAGACAGAAAGGAGAAACACCAGGGGAAGAAATGTGTGATGTGAGTGTAAGGGAATGACCCCAGATTCCCAAAGATGCTTTTCCCGTTCCTGTGCTCATCTAACCTCCTGCTCCGATTGTCCAGACCGACACGTGTTCCCAGATGGAACTAGAGAGCCCGTATCTACCTTAGTGAATGGATTTGGGCTGATGTGCTCCATTGGAGGGACTGATCCATTTAGCTTAAAGGGAGAAAAATTGCCAATGTAGCAAAACCTATCTTTTTCCCTCTAGTACTTTTCCTCTGCCTTTCTGCTATGTGAACTAGGACAGTGCAAGGGACAGGCAGGGGACTCTACCATCCCACACCTCTGCTGTGCCACCAACAGTCCCATCAGTCACATCCATTACTGTGTCCAGTCCCCCCATTTGACATCACTTTGGGCCATGCAGCTCAGGAACCACTTCCAGTATAGCAGTGCAATACAGGGCTCAGCACAACTAGTGTCAGTAGCCGGGCAGCTGACATGCTCTGCCCTGTGCTCATGGCAAGGCAGAAAATGCCTCTAGATTTGTCTCAGCTTAGTCCAGACCATGTTCAGTCACAGGTCTCTTAAGTCAGCAATGGACCCTGGGAGCTGTCTGCCCGGGAGGGTTGCTTTTGCACCATACACTCAGCATGAATATGGTGCCTTATGCCTAAATCCACATCTATGTCTTCCTCCAAGGTAGGCTCAGCTTGTGTCAGCCTTGTCTGCAGTGCATCTTCTTGGCTGAAGTTCTTGAGCTGAGTTTCCCTCAAATCTCTCAAAACCTCCTTTGATAATGTGTTTCTTCCCCTTTTCTGGAGACTCTCTTCATCCTGTGGTGCTGCTCATTGTTAAACACTGCAGCACTTCAGTTTACAACTATGCTGAAAGACATACATGATGGAGATGTGATATCAATCAGTGCATCTGGTCTGCACATCTCATTATGAATGTGAACATGTTAATCTTCACAGCTCAGAAATCTGGGGAGATGGGTATCTTCATCCAGAGAGTGGGATGTGAGGTGGCAGTGCACAGACCCTGTATATCCATGTATGTGAGCACTTCACTTTGGGCTCCTTTGAGAACTAGTTAATACAGCCGGGGGAGTTGGAGGTGTGGCCCACCTCCTCGTAAGTGTTTGTCCAAATAGACAAGAAGAAACACACCCTGGGAATATTTAATTCTCTCTGTTGACTCTAAAGAAGGTGTTGAAGGCACAGAAAGTTTGATGAGGTGGATCAATTTACAAATCTTCCACTTCCACTGAGAGGAAAACTGGAAATCAGACCTTGTCATGGGTTTCAGGTTGCTAATAGGGGCAAGAAACTTTCAGGCAGGATAAACGTGTGTATGTAGATGTTTTAAAATCCTCTGCTCTTTACAGCTTTGCTCCTTCTGATAAAATGAACAGTGCTTTCATTTAAGATGGTTGCCGTGTCCCAATTCACAGACTCCCAAAGGAAGCAAAGCCATGTGTCAGAACCATTTCATTTGCAGAGCTGAGCTCATTCAGCACGCAGTAGAAAAGGTGGGAGAGCAGGGGAGCTCCACCTGTGGAGAACTAAGGCAATGTGTTTTACAGGGCACATGAGGAAGGGAAAGAGTTGCACCTCTTCCAGCAGCCACTCCACTGTATTTTCTCAGTAGAGTCCAGTGTTCTTGTAGCCTTTCCCATTTTCTTAAGTTGTATTCAACCTTGGGCTTGTCACAGGCAGTTGGAATAGCTTTATGGTCTACTTAGAGAATGTTTATCGAGTATTTCAGCTAACACTTCTTCCTAAGACAAGGGATCTGCTCAACGGAGCTCAACTGATGAGCTGAGTTTCTTTCACCTCAGGCTAGAAATACTTAATATCACATGAAGGGGAACCAAGAGAGATGGAACAAGTGTGTGTGTGTGCTTGTCTCTGTGTGTATCAGCTTATTTAAAAACTTGTTAAAGAAGATAAGCACTCAGATTTTGGACTTTGCTTCCTAGCACCCATATTAAATGATGTAAGACAACGTTTGGGACGGGCATCTTCTGCAGGGTGGATTCAGTGCAATGCTACTCTAGAACAGCATCTTCTGCAGGAAATGGAGATGAAAATGCTCTGTTTTGGGGTGAATCTCACCCCTCATTGTGGACCAATAAGCTAACGGATCGCTTCTGGAGTTAGGTGGCACATGGACTGCTCTCCCTCATAGGCACGGTGGAAGTCACCTGCACAGGGGGATGCTAAACCTCTGCAATGCAACAGGACTCCAGAAGGACTCTTAGATTTCAAGGCCAAAAGGAGACCACCATAACTGCCCTACAGAGAGTCTTGTATAACACAGGTTGGGCTGACCATTGTCCCTGTGCCCATGGGGAGCATCTGCAGCATATCCAAGGTTTCCCAGAGTAACCACAGTCTAGACAGTATAACAGTAGCACCAAGGACGCACTGCTGGCAGCCCTGGTATGGGATGTGGTGAGGAGATGAGGTGGAGGACACATTGCTGTGCCTTCACTGCTGATGTTATTCAGCTATCTAGGATGGGTCTGTGCCAGAAATTACACCTCTCACTTGCTGGACAGGCTGTCCTGAACTGGACGACCTTCAAATGGGCTAGTAGCACTACTGGTAATTAAGAATCAAGCAACCAGCCCCAAATACCTTATCCCTAGTTCTCTACTGTTGAGCTGTGAGATGAGGTGGTAAGGTTTCTTAGGGGACATTAGAAAGCAGAGGCAGATAATAGCATATTATATAGCAGGATGCTATCTGCAGCCTGCAAAGGCCAAGAGAGACTCCTCTGCTTCCCTCCCCGCTGTCCCCAGTGCAACCCCTCCAGGCTTGTCCGTTCGAAGTATTGACAGGAGCATAGAAACTCATGCAGAGCTGGATTTCACCTTCTACCAGTGGGTGTTGTGGAAGGACAAGGAAGAGCTGGATGTTGAGCACAGGAGGGTGGTTAGAGACATGTGAGCAGCAGACTGAAGTGAGACTCTGAAGATGACCCGACTCACCTCCCTGCCATGGATGTGAAGAAGCAGGTCACAGCTTTTCCTGTAAGATGGCTGAGGGTCTGGGAGCATGGAGGATGGTCTGGGGATGGGGAGGAAGATACTGCTATGCTCTGACTGCTCCTTTGGGCCTTTTATTCCCAGTAACTGTACTTTCCTTCCAGCTGCCCTTATGTAGCTTTTGAGTGACAGGGAAAGTGTCCCAATGTAAACAGATCATTTGTGGTAGCTGAAGAAAAGTGCTCTTGGCTGCTGCCTCGGGTGCCAGCATCAAATTTCAGCTCAAATCAAGCTTCATCCACAGCTTAGCTGGGTGGTGGTGAGGAGTTGGGCGGGTCTCTGTGAAGACGTGGTGCAATTTTCTTGCACCCACAAAGAGGGAACAGTGTTCTTTCAAAATGCCTGTGTTGCTTTATAAAATCCCCTTGGTTTTCCACAGTCCTGTCATTTGAAAACGCTGCTTTTGCTGTTGTGGAAAGGGCAAATACCGGGTGCCACTGAGAGGGGGGAGACATCCTACTCGGAGTGAGGGGTTGTGTTGGCTAATTCTGAGATTGCATTTTTCTGGAACAACTAGCACCCTCCAAAGCCAGGACTGTGGAACACATCCATGTGGCAGCAAATCTCCCAGTGACTTCACTGCAAGCTGCAGGATCTAGGGGTGCTCCTGGGCTGAATTATCTGATTTTGTAGCATAATCCACTCACTTGGAGATTGCACCCAGGTAGTCATTTTCTCACTACTGCTCCCTGCTTCCAACATCCCTGCTGCCTTGTTTGGGTTCAGAGTCAGCCCTCTCGAGGCTTCAGCCTTCCTCCCATGGTCAGATCTTGCACAAGAGATACATCAGTGGTGTGGTGGTCTGCGAGCAACCATGCACTGTTAATGTGTTCCTTCACCTGAGGTTTTATGAGTTGATTCAGCACAAGAAATGTGCTCCTTGGATAAGCTCAGCAGCCAACTGTGTTACATTGGCACATGCTGCTGGTTATCATTGGTGGTGTACCATGGTAGCAGTTGCAGGATAAGTTCTTTCAGAAGAGGAGGTATCTTTGGGAAAGGCTTGGGAACTCTTCCTTAGGCTGTCAGCACCCAAAGATTTCACCTGCAAGATCCCTTACATATTAAAATCCCGTGTCTGCTATGCATGAGGTACCTGTCCAGAAGTTAATGGACCTCTCTCCCCATTAAAGGGTCTAGCGGAGCAGAGGGCTGCACTGCTTCAGTCCCTGCATGGATCTCATACTGTTTCCCAAGTTGTGTGTGTGTTTATAACCATACATTGCAGAGACCTGGGTAGATTAAATAACAGGGCCATGCAGAGGGGCAGAAACAGTGCCACAAACAGCTCCTGTGAGCTCTGACCTCCAGCCTTGGCCTTGTTTGCTGAGCCACATTCAGCTTTGAAAAGAATAGTGTGTTTTTATTGCCTCTAACAGCACAAGAGTTTAAGTTGTCTAGTTGAGGGGACGGACAGCTCTGTATCAGATGGGAATCAGTGGGCTCTCTGGGGTGTTCAGACTCATGGCTTGTGGTCTCAGACACTGGCCAGAGGCAGGGCAAGGCCTCAGTGGAAAAACAGACTTATTTTTTATTTGTATCTATTGATAATAACCAGTGACTGATGCAACTCTAAAAGGTCCTGGCCCTGGTTGCAGCTGAGGAGCTGTTATATCCTTGCTCCTTCAGGCAGGACAGAATCTTTTCTAATCACCAGCTATTTTGTCCACTTTTCCTTGTGCAGCAATTGAAAGGGAAGGTCCTTGTGAAAGGCAAGAAGCTGAGCAGGCAGGAGGACCCCACCGGAACAAATGGGAACAACAACCTGGAGGCTGAGGATGTCTCTGATGAAGACGAAGCAGCTGAAATGGAAGATGAATCTGTAAAGACCGAGATACAGCAGAAGGGGAAGGTAAGTAAAAGAAGTAACTGAGTCCTGAAATGGGGCAGACCTGAAGAGACAGAAAAGCTATAAACTAGATTTTTGCCTATTGCAGAAGGCTATGAAGTCCTGCATCAGGGAATCCCATCTTGTTAGCCTATCCCATGACTCATGCTGGGAAACCACTTTCTAGGTGGGCTTTGTACCATGCCAAAAAAACCCCAACCAACAAACAATTGAAATATGCTTTTAATATGTTCCCAGCTAAGACAGTTTTCAGCGTGTTTTCAGCTACTCAGCTGGGGATATGGAAGGGTGAATTGTTAGCTGGAGCTAAGAACCCTGGTCCTTGCTTAGTTCAATGATGTCTGTCCCAAGCACAGAGATCTTGCAGAGCCAACCAACCATGAAGGTTGGCTTCTTTCCTTAAAATGAGGCTGGAGGACCCTGCGGCTGAGGCAGGTCATGTAGCGCTGATGGAAGCAGGGGAAGTGCACTTGTTCAATCTATCTCTGTCTGATTTCCAGACATCTGTTTGCATGGGACCATCAAGAATTTGTTTGTTACGAGCGGCTGGTGCTTTTCTAGTCACATTTTGAGACATACTTGCACCCTCACTGACCATGTGTTTCTGACCTGGAGGAGGTAGGGAGGGAAGAGCTACGGATCTATGGGGAAGGGGTGGCCGGTTACCAAAGCAATTGGGATGACTATTTCTGGGAAGAAAAGGCTGACCTTTACACCAGTGTTTTTGTTCCTCACGTGAGGACATTCATTTGTCCAGACTGCAGGTCATTGTGAAGGCCATATCTCTTATGGACCAGGTTCATAGGTGATATAAATACATTCAGCCCCACTGATGGCAAAGCTGATTGACATTGCCTCTGGATCTGGTGTGATCTGTGCTTCCCCTTGCTGATTTGCTCACTCTTTGAGGGTCATATTTCTTTCTCTGAACTGTAGTCAATAATGTGTATAATTTTGAAGTCTTTCATTTTCTTCCTTACCTCTGATGGGAGCTGGTGGCTCTCACTTCACCCTTGCACCAATGAATGTGACTGTCGAGTAGGAGACACCTACATTATGAGAACTTAATAATTCAAGAGAAAAAAGCTCAAGCTCTGTGAAGGCCAAAACATCCCTCCCTTCCCCTTATTTTCAGGTTTGCATGTTTGGCACCAGAACAGTACAGAAAACTCATTGCTAAGGCTCAGTTGTGAATTTTATCAGCTGGAGGCAGCCATTGATGTTGAAATACAAATGATCGTGCAGAAGGCAGCAGAAAGGGTATCCCACCAATAAAGAGAGAATCCATCTGGAGGACATCATGCAACAAGGGTGCTGGGAGAGAAAAGCATCTGTTGTGTGAAATCTTCTCTTAGCTCACCAATACAGGCTGATTGGGTTGTTCCTGTGTTTGTGGCCCTAATCACTTGTGAGCTGTGATAGCCAAGCTGAAATACTCATGCATATAATAACATGCAAATAAGTGCAGAAGGAGGGACAGCCCAGATTAAATGAAATATTCTTGGTAGTAACACTTCGGAAGTCAGTGATATCATTGGACAGGCCAGGATGGGCCTGAGAGGGCACTGATGCTTTGAGAGGAGAGATTAGCACTCTCCATGCAGGGCAAGGGACATGGCAAGGGCAGTCTGACCCTTTTGCACCCTCTCTCTGCATAGGGATGCCACTGAGTGTTGATAGTGTGCATTGTTTTCATGTGAAGATGGTGGAGAAGAGAAGCCCCAGGGGTCCTAGACAAAACATTGTTATTACTTTTGAGTATGACGGCAGAAACTCCCCACAAACCTCATGCTTTCCTGCTTACAGAGTGATACCTTGAAGCTGGCCAAGGAGCTGTCAGACACAGTTGTCTACTGCAAGAGTGTTCATTTCAATGGCTTTGAGGACCCCAGCCATCCTCGAGCTTTCTACGAGATGTCATCGTTCACGGAGAGCAAAGCTCTGAAGCTAGCCCAGGAGTCTGGTATGTATGTTCTGCCCTGGCAAAAGATCATCCTCTGTCCCAGTCCCCCATAAAGGGACAGCTAGAGATGGTTAAGCATGAGGAAAAGGCATCCCAAAAGATGCACGTCACTGAGAAACAGTGGGAATAACTTAATGTCCTAGAAGCTGTTACCAAGAAGGGCATTTTATACAGGTAGTTCACATTCAGCCAGACTCGCTGGGCAGAGGAGCAGTGTATACAGCAGCATCAAGAAGAGATAAAAGTAGCCCCCACCACTGAAAGGGCCATTTTCTTCTTTTTTTTTTTCTGTAGGAACCAGTTTTATTCATCACAACATCAGGCACCTGAGTCGGATCTACCCTGCAGGCTGGAGGACAGATTCTTCCAACTACAGCCCCATCGACTTGTGGAATGTTGGCTGCCAGATTGGTGGGTGCAACTGGGAAGTTGGAGAGGGTCAACGTGGCTGGGTCACCTATGACCTGGCTATGGAGGGGCTTTAGCAGAGGTAGATGTGCGATCTCAAGCTGTCTGCAGGCAGAGAGGCTCAGCGGTCACAGGGAGAGATCAGCTTTTCAGCCAATGCTCAATGACTTTTCATAGACCATATTCTGGCCCACCTCAAAACCGTTAGGAGAGCATTTCCTGGACATTAATGTGCACATCCCTGCAATTTCACTGGAAGCAGAGTTATTGCCATTTAAGAAAGGAGGAGGGAGTCAGGAGTTACAGTCACTTACTGAAAAGCGTGCTGAAATCTCTGGCAGAGGTGTAAATCAAACTCAGTCCTCCTGAGCCCTAGAGCAAGGCCATAACCACAAGGGCCAAGCCATGGCCTGAGCTGTTCCCTGTAGTCAAAGCAGCACATCATAGCTACTCCCAGAGCGTTGAGGCCCCTGATGGCATATTGGTGTCTCAGGGATTTGATGAAAACAAGGGTCCCAGAGCCTGTTAAGTGAATTATGTTGTAGCTCTCATCCAGAAAACCTGGTGCAGTGGTTAAGTGGGCAGGCTGGCGATGACATGCTTGGCTCTCTTGGTGATGCTGGATGTTGGAGATGTCCCAGTTGTGCCTATGTGGCCCAGCCAGACAAGAGAAGCTGCAGATGCAGGGCTCCCTGGCCCCCAGCCATGTAGACCTGCATGGTCTGGATGTGCCTGGCAGCATATGAACCCACTGGGTCCTGCAGCCCCCATGGGGGGGCACAGGTAGCACCCATTGGCCTGTCTCCCCAGCATTGAGTCTGGCCTACCAGGGGAGTCCCTGGGAAGCAACATCGAGTCCCTCGGGGTACACTAAGGCCAGACCTGCATGCCTTCTTCTTCTGTACTTCTGCATGAGGAGCTCAGACAGTGAGGAGCTCTAGTCTAACCAACAGGGGGATCAATGCCCCTCACGATGGTAAATAGAAATAGGCATATCTGTGTTAGAAAGGAGGTTTTATAATAAGGCTAAGAAGCCAGAGAAACAATCTGAGAAGGATTTGCTGGCTTCACTGCAGGAGATAAGTCCTTCAGCATAGAAATGAATAGGTTTATCTAAAAGATGCAGTTGCCCAACCAGGTGACAGAAATTCAATGCTGGACAGTTTTTGACCCTGTGGCAGGCAGGAGGACAACTGAGTTGGCTGTAGTGACTCCTCCTGTCTGTAACATCTCTGAATGCAAGAGATCCTCAGGGGCAGCAGACTGTGAGGGTCAGAGTTTATCACTGCTCTTTGAAGCATGGAAAAGACAGTGTTTATGTCCAAGAAGTGCAATTTCATGTGAACAGAATTAGAACAAAAAGCCTTCTATCAATTTATCTGAAAGTGACTGAATTTATTTATTTATATTGCAGTTGCCCTGAATTTCCAGACACAAGGCACCGAAATGGATGTTTACCAGGGTCGGTTCCAGGACAATGGGTTTTCTGGGTATGTCTTAAAGCCGGAATTCCTCCGGGATGAGCAAACCAAATTCAATCCAAAATCCATCACAGAAGGAACATGGGGGACAAAGAAGAAGCTTCTACTTAAAGTAAGAATAGAAATCGGAAAATGTCTCAGTAGCATCCACCTTTGGGGCTGGGGGGGCCATGTAGGTTGTACCTTCTCCTTCTCCTGATCCCACCTGGGCAATGTTATCCTAACCCTACTAATTTCCCGCTGCTGGGGTCTCTGCTTCAGTCCTGCATGGGCTCTCATCCTCCAGGGACTTACTCACATGTTTAGTGTTCAGCAATAGCAGAGGTTAATGACAATATTCACTGTCGTTACAGAAACATACAGGCAGACTTGCAGTTAACAGTCGCCACTGTTGTTTCCAAGAATCATCTGATCATGTGGGACAGTTAGAAAAGTTGCCTGCCCCTTAGCCAGATGGCTGAGCTGGAGCAATGCTCATTAGGTGCTTTGGCTCATGACAACTTCCTCTGAAGGATGTCACAACGCTGGCTCTGAAAGACCAGCATCAGCTTGTCACAACAGGTCCTGCACTCCTGGACATGGAGAGGGATGTTTGACAGGGAGCCCCCCCTCCTAATGATGTCCTGACCTCTTCCTCTGCTTCCTCCACAGATCATCTCTGGTCAGCAGCTGCCCAAGGTGAACAAAAGCAAAAACTCCATTGTTGATCCTAAGGTAACGATAGAGATCCACGGCGTCCAACAGGATAACAACAAGAAGCAGACCAAAGTCATTGAAAACAATGGTAAGGGGGTTTCTTCCATGCTGTGCTCCCATGGGGCTGTAACCCTGTGGTTTCATGGAGCAGAGAGTTCCTTGCCAAGACTACTGCCCTGTGGCCAGGCCTGCCCAGGTGCTCCCAAGCCTGCCACGCTAAGCAGATACTTGAGGTGCTGTTGGCCTGCTTCAGTGCAGGGATGCTGGTTATAGACTGCTGGTGGCATGAACTAGCCCCACAGACTGATGTCCTTATGGAGAATTACTTTGAGGGGTTCTTTCCTCTCTTTTCTCTCTAAGATGTTTGGAGAGAGAAATTCCCTGCAAACAACATCAGCCACATGAGTTGTTTTGAGGCTGGCCACCAAATCTGTGGAGCTAGAGATTTAGAAGTGCTCTTTACCTCCATGCAGTTGGACTTGACCTGGGATGCATGGGTCCCCACCAAGATCTTCCCAGAGAAGGCTTCTTGTGAGGCTGATTTGATCCTGAAAATGTCACAAACTCACAAAAGATTGAGGTTGCAAGGGACTTTGGAGGTGTCTGTTCCAGCCCCTGCCCAAAGCAGGACCAACCTCAAAGTTAACTCAAGTTGCTCAAGGTATTGCCCAGATGAATTTTGAGTATCTCGAAAGATGGAGATTCTGCAGACTCTGGTATCTCTCAAGTGATCCAGTCTTTGACTGGCCTCATGATAAAATAAGATATCCCCATTCTTAATCAGAAATTCCCCTGTTGCAGTTTGTGCCCATTATGCATCGTGGTTTTGCTGTGCACCTGTAAGAATAGCCTGTCTCTATCTTCTGTATAAGGAGGTAGCGGAGGATGCCAATAATAACCCCCTTATCCTTCTCCAGGTTGAATAACTTGACCTCTCTCGGCCTCTTCTCATATGTAACACAGTCTGTGCGAAAGGAGAACATTTCCTGTAGCTCTGACACATTTCTGAGTGTCAGAAGGCAGGGACACTCTTCAGAAGGCAGGGACACTGCATCTCCTCTCAGCCAAAGTGGCACTTAATGCACATCACAGCAATGTTACAGTTGAGGGGTGAAAGCCATAAGCCCCCATCTCCAAAGAGCTGGGCTCAAGCCTTACCCAGCACTGACCTCAGAGATCTCACAGACATTTCACCTCCCTGTGGACCATTTCTCATCAGTCAAACATGGCTTTGATTTCCCTCCATACACTGAGGGTCTGAATATTGTGACCTTCTGAGTTTGCAGAGGACAAGTTCAGCCCTCTCTCCTGCAGGAGTAATGAGGTAGTAGGAGTCTGAGAAATCAGCTCTCACCCTCCTGCTGACAAACACACAGGTACACACACACACACGCTGCTTTTCTGCATGGAGTAAGAGACAAGAGCTAGAAAGCCAACGCGTATTTTCCTCCCTGCTAACAATGTTTCCCTTTTCCTCTTTCCTGTTCGAGTAAATCTGGCCTGGCTTCTAAAGCTTACGGCCATTTCCGTCACCTACAATGATTTTTATCATGTCTCAAGTGAAAGCCGTGTAGGGCCAGTTCTCAGGGCTGCTCAGCACACCCAGCTCCACAGCCAGCCCTTGAATGGCTGGCGGGATGCTGGAGGGATGCTGGAGGGAGTGTTGCCCAACGGAAAGTGAATCGAACCATGAAAACCTCAATGCTGGAAAGGGGCAGCTGCAGACAGGGTGTTGCATTTCATGGGCTGAGGTTTCAGATACATGACCATGCTTCAGCAGCTCACCTACTTTGATGTTGGTGGGACTGAAGCATGGGCTGTGAGCACAGATCAGGTCCCAGCAGTGCAGCTGTGGAGCTCAAGAGGCTGTGGGAACCTGCTGACTCAGCAGCTCTGAGCTTCTCACTATGGCTCTGAGATAGGTTGAAAATCCCCCCCAGATGTCAGTGCAGTGAAAATACTGTCCTAGAGCAAATGACTTCTCCTCAGCTTTCATGATTTCTGCTCCCATGGGATCAGCAACACTGTTTTTTTTCCCCAAGGGTGAAGGGGGTCAGGAGCAGATGTGTGTTATCTGAACAGTACAGTTGATTTAATCCTGTGAAAGTCTAAATAAAGTGCACCAACCCAGCTAGCACTGTCCACAAGTCCATCTCAGCACCTTCGGGGCCAGCTGAAAGATCCCTGCCTCCTGCTGAATCGTCCACAAACCCTCCATGACCAGCAGGCTTCAGCTGACATTTTACTGTCCTTGGGCTTCTGCTCTGCACAGGCTGGGCTGACAGCAGCAGGGTTTCAAACAGGATGTCCTCTCCTCCTGTTTGTTTCTGGGGAGTGGTTTATTGAAACTGCAAAGAGCACCTGCCGTGACCTGGAGAGAAAGCACCGAGCTTGCTCTTTATCTCTCATCTGATGTGACAGTCTTGGTTTTGTTTGCTTTGTGAGTCCGGACCACAAGCAGTAGGGCTAGTCTGGCTGTCTCCCTTATACAGGGAGACATAAAACACTTTGTCCGCAGACTTCATGATGCCTTTTATAATCAGACACTCCTCATTAACCTTTCTTGCAGACAGGGAAACTGAGGCACAGAGTGGTGACAGATGGGTGTACCTTGAGCACTCAGTGAGGCTTAAGGCCCCAGAAGGCTGTCACAACACAACGGCACGGCTCTTCTCTCTGCTCCCCCCTGGTTTCGGGCTGCAAAAATTTGCAGCTGGTCCAATGGAAACCAAAGACATTCATGTATCAGCCAGCGAGAGCCTGTGGAGCAGAGCTGAGTTCACCTCCCTCCTGCTCCTTGCTGCCTTCTGGGAACATGGTGCTGAGGTCTGCAGTGAGCAGCCTAAGCTGAATAATTTATTAATACGAGGTAGCAAATCAGTATCAGAGCTGGGAGCAATGGTCTCGGCACCAGACCTTTGGCCTAGGTCAGATTAGGTTGGCAGTCAGGCAAAGTCTCCATACATGTGCAAGCATCTCTGACTGCCATCCTTATCTACCAGCATCTCTGATCTCCATGCTTGCTTGTGAGCATCTCTTACTTCCTTCATTGTGAGCAGCTCTGACCTCCATTGTCTGTGTTGCCCAGGCTTTAACCCGAAATGGGACGAAGAGTTTACATTTGACATAGAGATCCCTGCGCTTGCCCTGGTCCGGTTTGTGGTGGAGGACTTTGACATGTCAACCAAGAACGACTTCATTGGGCAGTACACCCTCCCCTTCACTAGCCTGAAGCAAGGTAAGGCCCTGCTCCCTGTTCTTCACAACACTGAGCCCGTTGGGAAGCTCCAGTGTCCTAGGTGAGCAGTCCAGATCCATGACACCTCGGGTCAGAACAGGTCCTCTCTCTGGGGTATGGGCAAGATGATAAATGGTTTATTGGGCAGCTGTTAACACTGTCTCTGGGGAAGGGATCCCCTTGTCACCAGTGGCCTTGGGCATGACACGTTACCAATGCTCAAAGCCATGCCTCTCAGACCTACCTGTTCTGGGGGCTGCTGTGAACAAAACACTCTGAGACAGGGAGATGTTTTTGCAGGGTCTTGGCAAATGTTAGCAAATATTTTTCCAACCGGACTAAAGGCCACTTTCCATCTGTGTCTCTGCTTCCAGGTTACCGCCACATCCATCTTCTGACCAAGAATGGAGACCCGTACTCCTCCTCCACCCTCTTTGTGTACATCAATATCCAGGACTGTGATTAGCAGCTCAGCTCTTTCAGGGCACAGTGACCCTCGTTACAGACCTAGAAGGAATTTAGCGTGCGAAGCCTGCCAATGTCAGGGTCCCATCAAATCCTCAGTGCCTTCTCTGGAGCAGCACAAGGTGCTCCGTAGGACCTCTGATGTGAAATAGCCATTGACGTTCTCTCTTCTGCATGCTGGAAACATCCTAATGCTGCTGTGGAGACTAATCCTTTTGTACCTGTTCGACCAATCCAGCTGTGGTTTTAGTTCACTTTATTTAGTGTGATTTTTTAATTCTGCTTTTAGCAAGAGGATAGGGACTCCTTTTTAGCGAAGTACAGCTCTTGGGTTGGGTTCACGCAGACATCTGGACAAAACACCTAACATCTGTGCAAGAAAAATCCACCCCACCACTGAAATCAGTGGCCAGATGCCAGGTGTCTTCTTGCACCTTCAGATGTCAGCCATCTTTCCCCGTATGAACTCTTAAAAGGGGACACAATTCTCCTCTCTTCTGTCACAGATTAAAAAAGAAAGCTGCACTACAATGGCCCATGTTATATAACTCGACTTCCCTTTTGTATTATAATAAAAAATACATGAACACTACTCCGCCTGTGTGCCTGGCTCTCAGCCAGGTTGCTTTGCATTCAAAGCCCATCTCTTGTCCTGTGAAGGAAAAAGAAGCTGTCGAACGGCAGATTTCCCTCTAACCCGAAGTGAAACCCACTCAAAGGGACCTCAGAGAATGTCTTTTGCCGATGACAGTGGAAATAGGCTCAACTGACAGTAGGGTGTTTTTTTTTAATGCAGTAAAACTTTGTTTGTGTTTTTATAGAAAAAAGTCATTTTTTAACACAGAGGAAGTAGCACTAGAAACCGTTGTAAATGTTAGCCTGGTCCCAGTTGCACTGTAGAAGTAACCTAGCACAGAGTGGCTTGAACAGCAACCCAGTATTTATGGCAAAAGGTGATTTTTTTTTTTCAAGTACAGCTACAGAGTGAAGGGAATATTGTTGAAATAAAATAATATATGTTTTGAAGTGCCAACTATATTACTAACAATATGTTAGACTATTAAAAGTAAAAAAAATCTGGAAAAGTCCAACTACTTCTCACTATTTGCCTCTTTGTCTTACTTGAATGCCACACACATGAAGTTGGAGATAGACCTGCTTAATTTCTTAAAACTGTCAGTCTTTCCGGGGTTTTTAATGCCTAATGGTGGAGAGGACGGGCTGCTACCAGAGGTTAATGTCCTTTTAAATAAATTCCAGTCCACTCACTCCCTCACCTATTTTTGAGTCCAAAATAGCCTGGATTTAGTGGTTCTTTGGCCCATTGCAAAACTGGGTTTTGTTTAGTCCTGCCTGGAGTTTGTCATGCTGCAGTAATCATTGCTGGACACATTGATTGCTCCTCTTCACTACGATATTGTGTGATGCTGTAAACCATTGCCAGATTAAATGTGAATTACATCCACAACTCAAATGCTCATATTGAATTAATAACCAGTGGTTGAAAGAGTTTAAGAGTGGCAGAGGCCACCGAGGCAGAACAGGGTGTCCTGAAATGACATGGGCTCTCTTTGAGCTCACCTCTGGGATGGGGCATGTTGTATCAGGAGGAGCATTTGAAGGCCAAGGGTGGAGCATCCTTACCTCCAAGGGCCAGGCTTGGCTTAGATGGACTACACAGAGAGGCCAGGGTTTCCTCTGCCTGTTGTGCACTTAAATAAAGGTAGGCAAGATCCATGGGAAGAGAGATCATCCCTCATCAGGTAGGTAGAGTTGGGGAAAAACTACTGGACCCAGGTGGGAAAGCAGCTGAGATGGAGATGGGATGGACCAGAGCACTATGGACAATGCTGCAAGGTCTCCCTTCTCCCTAAAGGAAAGGATGTGGTCCATGCCATTGCCCCATCTCTGAGCAGCTGAGGAGGTGCTAGAGCCCCACTCTAGGGAAAATCTCTGCTGAAAAGAGCAGCAGAAACAGGACATGGCCCACCAGACACCACAACAAAAGTGTCAAGTGGCATGAAAGAGAGGAGGTGGGTGAGAAGCTTTCCTTTAGAATTCAGAGGCAGAGAGTAAAACCAACTCTCCCCATGAGAAGAGGAGAGCAGCAGTAGTTTCCAACAAGCCCAAATACCAGAAGGATCTATTATCTGTAAAATCCCATGCTGCTTTCCAAGTCTTGGTAGGAGGACTCCAGTCATGTGTTGGTGAGCATCGTGGCAGCAGGAATTAAAGCAATTTGTAGCAAAACAGCTTAATCCCCCTAATCCGACTATACTTCTGCTGGTCTCCATTTGATTGCGTGGTGCTCGTTAGTCCCGCAGTCAGGGCTGATAGGCGGCATTGCTGCATTTTATTGAGGAGCACACGCAATTCGTTAATTTGGGAGCTGGCAGGAGCATGCCGCAGCGGGGCAATGCAAATATTGTTGCTTCCAGCAGAGGTGATAGAGCCTGAAATAGGGATAATGTGCACTGATTGTATCCAGCGTGAACACAACAGGAGCAATCACGCAGGTAATTCAGCTGATTTGTGTCTCTGCTTGACTCTTACCTTATTCTGCACAGGGAGGTTCAATGGGTTTTGGGCTGGACCTTTCAAGCAGAAATGGGACGAAGTGGTGGCAGGAGCATGGAGGTAATGATGGGGTTCTGGCTTATTTGAAGTAAGTACCAATTCTTAAACACAAAGATCTGTCCAGAAGATCTCATCGCCTGGAGTTCTCTGCCTCCAGCCCAGCCAGATGGTGACACTTCACCACTACTGCGTGGTGCCAGGTATTGCGTGAGAGCACTTCACTCCTCGACCATCAGCTGCCTGCAGCTCCTCAGCTCCTTCCCCACATCCCTGCAGCAGGGGTGGGCAGTCAGGCCAGCTACTGAACAGCAAAGTACCCCTGTTCATGGGCAATGAGGGGGCTTCAGGAGCAGGTTACATGGGCACAGGGAGACAAATGGTCCTGGCTATGTGGTGTTTGGGAACAGAGGGGGTCTCAGCTCCTCAGATTGCTCTTTTATTTTTTTCAAAAAAATCCCAAATCCAATTAAGGACCAGGTGTTTGAAGGGTCTGTGGCCCCCAACTGAGCTTTTCTCTGCTGCTGTCCTACCCCACACGCTGATCAAGGACACTTACAGTGATGCTGCTGGCTGTTTATTTGGAATCACCGATCAGGTTGGAAACGGAGTAAAGCTGCAAAACCACATTGCCTGAGTTTTTAAACATATGTGTTTCTTCCTTTCATGTACAGTTGTATCCCTTAATCACTGATCACTGACACTTTCTCCTGCTCTCCCCAATCAGACTGAGCTCGCAGTGCATTACGGACACTCTCAGCCCCGCAGACATCACAGGGATGGAGCCCTGACAAAACCTCCAGTGAGATGCACTCTGCCTCAGGTCATACCCCTAACCCTCCTGGCTTCCTCAAGCTTCTGGTCTGCAGGCACGTGGACTCTTCTGTTCATCTACACCTGGTTGTGCACATGGAGGCCAGGTGAGATTGGAAATACTGTCTGAACAAGAAAAAAATAGTCTTGTCTGGCAGTCAAAATCAACAGTTGTGTCTAGCTCTAAATCTCATCATCCTCTTGAAATAGATCAGCTAATAAATATGTTCCTAATAAGTGGGTTTTTTCCAAGTCAGGTTCTCATTTGTTTTACCTGCTCTGGGCTATGCACGTTAGTCTACAACTGATTCTTGCTGTTCTTTGGTGAGTAGCTTTTTTGCAAGGTGAGAAGGGGCTGAACTGGCTGATCTCACTCCATGGGCTACCCCATCACACATCTGGCTACTCCATTACATTTTTCCTGACCTCAGGGCTCCCCCTCTGTCCTCCTAGGGCTTCTCCTTCTTCTCCCCATCCAGAATTTACATAGCAGGTGCAAGTCACCTTTGTCTTGCCTAATTTAGACTTCTACAAATGAAGGAAGATCATGACCTTGTGCACGTGGCAATTTGCAAAAGGGAGAGGAAAGAAGAGGCTACCACTTGCTTGTGTGACACACACTTGTCTTCATGGCTATCAGCAATCAAGTGTCAAAAGAGGCAAAACCCTCCTGCTAAGTTGTTCCTGCAAAAGGTTTTGCCTCCTTGGGTTCAGGGTTTGCAGGGAAAAAGGAGCTGTCCCCTGAACAGTGGCTGCTGGAATAACTGCGTTGGAGCTTGGCCTGATTGAGATGTTGGGTTGGGTTCATTGAACAAATGTCTGTACTTCTTCCCTGCAGCTCCTAGGAGAGGGAGGGTTGGTCCCAGAGTCACTGGATGCTGGATGGCCCCTGTGGTCTCAGAAGAGTCCATATTGCTTCTTCTCGTTCTGCTGCTTCCATTTGGGCATCTGGTAGAACTCGTCCTTGGATTTCCCAAAGATATCGTGGAAATCAGCATCAGAGAGATAGCACTGCAGCGGGAGAAGAGAGCAAGGAGAGGTCAGCTTTGGCTTTTGCAGAGGCTGGGACACCTCCATCGGCTGCATCCCCTCCTCACTGTGCCCGTGTTGACCCCTGACTCCAGACCAACAGCTCCTGTCCTGCTGTCTGTCCCCATGGTGGAAAGTGGAACGTCCCAGCAACTGTTCCTCATCCCACTTCCCAAAGTACCAGGGGAATAAAAGCCCACCAGCCCAAAGACATGATCTTGTTTTGAGGGGTTAGCATGCTCTGGCTGGAATCTGGTCCATGCTAATCATACTGAGGCCAGGACAATTGATGGTGCATCAGAGAAGTTCTGCTGGCCAAAGTCCTGGGTGGTTTCTTAGGTAGTGATTCACAGGAAAAGCATCTCCCCTTCACTAAGTCCCCCCCTGGACTGGAAAGACAGACAGTTTTGTAGATAGTGGGCTCATCAGTGATACTGAGAAAGATCTTGTGGGAAATGGTGTATTCCCCAGCATTATGGGTAGAAGAAAGCATTCATGCACAGCCCGGCTGAAATACAACCATTAGCACATGGGCATTGCTGTGGGGCAGAGCTGCTGGCCTGGCTGTGGATTAGCTCTCTGGCTGTGGGTGTTGGCCTTTGCCAGGAGATCTGTTGGGGCAAGAAACTGGTCAAACATAGTTTGCAGAGAGTAGAGGGAATTGGCTCCCTGTGTCCCCCCTCACATTAGCTTGCTTGGGCTCAGCTACAGATGTTGCTGAAAATCTTGGACTGATCAGAAATCTGAGATGTGGCATTCCTCGCTGTCCCTGGATGGGATTTGCTGAAATGTAAGCTTCCTGACCAAAAAAAAAAAAAAAAAGTGAGAGAGAGAGAGAGAGAGAACCCTTCTGGAAGGAGTTTCAAATGAAAACAAACACCCACAGCCCCAGTAAAATGCAAATCCTGGCTTCATTCTCAGCTGTGTCACCTTGTCTCACAGGAACTTTAATTTTGATTCTCTGTCCCTCCAAGGATAGAGGTTTTGTGACAGAATTAAACAACTCTAGCAGAAGAAAAAAGTTTGAAAATTAACTATTTAGAATTCATTTTTCTCCCCCACCCCCCCCCCCAAAAAATACATCAAGTAGGGTAAAACTACCACAACCCTCTCACATGAAGCTCCCACTTTTTGATGAGACCCATGTGTCCAGCTAGTATCTCCCTGAGGCAGGACTTAACAGTCTAAAGTACTGGTGCACTTAGCCAATGACTAAGTTCCAGGTTAAGCTACAAAGGCATCAAACCAGCAATGCTGTCACCTCTTTTTTAGTGGGATCCACGCCTTCTGGAAGTTCATCCACTGTCTTGTTCATCAGCACCTCTCGGGAGTAAATTCCTTCGCCGTTGGGCACCAGGGAGGGGCTGCTGTTGCTGATGTAGTTGCTGCTATTGCTGTAGCTGTTGCTGTCACTGTGGTTGAAGTGTGATTTATACTCAGGGGAAGCACTTGTCACGCTTGAAACAGCCAAGCTGGTTGTGCTGAGGGTTCTCCTGTTCAGGCTGATGTTGTTAAGGTCCTGCCAAATGGAGGAAACCATGTCAGGACAAGAAGCTCTGTCAGAGCAAGTTGGGGGTTGTCCCATGATCCTTCTCTCTGTTGGGGTTGGGGGAACTGTTTCTGGCACAGACTATCTGTTGGTCTGTTGCTCCAAAGCAGCAAGGAGAAAGTCCGAAATAAAACATTAGTCCAGCACCTCCATCGACATTACATCTTGATGTTAGGACTGCTTAAAGCACAGGACTGATGAGAGCCCTTAGAAATAACGGAAGGTACTCACAGTAGTCTCATTTTTCTCAAGATAACAGCAGGGGAAGGTACGTGTGGGAGGACACAAGGTGACATTAGATATCTGCCATGTCTAAAACGTCTAAATTACCTGTGTACCCCTCCCCGACTTCCCATCTGTCCTGGTTCAAAGCCCCTGCTGCTTCCTGCCAGCCTTCCTCCTGCCCCTGCCCAGGGCAGAACCGATCCCATGTGGCAATCACATTTGGGACTGTCGGGACCTTGTTTCCTCTGTGCTTTGCAGGATCTCCCATTGGGCTGTGCCCTTCTTCACCAGGAGCCCATTGTCCGGGGTCTCATGGGCCACAGCATTGCAAACTACTCATACAACGCTTAACTGCACACTCATTTAGCTGCACACACTTTTATTTGCATGGGTAGTTTAGAAAGCAGCTGGCCAGTCTTCTGCCCACAGGTGCCTCTGCAAAGGACTGGAAAAGGCCCAGGAGATCTGGGTGTATTTATGGGTTATTAATCACATCTCCCTCTGCCTTCCACAGAGGACCACAGCTCTGATCCTGACAGACTGAGGTCCCCATGCCTGCTCTGAACATAATGTCCTCTCCTTCTTGTGAACAGGCTGGGGGACATAGTGATCATCAAACCCAGATGTTACCCACGCATATGGTCGAGAATCAACTCACCACTTTGAGCTCGGATATAGCCGACACATCTCCTAAGCTGTTCTTCATCTCCTCATAGGACTTGCCATCCTAAAGGTAAAGAGAGTTGTAAGAAGCATGGACCACCTTTCATTAGCCCATGTTCCTGTTCTCTAACAGGGTCAGGAGGCCATATGAATTTTAAAGCCCAGAGGTGCCCATTGAGGTGGCAGCTGGTGCCTCCTGCAATCCCCAGCTCCTGGAATCCTGAGACTGTGCCAGAATCAGAGCTTTCACATGAAAACAAAGAAACACAGGGACTTTAGCCTTTGCAGTTGTACAATAACAGGTAAAACCAGAAAGTTTAGAGACTTCAGAGAGCAGAAGGCAAGTCAAGAGAAATCATATTTACTGCTGGATTTAAATCTTTTAAATTTTAAATGAATCTTGCAATGCATGAAAATTTGGGATAAAATAATATTCCTTTTTTCCCCTTCCTTGATTCATTTAGCTAAAGCAACAGATTTTTCAAAGCCTCAGTCCCCGACTTCTTGTAATGTGGTGCCATGGATTACCAGCTACCTCTTATTTCCTAAAAAAAGGAATATACTAGATATATTGGCAGAGCTGATGATTGTGTTTTCCTAAGCAGCCAGGAGATGTCAGTTCTTAACAGAAACATCCAACAAAGTTCCTCAACAAGAAAAAAAACAACATAAACACACGGACTGCAGAGCAAACAGTTTTAGACCCAAAACTGAGCAGTGAACACACACACCAGATGTTTCTGGGATGTCAACAGTTTGGATTGCTTGTCTGTAGTTGCTGAAGTTGCCTGCAGGGGATATTTTTAGAGGGACATATTTTATGAGCTGTATCCTTTTTTTTTCAGCAGTTCCTCAGAAAAAAAACAAGTTTTGACCTTTGTTCTAAGCATCAACATTATTTTAAGGGTCAGTGCTGTGGGAGTTGCTGTCTTATCCGTCCAAATCCGGCAGTCAAGACAGGCTCTCTACCACCACACTGGTTGCAAAGAAAGATGATGCAAACCCAGCTACAGGAAATAAAATATCTCTATGTGAGTTTTTCTGCACTGTGAAGTCCTCCGGGGATCTTCACCCCATTGCCCTGCTGTCCCACCTGCAGGCTCCAGCATGGGACTTCACTCACAGCCCTTTGGGCAACCAGAAGACGGGATTGCTTGTGAACTGGCTGAACACTGATGGTCCTGGAATAAAACAGGAGCAAGAAGGGATGATCTCACTGGGGAAGTGTCTGGTAAAGGTGGTGAGATTTTCCCAGCTGCACCTCATCTTTCCTTTGTTTTTCCTTAAGCCATGCAGACCAGTGCCATCGGGTGGCAGGAATTTAGGTGAACAGCCTGGCAGCATTGCTCCCACCTCTCTGTTTGCTATGAACCGATACTCTGTCTCTATTAACCACCCAAGCAGCTCCAGGATTGTCCTTTGTTCCCAATACACTCTGTGCTGCAGCACAGAGCCCCCCAGGCTGGCTGGACCAGCTGGTGCATGGTCTGCATGGAGTTAAGTGCATCGCTCCTTCCTCCGTCCGGCCATACTGCGCACAACCAGAGTCAGAGGCTGGAACCTGACAACACATGGTGAGGCCCTATGCATTGACCACATGAGCAAAAATCTGCTCTGCATTATACTCCTGAAATGATTTGAAGCCTGTGTGTTTGAAAGAGGAGAGAAAGGACTTCTCTCTTTCCCAGGCAACTCCTGGGACAGGTTTCCATTTCTGTACAGCAGAGAGCTGGCATTATTAAATCACCTTTTGAGAAGGAGGCTTTTTTTTTGAGGGACCAAGGGTGACCTTGCTCAGGAGCTCCTGGGCTCTGATGGGCAGTCTGCAAACCTGGAGATGAGACCTGTCTGCTCACATATTTCATTTTGCCAGAGTTTGCCCTTAAAGCTGGGTCATAAATTTTTCTCTGTGGCTGTATTTTGAAATATGAACATTTATGATGTAGGATGCTTCTGTTGTCACCTACTTTTGGCTGAAATCACAAACCTGATTTGGAACCTAATCTTTTTTTTAAAGTAAAAATGTGAATATTGTGAATTACACCACATTTGCTTGTATTTACAAAAGCCTCAGTTTCACCAAGCAGGTGGTTTTTGCTGGCTAGGGAGCAGAAGCTGCTCAGGTAGCACCAGGAAGCCATGAAGCTGAGGACATGTCATAGCAATGTTTCGCTCCATGCACCATAGAAGATAAGTTCACTGACAATAACACCCTGTAAGTACTGCTGAGTACATGTGCGCTCCAAAGGGCTTTTCTAGCAACTTACGCTCCATTTGTAGGGGTCCCAAGCGTTGAACCATCCTGTGAAGTTGAGGGGTTCATAGCCCTGCTTCACCAGTATTATCGGAGTTGCCAAGTCTCTCCCTGCCGGATGGGTCTTGAGATATTCCTTAGCCGAGGCAATTGCCTCATTCCTCTCGTATGTGTTGGAAGCTTTGCCAACCCAAAGGAAAATCTGTGAGAAGAGAAGGTGTTGAAGATCAGTGAGTAGTTAGGACCTGTGCAGACACGGCTGTTTGTTCTCCCCTGCCAACTGAAGCAGAGATAAGACTGGAAATGTTGTTTCCCAATAGTCCCCTGGGATGTTGATCCCAGCTTTACTCCCAGACAAGAAGGATTTTGCTTTTGAGACAGGCACAAAGCATAAATATTTCAGAAAATAGCTCTTGCATATTTCAAAGCAGCTAAATCCTGTCCTTGCATGGCCAAAACCTCAAATGGCTTCAGAAAGCAAATACCTCGGAGTCAGTTTCCAAGAGCCTAAAGCAAGTCCTCACCATCAGTGCTGGGAAATGAGGGGGAGGGTGTCTGGGTGCTACTGCCTTGTATGAGCTGGCAAGGACTGGAGCAGGTCCAGCTCATCTCGCCTTAGAGCAAGGCATGGACCAGGTGTTTTGGTTTCGTCCTTTCTGAAACAGGGATAGCAATACCACCTCTCGTGTTTTGTACCTAGGTGAGGATTGGACATACACCTACTTGTCTGACGAAGCATCATGAATGGTTTGGAGATGGGACAGAAGGCACATTGCCCTTGCTTTCATGTCGAATGACAGATTTGAACAAATTAGGCCATAACCTGTTTGAAAATATGTATGGGGAGAAGGAGAGGGGGAGTCAGTGCTGACCTCTTCCCATGTGTCTAGCAGCATGACATCATCTTCGTCCAAGTCTTCCTGGCAGAAACCCACAACCTCTGTCATGATGAATCGACCTGTCTGGTTGGAGCACTCGAAGAGGCGAGGCTGATAGTGTGTGATTTGCTCTTGAAACCTTCCTCATGCACGGCAGGGAAAGAAAAAACAAGAGAGTTGGAAACCTTTCCCTCGTGGTTTACCTTGGGGCCCTGCTGCTACTTGTCGTGACCTTGGTGGAAGAGGTGGGAACATGACAACCCTCATCTGAGGGCCTGAAAGTCAGGCAATGTCAGGTCTCAGGGGATTCTCAGAGCATTTTAGCATTTTTTTTAAAGGTAACTTTTTCTCCACTCAAAAGGGGCAAAAGCAGAACCCTTCTCTCTTTGTGAAGATCAGCCTGCTGTCAGGTGAAAGCTGCATTAGATCACTTAGTTGCAAAGGAACATGTCACCTTCCCAGAGGGCTGCAGAAATCCAGCTTGTTCAAAAGCAGGTTTAGTTTTGTGAATCTTCTGGGGCTGCCCGTAAAGCTAATCATGGCTGGAAATGGAGCATGTGGTTTACATAGCCCTTACGACAATATATGGGATGGATTTACTGTGGGGAAAGGAGGGTGTAGCATACCCTTGTCTGCAGGTTTGGATCTGGAGCTCCTAGTTCACAGAAGGCCCGACACAAAAACTAAGAAAGAGACAACTCAGTGTCTTTTAACAATATTCCGACCTGGTGCTCCCTTTGGTGACGACATGGTATCAAAATGCTTCCTCACTTCCCAGCTAAGTTTTGATCCCTTGATTAATGTTGCCTGGCCAAGCGCAGAGGAACAAGCAGGTCATTATTACCTCTTTTCACTGGCGTAAGGAGCTTTGCCTCCCAGGGCTTCCCAGAACTCTGCTGGCTCTTGTCCTTCCAAAATGGTGTGCTTGTCCCGTCTGGAAACGATGTCAGCTACCATTTTTGCCATCTCCCTCTCATCTCCGCTGCATCCCTGTGTTCAGGATGTAAGATTGAGGTGGAGTTAGGGACAGACTGGCAAAACTTATCTGTGGGGAAAAGCTGGCTTGGTCCTACTCTCCTGTGGATAGTTTTAGACCTGCTTGAATGCTTTTGAGGGTCTCATCTGAGCTGGTCACTCAGAATCTATTTCTAGTCCTTGAAGGGTCATTCAGTGAAGCCAATGGCATCTAGAGCAAAACTCATAATCATAGAATGGTTTGGGCTGGAAGGGACCTTAAAGAACATCTAGTTCTAACCCCCCTGCCATGGGCAGGGACATCTTTCACTAGATCAGGTTGCTCAAAGCCCCATCCAACCTGGCCTTGAACAGTCCCAATGATGGGGCATCTGCAAGTTCTCTGGGCAACCCTTCTGCTTTGGTTTGTTGTACTGTCTCATCCTGAAACACATGACTAAAACAGGATAAATGAATATGCTCTAATCCTGGCTAATTTCTTACAGCTGGAGAACCTGAGGTGCTTTACTCAGCTGAAAGCTGTATGAACATCTAAAATGAGGTGAGGTGAACGCCAAGATGGGTTACTTTTGTAGAGAGAGGGCTGTGTTACTGCCGATCGTCCACAGATGGAGCCTTCTTCTGGGTGAACCTTCCTCCATTGAAATTAATGGGCTACCTGCCCAAGGATACACCTTCACAGCTCAGTGGAGGTAGGAGACTCAAGCCCCACATTAACAATTTCGTCTCCCTGTGGCTGCCTCCCCTGGACGCGCTGCGGTCTCACCTTCCCGCACCACAGGTAGCAGACTTGGCTGGTTGTCAGCAGGAAGACATCGTTGGAGTTGAGTGAGGAGGCCCGGGGCGGCACCTCCGTGGCCTTTGTGTTCATCTCGTCCGTGCCCCTCACCTGGAAGAGGCGGATTGCTGGCTCGGGAGTGCTTTTCTGAGCCCGGCTCGTGCCACCCTGCAAGGAAAGAGGGCGAAGGATGGTATTGGGAGGTGAGGAGGACATGCAAATCCAGGAAGTGACTCATTTGAGGAAGAAGGCTTTTGGGCCCACAGCCCCCTGTGCTGCTGCAACGACAGACCATGGTCCTGCACAAAGAAGGTATGGAAATACAAACACCTTCTGGTTCCGGGTCAGAATAAAACCCACATGGCATGACTTCCACATTTCTCCCTGGTTACTCTGAGTCTTGACCAGCTCCCATCAAGATGCTCAAGTTCAGTGTGAGCAGATCTTAGTGTCTGCAAAGCATCTGCCATGTAAACTGGGCAAGGCAGCTGGACTCTGATTTCCAGCTGCACTCAGCTTAGCTGAACATCTGCCATGGAAGCCATATGGTGGGACCAACAGTGAGAGATGAGGGCAAACCTCCTCTTCCCCAGCCATTTGCAATGTCTCCACCACAGATATCGTCAGCCAAAGCAGCAAGTAAAGTGGGTTAGTAGTTAACGTGATATAATTCAGGCAGGGACAATTCAAATCATGTAACTGTTTGTAGGATATTTCAGATGACTCTCTCTGGAGAGTAGTATCTGTAGTTCACAGGATTGTCTTATTGTAACTCTGCACAATATTTTGTGATAGAACATCACACATTAATGCTGGAACTCAGGGGTGGACAGCTGAGTCTGGGTCAGTCCAGGACTGTGTGTTTACACATATGGCGTTCAGACTACTTGGGAAGTAGTAGAAATGTTCCACCACTTCCATCTGCCAGCCCATGCAGACCTGGCAGGCTCCTTTCCTGAATATCAGCCCATTTTTCTGGACTATTTCCATTGCAACTGCCAAGCCCATCGCGGGTGCTTGCACCTTCCTTTGCCCACATGCACAAAGCAACGTTACCTCGTAAATGATCAGCTTGCCCTTGAAGATGGCCAGGAAGTGTGTGGGCTCCTTGCCCATTGTCACGCGCACCTGCACAGCCTCATCCCCATGCTTCTTGTCCAGCTCGATGGCATTGAGGGCACAGGCAGTGATTTCATCCACAGAGGCGTGGCGACCCTGCGGAAGAGAGACATGCCAAATGCAATGTGATGAGATGAAGGGTATAAAGCTCTGCACACTGTAACATCTTGTCAATCCCAAGCCCTGCATATAATATCGTGAGATCAGAGTTAATATGTCCAGATGTTTAAATTTCACTTGCATTCTGGGTTTGGAGACTTTAGCATCCCATTTTCAAAGCTTCTCTCTGCATTTCAGGGGAGGAAACTATGCTTTAAAAAGGAAAGCAGAAATATTCATATACCCACATGACTCAACACTCTAAGCCCCATAATCTTTCACTCTTTCTGTTTGACATTGCTGGCTCTCAGTCTGATGTCAGCTTGGTCTCGGTGTCCATGCTGCCTACAAAGCACAGCTTGGGATATTTGCAATGGAGAACTGATGAGCAAAGGGTATCTGAGTCCTTCTGGATGCTTGGGTTGGTTTTTTTGTGTGCAATTGTTTCCTTCTGTTTTAGGCTTCTAGCAGACACAGGACAGTCTCTTCTGCTTTGGTTTGACCTACCTGCCACATGTAGATGATATAGTGAGGCCTGCCTGATCTCAGGTAGGTGTACAGGACCAGGTAGCAATCACCCCCATAGAACTGCCCATATGTCTTGGGATTCACTGGCTGCATTTGCAAGTCCTCAATCCTCCACACCTAGTGAAAGAAACGTCTTGGTGAGCAGCAGTGGAGTCAACGTGAAGACAGAGCACAGCCCCTTTGTCAGCAGACCACTGAAGTTCGGGTCTTCATCTGGAAAGATAACCCTTCCCCTCTCACAGGATGCCAGCCTATGCTCCCCCAGATTGATTAAGCACTTGCTGGCAAAGTCAGGTCTCTCCAGTGACTGCCACAATACATGTGCCATTAATGGACTTTCAGCTGTCGATGGCCCTCAAGGCAGAGCAGCCCCCAGGTCCCTCTTAGCCCCACAGCCCCTCTCTCGACCAGCTCCATCTTCCATGGAAGGCCACAAGAACGGGAGAGAGGCCTCTGCTCTGCACAGGTTTGGTTGATATGGACCTAACTGGGAGACACTGTGAGAAGGGGGTTGACTGTATCAGTCTCATGATCCACACACATGGCAGGAGAGGAGTCATCCTGGTGACTGCTTTGCTCCACTGGTCGTGGGTTGGAGAAGAAATGCCCCTGAGCTACGGTAACTGCTGCATCAGTTAGAGTTGGCAAGCACTTTGCTCTGGCTGCAGCCATGCTTCCTTGGGGAGGGTAGGTGGGCACACCTCCACAGCTCCGTACAGCTGCTGTGTGTGAAAAGGCAGAGATGTTTTGGAACACGCTGATTATTGCACCCTCTGTCAGCAAAAGGAGCTGTCTCACCTCTATCTCCCCGGAGGCATCATCTACCATTCTCTGCTCAGCAGCTAGCTCCGGTCTGGCGTGGAGCTGAGTGGTGTCAAACTTCACCTGCTCCACCTTGGCTGCATGCACCAGCAGAATAAAAACAAGAACCTAGTGAATGCACAATAACATACAAACCCTCTGCATCACCTTCACGCACGCACACACTTGTTATACCCATGAGAAAAACCTGGTCTGCAGTTGCAAGAAGCCAGTCTTGCCACCAGTAAGCCAATGTTTATTTTGGAATATACAAGAGCTCACACACTCCAGTGTTGATCTGTTACAGGCTGGCAACTGGCCACGTAGAGCGTTCCAGTGATAATTGGCTGGTAAAAATATTAGTTGCCTCCTGACTGAAAATTCGTAATTGTTTTCCAAATCTATACATATTTCTCTCCTTTTAAAATGTGCTTTCAGAAATAAAATGGTTACATTTCTCCAGCTCATGATAAAGAGAGTATTTATGGACAGCACAGAGAGATGTGGAGAGAAAAGGGAGACAAAAGACTTGCAAGGGAGAGAGATTTGTGGCTCTCAAGCTATTATTGATGGAGACATTCAGCATCTCTGTCACCATCCCATCATTCATCAACAAGTTCTCTCTCTTCGGTATTTATTCTTTGGGTTTGATGCATTGTAATATTCACTTCAGCAGTGTGATAAATTGAGGCACTGTTTACACCTGGTGTAAATACAGAATAATTCTGTTGACGTCAGGAGGGTTTTGGGTGGATGCCAGTGTAAATGAAAGCAGAATGTTGGTCAACACTTCCCTATCAGGTTCAGCATTAGCCCTTTATAAACAAAATTAGGAAGTGCTGCAAGTGTGAAATTTTGCGTACAATTTTTCAGATGAGAGTAATCTTCTGCCAACATTTACGTTTGAAATAAGTGGCAGTTTCGTTCATATAAGAAGCCTCAGCAGTTCTGAATGTTGTTCAGTTCCTGAATCCTCTGCATCTACTGAAGAAGGTGGAAAATACAAGGCATGAGAAGAATATGCGCTAGATTTTCAAGATACTGAAGGCAGGAGGCAGTTAATGTGAATGATGTTCCCTCAGCTGTTGCTTAGCACAGGCAGGAAAGCCAAATCCAGGACAAACATGCTCACCAATTTTGCCAGTAGTGTAGACTTTGCCCAGCCCTTGTGTTGCATCCTTTTCTGTCCACCTCTGGAAAAGCTGTTTAAACATGGCTGACTCTGCTCCATCATTGATCACTTCAATGTTGGTGGATGAAGGATAGCCTTTGGCTTGGATAAAACCCTAGTGGGGTTGAAAAAGGACATTAGTGGGGACACACCAAGCTTTTTACAGACATGAGAAGAGGGATGTGGACCTAAACCATCCCAAAGAGCGAATGTCCTCCACTGAACACGGTGGAACGACCAAGAATAGGATTCACCCCAAGACTTGCATTCAGACTTATAAATGGAGGTGTCTACAAATTCTCACTGTAGTATCCATGTTTATTTCTGTGTTTAGTGGACTGAACCCTACCCCTAGAGGCTAATCACCTGGATCATGTCCTAAACTTCATCTCTACATGGCACCTTAGTCTTCAAGAAAAATTCAGTCAATGGGTCTAATGAAAAGCCTCCTCCTCTATCTCAGACAACTCCATAGATGGCTTCTGGTGATGGATCTAGGAGTGGAGGGGATGGAGCAGTGATGGGGTGTGCCCATGATCCAAGAGCCTAGTTCAGTTCTTTGCTTTTTTCCACACTTGTCCCTCTCTGAAACAGGAAGACTGTCCTCCCTGTAGCATGATAGAGGGCATGCGTGCCAAGGTAGTGAAGGGATGGAGGCAGCTAAGTACCCCAGAGCATGATGTGTTCTGAAGGGATTAAACTCTCACAGATCTCTGGGGTTTTTCTTTTCTTTTTCCTAAAAACAAATGATTTCTTTGCAATAGAGCTACTAGTGAGTTAAAAGACTACTTCAGCAGAAGTGCTTGATACAATATGAGAGGGAAGAAAATGATCTGTGTTCTGCCACAATGCCAAAGTCATTGTTCGGTTTTGGGAACCGCTCTTGTGTTTATCTCGGCAGGCTCCAGGATGACCTGCAGGTACAGTGCTGACAGCCGTGGTTTGGGGAAGGAGCCTGACTGTGGGCTTCTGAGCATTCATTTTCTGCTGTAAATACTGCAGCCACACACTACCCCCTAGGAAAAGCAGAGCAGATGGTCTTCCCATCGCTCCCACCTGCCACACTGAAAGAAAGAGATATCTTTTGTTCTACATGTGTAGCTCAGGGCCAGAATTTGCAGAGCTGATTGCCTACTAAAAAGCATGTGAGCTAAGCTTTTGAAAGGAGCATAGAGGACTGTGAGATAAGTTTTAAGGCAAAGTTTTTCTAAGCTTTTCTTCTCCGAGACAATAAGCGCAATCAGTATTGAAGCAGGGTTTCTCCAGGTAAGACCGTATTGAAGGTGGGGGCCACTGAAGTTCAGTATCTCCTAGTAAGATCTCATTGAAGATGAGGCTGTTTATTGTATTTATATAAGTGAATAGATAAATTAAAAGCTAGGTTCCTTTGTAGTCTTCACTTTAACATGCCAACTTTTAAAAACTACCAAATGCCTTATTTGCTCAGGTTCCCTGTAGGCTAATTTTTTCTGAGAGGAAGTGTTAAGGCATGTTCTGCCAGAAAATAACTGCATGGTAGCTCATCTGGAGGAGCAGCATAGGTGCCAGGGCACTACACTGGTGTGCTCTAGCTTAACATGAGCCTTGGTCTTGCCTCAGGTTGGCCAATCTGAATTAATAGCAGTTAATAACAAATCTCTTTCTACCCAGTGGAAGAGCCATGTATCATCTTCAAAGTCACAGGTAGAACCTGGGCCCAGACCCACTGGTGTTGTGAAAAAGACTTGTTGCCTGTAATGGACTTACGGTTGAGGCCTGTAGCACCTACGTAAAAGGTCTGGCTTTTCCAGAGAGACCAAGTAATTGAGTTCCCCACTGACTTGCCCAAGGTGTTACTCTTGGTTGGGAACACAAGAGATGTCTTTCAGGGTCAGAGCAGTGGTCTGTGCTGCCTGGGACGGTGGCATTAAGAGATGCTGTTTAGTGACCACACATGAGCTTGGTGGCTGTTTTCAGTGTGATCTCTTCACTCTCCCCAGCATCCACAATACTGGGTCATGGATGTTAAAGAGCATATAAGAGCCCCTTTAATATCTGTTTATGGATCTGTTGACTATGAATTTGTCTAATCCCATCTCAACCCTGTTGATACTCTCTGCCTCCACCGTCTCTTGAATCAACAAATTCCAGAAGTCTACCATTTACTGTGTAACAAAGTATTTTCTTTTATACTTTCTTTAACAACTTTCTTCCGAGTTTTAGTGACAGGTCTTGATTCTAGTGCAATTTGGTGACTAAAAATTTTGTGTTTACGTCATCATGCCTCCCTTAGAAGTTTAACTTCTCTCTCTGTTATTACACAGGCCAGCTTCTCAAGACGTACACTTAATTGTAATTAGTGGTCAGGTCTAGATTAGCACTTAGTTAACCTCCCACGACATTATTTGCACTATATTACAACTCACCACAGCTCGAGTGAAGGCTGCTTTTTTCTCTTCCAGGCTGGAGGCTTTTCCTCTCCAGACGTAAATCTTAAAACCACCTTGGTCTAAAATGTAGCAGTCCTGAGGTGAAACAGAAAAAACAGATGTAAAAAGCTCTGCGCAGGCAAAGTCCTCATTTGTAGCACACTCAGGTTGGATCCTTCTGGAAGATTTCCATTAGATGTGGATCTAGCTCATTTCCTTGCCTCGCAGAGCTCTAACCCTGGTGCAACCATTAGCAGAGGCAACAGAGGATGGATTTACTGTGGTTCTTAAGTGGACTGCAACTACCATCAACAACCCTACATTGCAGGGGTCCATGGATAAGCTGACTTAACAAGCACACCTGACCTAGGCAGCTGCCCTTTAACTGTAATGAGTTAAAATATGTATTTTTCTTAGGCATTGCTCAAAACTGGCCATTACCACCTCATAAGAGGTGTTCCCAAACCAACAGAAACAGCAGCTCCAAAAGGCTCCAGGAGAAGCGTATGCTGAAATATCACCCTCAGCCTGCTGTGCTTCAGCACTGCTGATGGTGGTGCTCATTTATGCCGAATCTGCTACTAAAGGAGCAGGAAAAGTCCAAGTTAGACATCTTCTGCATGACTACTTTGTGTTCCCAATCTGGAGCTAAAAGTCTTGCATCATTGTGAACACAGCAGGATCCCAAACCCAAAGAGGATGAGATGGCTGCCAAGCAGAGAGCTGGTGCTCCAAACTGACAACCTACTGTATGACCAAAGGCTTCTCCTTTTTCAAACCAAACTTTGAGAAGAAAAGCAAAAGCTTCATATGCCTGTAAAAGGATATTGAGATTTAATAAGGCTGACACCAGGGTGAACAAGGGAGCTGGAGCCTTGCAGCCCAACACTGTTTTGGAATAGGCTGGTTTGCACTGCAGAGAATTAAGGACGAGCAATCCTCTGCCAAATTTTCACAGAATCACAGAATCAGTCAGGTTGGAAGAGACCTCTGGGATCTTCGAGTCCAACCATTGCCCTGACACCACCATGTCAACTAGACCATGGCATTAAGTGCCATGTCCAGTCTTTTCTTAAACACCTCCAGAGATGGTGACTCCACCACCTCCCTGGGCAGCCCCTTCCAATGTCTAATGACATTTTAGCCAGAAGGATGTTAGGAAAGCCTCTGTTTTCTGAAAGCCTTTGGACAGAGGGTCTGTAAGGAATCTCCTTCCAGGGTGGGTCACTGAGACCAGCGACTTGCTACAGCAGGAAAACATATCTTCATGATTTTGTGAGCAGTGTATTTATTTGCTCTGAGTTCTGCAGGTGGAGGGTTATGCCCAAATATCAGGTATTAAGAAGCCTTATTTCCATCTGGAATTTTTTCATGGCCTGCTGCTCTCCTTGGCTCTGATTGCCAAGCTAATATCATCCTTGGCTGAGAGGGTCAATTTGCCATCTCTCGTTAGAGCAGCTTCAACACACCACCCACCTCTGAGGTTGTAGTAAGGCTAAACTATCCTGTTTTCAGAGGACACCTGATAAACCTGAATGATGGAAGGGCTGATAATTTTCAGGAAACGGGGTATCCCACTGAAACAGGCACTCAGCTGAAAATAAAGCAAGCCACAGCATCCTTTTCTTGCTGTAAGGGCTGATGGCTTTTTCTCACCTCGTGCTGAAGCAGATCCTGCGTCAGGGGCCTGGTGGCTATCTCCTGTACCACCAGGTCATTGTCCTTCTCGTAGACACTGAAAGACAGAGTCACCGAGCAGCGTCAGACTTCACAGCGCTCGCCGTGAGAAAGGATAGGGTTTGGAGCCCACCCCCAGACTTACTGGTAGAGCCGGACGTTTGCTTTCTGCAGCTCATCTGCTTTCTCATCCGGGATGGCGTCTCGGAGCTCCCCGCGCCTCTCACCCAGCACCATGTTCATGATCTGCATGAGGTCCGGGGAGTCTTTCTCGTTGTCAATGATGCCAATTTGAGCGCGGCCACCTCTTTCGCTGTCCCTGATGCTGCGAGCCAGTGCGAGACCCTGCACGAGGATCACCAGGGGGTAAGTCCTGATCCAGACAATGAATTCAGCAAGCCTCAGACCTAGAGCAATAACTGAGCACCAATAGTCCAAGCCAGATTACCCCAGCTCTCAGAAGCTTTTAATGTCCTCTAAACTTAGCTATTAAAAAAGGGGATGTGTCTATAACACCTGCTTCTTAACTAACTGTCAGGAAAATATATTGCTTATTATAGTCACTACTGGTGCTTGCTCCTGCAGGGCACAGGCATGTGGTAGCCACAACAGGCATTGCCTATGTGTGACTGTACATAAGCAGGTCCAATGATCTTCTGAAACGGTCTGGGAGAGAGATGCACGCATGCTGAGGACAACGAGGCTGGATGCTGCAGAGCTGCAGGACCCTACGCACCCGTGGTGACATTTTACATTTAAACGTTTCAAATATTCAAGAAATGGGGATGTTTTCTGTGAAAAAAGCAGCGTGAAATGCCAAGTAACTAATTAGGCTGAAATCTCCATTTTCCATTGAATTCTTTTTTTCCATGACTCTTACCGCAATAGCTTTGAAAGGGGCCCCTCTTTGTTAGACTTAGCAAATGACCTGCTTGATTGCCAGGCCTGAGATGAACCATGGCCTCTTCCTCACATCAGTCTTCCCTCTACCTGCTCCCTCTCCTCTGCATTCTGAGGGTTTCTTTGTCTTTTCTCCACCCTCTGTTGGATTTTCTCCCTTAGCCATCGTGTCCTGGAAAACTGCCTTCCCTGTAAAGCTTCCCCCTGTCCTACTTCTTCAGGTGCCACCATGTGAAGAGCAGAACTGTCTGCTTTTTAATGTGTATAATGACTGGTTACGAGTTTGCTGATGACACATTGATATATCTTTGTATCTTGGTTCCTCTATCAGTAAAATAAGGATAATGACTCCTTTGCAAAGTGCCTTAAGAGCTATGGATAAGACCTATCAACACCTGGGTTATGTATTCCTGCTTGTCTCATACTAACCAAGCTGGAATTCCCTTGATGCTGTAAAAAAAAAGAATTAAAATTCATCTCCCCATGGAGTAGTTGTTAGTGCAGCTAAACCTACTGGTACTGCTGACTTTTTAGTCCCACATCATGCAAACTACAGGGTGCAGAAGGATGGAGATGGATGTCCCCAGAGGGAGCTGGATGCCTTTCTGGAGCTGGAGCTAGTGATGTGCTCACGGCCGTCCATGTAACCCAAGCTGAAGCCAGGTCTGAACTGAAGCAAAGCACTTTCCTGGGCCTCTGATACCAGCAGACGGGCAAGTAGATGATTTACCATGATACTCCCTGTTCATCTGTGTGTTGTTGGTTTTACTGAGATTTTTCCTGTGCAAACATTGAGTGCTGTTTTTTTTTCCCCCTCCAAGCATCAAAAAATACTGCTAGTAAACCAAGGGTCTGTACTCACCCTAGATTTCTCAGCAATGCTGCAGTTGGGTCCATTCCACTGAATCAGCACTTTCCCAAGGTCCAGTAAGAAAACATCACCCTTGTTAAAACTGTCCCAGGAAAGTGCTACCTGTCAGGAAGAAATGAAAGGGCTTGGCAAACCAGTGGGGACACAAGAGCCACAGGAGACAAGTCACGATCATTGCAAACTTGCCCGGGGACATAACAGCTGCTCTGCAATGACATGCTCATTTTTCTAGCACTCGGCTATTCACTGAGCCAAATAACTTCTCTCAGGATAATACCAAACCCCCGAGTGAGGTCTTGAAAATGATCCTGTAGTAGGGGTCCTTGAGCAGAGATGAGCTATTTAGCAGGCAAACCTGGTCGAAAATGGGCATAGGAGGAGAGGCAAGGAGAAATGATCCATAAGGAAAGAGGGCTCTTCTTACCTCTGTGGCTGACACGTGCTTCTTCCCCTTGACATGAAGAAGACGCTTGATGTTGTACATATTGGTCTCCACATGCTTAAATCCTGAAGCCACTCCTCCCTTCTTGTAGCTGTTGTGTAGCAGGGAATAAAGAGTTAGAGCTGGTTAGAAAATACCTGTCCCTCTATCCTCTGAAGACCTCTCAAGTTTTTGGTGACAAGTAAAAAATCTAGAGCTGGTATCATCTCAAAGTCCTGAAAATGGAATGTCAAATGTTGTGTTGCCTCATCTACTGTTCGTGGTCCCTGGTCAAAGCATGACTCCTCAGGGTGTCCATCTGCCTGTTATGGGTGTTGTGTTGTTGCTGTGCATCTTGGGAGAAGGTGTGTAGGTGAACGGACAGATCAAGGATGGCAATGGAAACATAACACAATCAAACTGAAAATTCCATTAACCAAGGCAGTGGCATCTCAGAATCGAAATATTCCATAAACATTCAATTAAAAAATGAAACATATTTTGCATAAAACAAGATTTTTGCTAAAATTTGTTTTTGTTCAAAATAGTTATTCTGTTAAAAGTAGCTTAGATAGAAAATTGTTGCCATAAGCAGAACAAAATGCCGTTGTAAACAGGTACAGGACATTGTCTTTCTCTCAGAGTTAATCTACCAGTTTTGTTCTTCCATTCTTGAACACACACTTTGCAATAGCTGCAGTTAGCACTGTGTTGCCTCACTGCATGAAGCCATCCCCTCCTTTCCATGCAACTTTGCAAGGAAGACACACTCATATTGAGAGGACAAGGTCCCCTGAGGAAGTCCCAGAGCATTTTTACTGTTTTTTGGGCAAGTCTAACCCACTTCCACATATCCTAGACCATTTTAGAAAACAGATCCAATGTTTATACTATAGTAATAATTGACACAGTGTAATTGCTATTTATGGGAAAAAGAGACAATTGCTGAGTCTTATAGTTTTTGCCACGTGTGTAATATATATATATTTTATCATAGCTTGGAAGAGACTGGCAAGTGTGGTCAGGCATGTGAGTGATTCACAGCACTTTAGACTTGTTTGGCTCAGTTTGACATATCTACAGAAGGATGCTCTGGTGATTAGTCCACCTGTCAAGGTGTGGAAAGAGCCTGCTTTAATTTCTCATTCTGCCTCAGACTTCCTCTTTGACCTTAGGCATGTGGTTTAGACAAAGATGAAGTCCAACTCACACTGATTTCAGAGGCAGACAGATTTCCAAATAGACCTTTAAACCTACACGCTTTTGAGGGTCTGAATTTTAGTCCTTCATTGTTCCGTGCTCATATTTAAGATTAGAGTAAAAGCAACTTCTGTCTCACAAAAGTCCTGAGGAGACTCATGAGAGGTTGTAGAGATGCACAATACGAAGATATCAAAAACCAGACAGGGATATAAAGTATTGACCGAGGATGGGTTTTCATCTGAGTTTTCTTCAGATGTTTAAAAGCAAGGCACTTAGGCTGTTTATTGCCAGTGAAGGTCCTCCTGCAGGATGGCTATTGGAGTCACCTTCCAAAGACCTCAAAGCGAGCAGAGACCACAGGACAGGATTCAACAGCATCTTTCAGATGGCAGAAGTTCAGAGTCAAACTTTCCTTCCACTATAGAAATATTACTCCCAGTATGAGCCAAATCAGCACTTCTGTTCAAGGTGGGTATTAGTCTGAAGTGTCCTGAATGAGCATACTAATCTAAAGTGTGTGGAGGAGGAAAGGAAGGAAGACCCTAGCATGAACAAAAGGGAGATTAAGATACAATTTCTGCAAATATCTGGGAAAACGACCAGTAGAACAGAGTGACATAGTTCCAGACTCAATGCTTATAAATAATTTCTTCAAAATGGGAAATTTTTCTTCTGAATTTTGACCCACTTCAGTGCTGATCCATATTTTTCAGGTTTTTGAAATGTTGATGGCTCTGAGATGTAGAGAAGCAGAGGGAACCCCAGGGAGCACGACCCACGACCCACCTTGTTGCAGGGTATTTTACGTTACTCACATAATGCCATTGCGGAAATAGCTTTGGAAGGTCTCAGACTCATGTCCCTGCACTTCCCGGTGCTGCACGGGGTTCCCTCTGAGTGCATTGTCCAGCTGGGTGACATACAGGGCTGCAGCACCTTGCTCATCCTGAGATGAATCCTTGCCAATCCAGTAATGCAAATCCACAGCGGAGCCACGAGAGGTTCTTTTGGTCTGGAAGAGGTGAGAAAGATGAGTCAGGATGAAGACACAGCCCATATGTGTGTTTCAAATAATATCGCTGACCAGGGAGAGCTGGCAAAACCAAGTGACCATGGAGCCCTTTCCCAGTTCTACCTTTCTCCTGGGTAAGGAAAGACAGGACGGAACCGTAGGATGCTCCCTGGGAGCTCAGCCTGGAGCCAGGGATCTTATTCAGGAGAGCATGTATGGGTTTTATGTACATATTGAACTGATGGATGTTTCTGTCTAATATTATTTTCTAACCCTTGTTATCAAGGAAAACTGAACACCTTGCAATTACAAAAATGAATGCATTCAACCTGTCCTGTTCTGTAGAGTTTGATATTAAAACTTAAAGGATACTCTTCTCATCGATCACCTTTTTAAATGTAATGCGCACTGTTATTTATTTGCCTGGAGATACTATCCTTTCTTTCCTGTTCTCTTTCTCACATCACACTACATAGTAACACAAACTGCCTCTGAATTCCTGCTGATTTGCAAAACAGACATAACTCCAAATGAAGCTGAGCCTGTGCGTGCACGCTGTGATTCATCTTATTACAGAAAAACCCAACAGCCTAGAAAGAGGAGGTGAGCGATCTGAGAACAGGTGTACTTATCGTTATGTGAGTTGTGCCAGCTATTTTTCAGCACCTACTGTGTTAAACCCTATCAGGGACACCCGGGAAAGGTAATAAAACATCATTTTATAAACTGGATTTGACAGTAAGTTCTGTTTATTTGCTTTGTGCAGTGATACCACAGCGAGACACAGCAGAAGAACTTGAATAAAGTACAGCTCAGCTCCTCTAGGCACAGATAATTAATTTGTGGCAAAATCGCTAAATTTAATACATTGCTACTGAAGATGATTGGAGTCCCATTGTCCTGCGGACAATCTTTGTTTGGAGAGCCTCTAGTCGAGATGCAGAATGCAAAGATGAGTATTTTTACCCTCCCATCTGCAGGGGGAAAGGAAAGTAGTGGGCTGATTAAGGGCTCTTCTACCTGGGGAAGCTATTGCAACATAAGCTGAGTGTGTGAGCAGACTCAAAATTTGTACTGATATCTATGGTCAGCTCCTTGCAAGGACACTCATATTCTGCTCTAAGCATGTCTTTGGGTGGCTGCTACCAAATCGATTCAGCACTTGAAAGGTAGCATAAAGGCATGTGCACGGTCAATTAGAGCAGGAGACTCATTCTGCTTCCCTGTCCCAGCCTACTTTCCCAACTTGACATATATCACAGAATCACAGAATCACAGAATGTTAGGGATTGGAAGGGACCTCGAAAGATCATCTAGTCCAATCCCCCTGCCAGACCAGGATTACCTAGACCATATCACACAGGAACGCGTCCAGGCAGGTTTTGAATGTCTCCAGAGAAGGAGACTCCACAACCTCTCTGGGCAGCCTGTTCCAGTGTTCGGTCACCCTCACCGTAAAGAAGT
The DNA here is from genome assembly GCF_013368605.1 of Nyctibius grandis. NCBI lineage: Eukaryota > Metazoa > Chordata > Aves > Nyctibiiformes > Nyctibiidae > Nyctibius > Nyctibius grandis. Next base: position 54,548,264 of record NC_090664.1, read on the forward strand.
TTTTCCTCATATTTATGTGGAACCTCCTGTGTTCCAGCTTGCACCCATTGCCCCTTGTCCTGTCAAGGGATGTCACTGAGAAGAGCCTGGCTCCATCCTCTTGACACTTGCCCTTTACATATTTATAAACATTAATGACGTCACCCCTCAGTCTCCTCTTCTCTAAGCTAAAGAGACCCAGCTCCCTCAGCCTCTCCTCATAAGGGAGATGTTCCACCCCCTTAATCATCTTCGTGGCTCTGCGCTGGACTCTCTCTAGCAGTTCCCTGTCCTTCTTGAACTGAGGGGCCCAGAACTGGACACAATATTCCAGATGCGGCCTCACCAGGGCAGAGTAGAGGGGGAGGAGAACCTCTCTTGACCTGCTAACCACACCCCTTCTAATACACCCCAGGATGCCATTGGCCTTCTTGGCCACAAGGGCACACTGCTGGCTCATGGTCATCCTGCTGTCCACTAGGACCCCCAGGTCCCTTTCCCCTGCGCTGCTCTCCAACAGGTCTGCCCCCAACTTGTACTGGTACATGGGGTTGTTCTTGCCCAGATGCAGGACTCTACACATGCCCTTGTTATATTTCATTAAATTTCTCCCCGCCCAACTCTCCAGCTTGTCCAGGTCTCTCTGAATGGCTGCGCAGCCTTCCGGTGTGTCAGCCACTCCTCCCAGTTTTGTGTCATCAGCGAACTTGCTGACAGCGCACTCTATTCCCTCATCCAAGTCATTAATGAATATATTGAATAGTGCTGGTCCCAGTACCGACCCTTGAGGGACTCCGCTAGACACAGGCCTCCAACTGGACTCTGTCCCATTGACCACCACTCTCTGGCTTCTTTCCTTCAGCCAGTTCACAATCCACCTCACTACCCGATCATCCAGACCACACTTCCTCAGTTTAGCTGCGAGGATGCTGTGGGAGACCGTGTCAAACGCTTTACTGAAATCGAGATAGACCACATCCACAGCTTTACCATCATCTATCCACCGGGTAACATCCTCATAAAAGGCTATCAAGTTGGTTAAGCATGACTTCCCCTTGGTGAAGCCATGCTGAGTGCCCCTAATGATCCCCCTGTCCTTGATGTGCCTAGAGACAGCACCAAGAACAAGTTGTTCCATCACCTTTCCGGGGATGGAGGTGAGGCTGACCGGTCTATAGTTACCCGGGTCCTCCTTCTTGCCCTTTTTGAAGACTGGAGTGACATTCGCTTTCCTCCAGTCCTCAGGCACCTCTCCCGTTGCCCACGACTTAGCAAAGATGAAGGAGAGTGGCCTAGCAATGACTTCCGCCAGCTCCCTCAGCACCCGTGGGTGCATCCCATCAGGGCCCATGGATTTATGGAGGTCCAGATTGCTTAATTGGTCCCTGACCCAGCCCTCATCTAGCAAGACAGATTCCTCCTCTATCCTGACTTCTTCTGAGGCCTCAGGGGTCCGGGGCTCCTCAGGACAGCCTCCAGCAGTATAGACAGAGGCAAAGAAGGCATTCAGTAACTCCGCCTTCTTTTTATCCTCTGTCTCCAGGGCCCCCACCTCATTCATCAGTGGGCCTACATTGCCTCTAGTGTTGGCTTTACCTGCAATGTATTTGAAGAAGCCCTTTCTGTTGTCCTTGACCTCTCTTGCAAGGTTTAATTCCAAGGAGGCCCTAGCTTTCCTAGTTGCCTCCCTACATCCTCTGACAACAGACTTATATTCCTCCCAAGTGGCCAGCCCCACCTTCCATGATCTGTACACTCTCTTCTTCCACTTGAGTTTGCCCAGCAGTTCCCTGTTTAACCATGCAGGTCTCCTGGTACCCTTCCTTGAATTCCTACCTGCTGGGATGCTCTGATCTTGAGCTCGGAAGAAGCAGTCCTTGAATGCTAACCAACTATCTTGGGCCCCCTTACCTTCTAGTACCCTGTCCCATGGGATTTCCCCTAGCAATTGCTTGAAAAGGCCAAAGTTGGCCCTCCTGAAGTTCAGGGTTGTGATTCTGCTAGCTATTCTGTTCCTGCCACGTGAGATCCTGAGCTCCACCATCTCATGGTCACTACAACCAAGGCTGCCCTCAACCTTCACCTCTTCAACCAGACCCTCCTTGTTAGTGAGGATAAGATCCAGCAATACTCCTCTCCTAGTTGGCTCATCCACCATTTGCATCAGAAAGTTATCATCAACGCACTGGAGGAACCTCCTGGACTGAGGATGGCTGGCTGAGTAGGCCTCCCAGCAAATATCAGGGTAGTTGAAATCCCCCACAACAACCAGGCCCTGTAATTGCGAGACTGCTCTCAGCTGCCTGTAGAAGGCCTCATCACCCTCCTCATCCTGATCCGGTGGCCTGTAATAGACACCCACAACAGTATCACCCCTGCCAGCCTGCCCCTTAATTCGCACCCACAAACTCTCAACTCGGTCCTGATCCGCCCCTGGACAGAACTCAATACATTCTAGCTGCTCACTCACATAAAGAGCAACTCCACCACCTCTCCTTAGCGGCCTGTCTTTCCTGAACAGGACATAGCCATCCATGACCACATTCCAGTCATGCGAGGCGTCCCACCAAGTCTCTGTAATTGCCACTAGATCATAGCCCCCGACCGAACACGGATTTCTAACTCCTCCTGTTTATTCCCCATGCTGCGCGCATTGGTGTACAGGCATTTCAGGGAGCGAGCTGAGCACACCGATTTCACCCCAGGGGGATGGGAGGCCTCCTGGTCTGCCTCAACACTAGAGCGTTGCCCCAGTGGTGCAAGCCCAGCTACTACCCCATAAATATAGAGGATGTGCATTTGTTTATTGTGGCCTGGTTTAGGCCAAACCAGGACACTATCCCACAATAAACAACAGCAAAGCCTCCCTATCTGTCACGGTTTAAAGCTTTGCTGTCTCTTGACTGATGGAGATGTTTGCAGGAGGGACACTCAGACCCAGGAAGTGGGAAATGCTTCTGATTTCCACCGTATGAACATTGTTTGGTGCAATGGGGCCTGGACTGCTCTATGTAGATGAAGAGATTTGGGAGGAAGTCTGGGAGCTGAGTGCAACAAATCATTCTTCCACAGATGGAACAGAAGGCACTTTGTACAGCCCATATAGTAGAGTTGGTTCTCAGAAGTTCCTCATGCTTCTGGCTAGCCTGGGTTCAGGTGGTTGCAAGTAGGTTTGGAACAAATTTAGGAGGGACAGATGAAGTGTCCTAATGGGGACATGAGAAGGGCTGCAGAGCCTCTCTGCTGCTATTGTGACACAGAGGAGGTGGCACATCTCCATAATCCACATCATCTGCTGAAAATGAGACCCTCCAGTCAGCCAGCTCTCACACCCTCAAAAGACTCCCATAAGTCACACAAATGTGGGCCTTGATTTAGTTTGCCAGGAATGTACTGGCCATTTTGCCATGTCTGGACATGACTCAGTTGATTAGAAGAGAAATAATTTTAATGAATTACTAAGTTAATGGTTCCTCTGGACTTCTGATTTACTCAACACACAGTGTTGTTCCAACAGCCCCGTTAAATTCAGGAGTGTGATTAGACAGCAAACGCACATGCACAACCACCCTTACCCACAGTGCTGCTCTCACCAGTGAGGGTACCCAGGATCCAAGTCAGAGCTAAACAAAAAGGGTTGAACCAGTTGCCTGCTGAAGAGATCAATGTTTGCTAGCCTTCCTTACTTACGTGCAGAATTACGTAACAGTCTCCTTCAAAAAAAGTCCCATAAGCCTTTTCAGGTACAGGAACCATCTTCATATTCTGTAAGGAAATGAGTGTTTGGGTCATTGCTAGAACTTCAGAGCCAGGAGTAGATGTGTGTGAAACAGGACAGCTGGGGAGCACGAAACACTAAGGTGACAATCAGGGTTTGGAGAAGGAAGAATCAGGGCTGTGCTGGTGAGCTGGGAAAAGCCACTTCTGGGGGAAAGCCCAAAAGTACTAAGGGATGATAAGGGGCAAATGATAATGCTTCTTGGACAGATTGACAAGTATTTTTTAGTCTCCTTGCCCTTCTGCAATCCTATAGGTCTAGAGCAAGAAGACATGGAGGTCAGGCTGAAGTGCTCCAGAGCTTGCATTTGTAGGGCATTTCCCAGGGGAGTAAGCACATCTCATCCTAGGTTTAGTTTTGGGGCATCGTTTTTACTCGGTACCCATAAGTCCAAGGATAACTTTCAGAGCTTTGTTAGGATAATCACTTTGCCAGGGATTCATAGCAATTAGCAGTGCTGAGAAAAGACAGAATTGAGGACCCTGATGTGTCCCTCACCCCTCCAGATCCTAATTGCACACTTCATCTGGTACAAGTGCACAATTAACCAGCCATGCCTGGTGCCTGGATGTGCCACCCACCAGTACAGAAGCAGCTTCTGGGCTTGAAGTGGCTCTGTGGTTCCCTGGAATGAGAGATATACATTCTTCTGGTGGCCTGACTTGTTTCTCAGCATACCAGCCTGACCCTTGTGAACCCACACATCTCTAATTACAAATCCTCTGGGAAGAAGCTTAGTACAGTGCTTTGGAGAGAAGGGGAAAGGCAAAGACCCTGTGATATTTGGAACATAGCTGGAACCTGTAGAGGGCCACCAATTGGAGAAGTGTTGGAACCCCTTTTCGTGGTTCCCCATGGCTCCCCTGAGTGGACTCTGGACCTCATTCTAAGTCCCCTCTCATTGCAGGGGAATGTTCCTGGTGAATTGGGCCAGAAAAAGGTAGAATTGAGCACAGCCTGGCTCCAAACTGAAAGCAAACACCACCACAAGCAGAAGGTGACCTTGCAAGCTGCAGTATCTCTCCCTGCAGTGACCCATTGATCAGAGTGGGAAAGATAAGGACAAAGTGCAAATAGACTCCATGGGATGCTTTTGCTGCAAAAATGGGTGCCTTCCCCATGGCAGCTGCTGGTATAGACTGGGGTTACCTATGCATAGGTGAAACACGTAATCCATTTCTGGTGTGCTAATGCAGCCTTGCATTGGTTCCCGAAGGGGGTGAGAAAGCCTCCAGTGCTGGAGGAACAGCTTCAATCCCACCACATTAGTGTTTCCTTAGTCAATATTATCCTTGTTTTACAGAGCAGGAAACCAAAGCAGTAACATGTTGAAAGCTGCATAGGGAAAGTTGGGTTTCCTGTTTCCCACTGTATCTTATCTGCAACACCCTCTTTTGCTACCCAAATTACTTCAAGAATATCTCTTTCTTGAAACATACACACACACACATGCAGAGGACATACGCCATCGTTGCCTCTTGTCATACCTCTATGCCCCATATCTGCAGTCCCAGCTTTCTCTCGATAGGTGGGAGATTTGTGTCACCGTCTGTCATCCTGCAGTCTGAGCTAGAAGGAAAAGGAAGAAGAAAAAACAACTATATAATTGGATACAACAGTATGTGTGCTAGTCAGCTGGGTTCCTCTTACTGTCAGTGGAGGTTTAATACAGATAATCCATACCCTGAGGTGTCTCTAGCTCTCTGCTGACTGAAGAAAGTACAGCTGTAGTTATCAACTGCAGGTATCCATGCTCATGGGGGGCCAAGCAAAGTGTGGGATCACAGCCCAGCAAAGACTGAATAGGATTCTGTAGTTCTGGTATGGGATTATATTTCCCCCATTTGAATAGGTGGAAAGGATTTGCCAGGGTGTTGGACCTGACATCAGTACTGCTTTGTTCCCACCATGGCACAAGGGATGGCAGAGACAACGGTGGACCTCCAGGAGACCCATGCCTGCCTGGAGCAGCCACTGGAGGTCAGGTCAGGTACCCTGGGGCACTAGGAGTCTAAGGAATGAAGCCCTTCCACTTCAGGAGGAGATTCAGATCTAAATTAAGACACCTGCAAAGTATCTCAAGGTGCGCAACTCCATAAAGGTCAATGGAGACATAGCCAGTGCAGACAGCAGAACAGATGTAGTGATCCAACTGATGACTCAGACGTCTACTTTGTACATAGCTGAGTAGCTCCCCAGGCTCTGCTGCCTGTATGGGGAAGAGGTAGGTTTCAGTTGCCCACACAAACGTGTCTGGGGACTTTTGAGATGTTTTTAGTATCTCCATCTGCCCCTCTGATGGGTAGAGGTCTCCCATCCATCCTTTATAATATCTACCAGCTGTGGAAAGAAAAAGGGACTACCCTTAGCTATACTCCCTCTTCCTACTGCTTGGATAGGTGAGGTTTTGCTCAACAAGCAACGTCTGAACCCATCTTGTTCAGAGGGCAACCTCCTGAAGCAAATCAAACCCAAAAACAATGTATGTGAAAACAGTGGGTAACATCCTAGCAGAGCTGGCTGCCACATGGAGAACAGCAGGTGCCTCCTGAGCAGCTCGGCTCCGATGGAGCGGCCACGGGACAGATTGTGTTTGTGCAGGGGCAAGACCCATATCAGTTGTTCCTGTATGAGTCAATCCTGCTCACAAATTAAAGCCCAGCTTTGAGAGAAAACATGGCTCACTGATTTCTGTTTTGCATTCATCTGCTTCGCCAGTGGGCTCCCCTGGTTTGCATTGGCTCATGACAGACTGAATGATTGTACTACATTAAAAACAACAGCTTGATTGACTGCATTTTCTTCTGTCTCTGGATGAAAAGGCTGCACTGATTGTAGGTCACGGCCTCTCCTGTGCTCCTCTGCTCAGCTGTAGGAAGCCGCCTACGAGAAGGAACGGTGCCATGGATGCCTCAACTCGGCACAACAACTGAGCCACGGTAAGATGAAAAATAAAAGAAGCCCCCACACAAAGCCATGGAAGAAAGTCCTTCTGAGGGAGAAAAGAACAAAGACAGATGATCCCGTGCCAGAACACGTTTATTGTTTGTGTGATGAGACCATGGAGAGACTCTGTACTTGCACCATCAAGTCATAAGAAGCGATGGTCCTTCTCCTGAAGAGTTTGCACACTAAGTAAGAGCACAAAAATTGCTGTTCTAGGCAGGAGTGTTGGTCCATCCAGATCTTCCACAGCCCAGAGCTGCCAGACCCTGGCTCCTTGCATAGGCAGTTGAGAGAAGCAGGTACCTCCATCAGTGGTCTGAGCACAGCTCCAAAACCTCTCTGCTAACTGAGCAGGCACCCACAGCCTGGCAACCCTGGACAGCAGGAGTCAGACATGCTCACTCCTTCTTGAACGCAGATACATCTGAAGGACTGCGGAAGATTGAGTCTATGTGGCCTCATGTACCTACGAGGAGTGCATTCAGCAACCTTCATCTCCCTCTCAGGTCCTCCAGACAGCTTCCAGGCAAGAAGACAAACACCGAGGAGAAAAAAAAGACATTTTTCATCTCAATTCCTGGAAAAGTAATCGAGACCCATGCAGATTAAAAGATATTTCAGTGTCTACAGAGGAGCTAGACACTTTTCTGAATGGGGTCCTGACTCACCTACTGTGAAGTCCACAGCTATCAGCAACTGAAGCCAAAAACATGATCCCAGTTCAGATCTTTAACAAAAAGACCTTTCCTTTCTTTTTAATATGGCATTTGAAAAGTCCCTATCAAAGGAAAAAAACCCAAACAAATGAAGCCTCCTTCTCTCAGCTGTCTTTTAAATTTATTTAGGCTTTTTCCTTCCAGCATCAAAACAGGAAAAAACCTGAAAATAAAGCCAATAGAGATGTTTGTATGTGAGGGAGAATTCGGGGGGGTGAAGATTTTTTACCAAAACTGACACTGCTCCCTGCGGAAGGCAGCAGGCATCTTGCTCGCCTGCTAACAGCACAAGAAAGCGGCAGCTGGCCAGCTGTGAGACACAGCTGGCTCCCTGCTCCTCCCGGCATCCCAACCTCACCCATTGGAAAAGTTAACCCAAAGGATGCTGAGATGCCTCTGAGCGCAGACAGCTGTGTTGGACAAAACCCTCCTAAAGCCAGCAACGCTCTACTGATTCCCACCCAAACCTCTTTGACTCAAAACAGGGATCTTGGATTTCCTCCACTCCTGGGGGTCCTTTCTCCATGTGAAACCTGCCCGTTAACTTCAGTCCCCACTTTTCTGGGAAATGCTGTCCCTCCCTTCCTCCTTAGTCATTAAACTGGCACAGAGTGTGATGCACAGACAAGGTTGGCTGTTTCTTTGGACTTTCCAGCTCCTTTTGGCTGGTGGCCAAGTTAGAAATAAAAGGAATATGACTTATATAATCAGACAGCTATTTTCATTAATGATTTAATGTGGGTTTTTAATCAGATGATCCCATAATTCAACTCCTGCCCAGACACAAACCCCAGTATTTATGGAGTGAAAACTTCCCATCTGTGCTGAAACCAGGAAGGGCAGAAAGTTTCCTAATTTAAAAAGAAAAAAAAAAAGGATGTTAAGAGGCTTGGGTTCACTGTGGGGTTTCAACAGCAGTGTCTGGGTCGGTTCCTACCTCAATCAAACCAGTTTTGCGCAGTGCTAGGTGAAACACAAATTGGCAAGAAGCATGAGTCACCTGCCTCTGGGGCAGGAATTCACTGGAAAAAAAACTCCTCGTTACAGGAAAGGACATTTGCTTCCTCATACACAGACACAGCTTTACCTGGGAAGGGAGAAGAGAGGCACTAAAGCAGCTGTAGCTCACCTCTTTGCCTTCACATTAGTAACATCCAACTACCTAATTTCCACCTCCAGGTCCAGCTACCCTCTTTCCACCATTTCCAGGGACTCCCACAACCACAGAAAGAGGAGATAAGTTCACACCATGAGCATGGACTGAAAGGTAGGACCAGTGAGTGGTGGCCACTGCATAGCAAAGAAAGACACCTGCTGGCTCGGAGCTGCTCTGCTGGGCCATCACCACTCAGTTAAGATACTATAAATTAAACAGCAAAGAGAAAATGATGATGTTGGGTGAGGGCAGAGGACCTAGAACCCAAATGTCGGTGGCTAGCATCTTGGCTGGATGTCACAGTGGGGACAACCTGGACCCTCCAGAGCTAAAAGCAAAGCCTTCCCTAACGCGATCTAAGTAACAAAGATGGTGGGTGAGGGCAGATGGGTCTCTGTTACACCCACTCCCCTTCACGCACTGCCAAAATCTCAGCAACCCTCCTGCTTGCTAGATACGATCACCATCCCCTCTCCAACCAGCACAGTGTGGGGAAAAGCTTTGCCTTCAGGAAGGACTAGATGACTAATTAAGTGTCAAGGTCGCTCCCAAGATTGGTTAATGAATAACAGTTGGGGTGGAAGTGCCAGCAATCACTACTTCATTTTGGTCAACCTGGTAAGCGTTGAGAAAGCAGACCCAGCAGGACATTTCTTCAGGCAGACTCCGGCTGTTTGGGTGGGGAGGGAAAATAAGGACTCAAAAGGGGAGTAGGAGATCATTTCAAACTCCTGAAGTACGTTCTGAATTAAGCCTGATTTGGCTTGTCTGGGTTTTGGCGGCACACTTACTGGGCTGTAGTCACGGTAATAAAAAAAACCCTGTGAAATGACTAATGCTCTGTACAGCTTCAGGAAAATAGGAAGCAGCTGTGGCTCCAGCCTTTCCAGGCTGAAAGGCCTAATTATTGGGAATACTTGGACTGGCATTAGATGAGGTAAACCAGGGCTGTTGAATTGCTTTCATTGTCTCCATTATAGTTGGGCATCTGGGCCCAAGTAGGTGCCATTTTTTTTGTTCGCAGACAGGACAGCAACTCAGTTAACTCTTGTTTTGCCCAGAGGAATGAAATTCAACGTTGAGTTGAATTGAGGCTCGTCAGCTACTGCTTAGGACTGTTGTTTTGGAAGGTGACCATCCCTAGTGAGCGACTGTCCAGAGATACAGCACTCAACCAATATAAGCTGTCTTTTATTTTCCTGTTGCAAGAGGAAAAAAAGTGGCTTTTATCTCACATGGAAATGATGGGTAGGAAGGTCCAGCAATGGGGCTTGTCTTCTCTCTCATGTTGTCATGCACCCCGTCACATAATATGCTTCCCCAATTTTTTGGCAGGAAGGCAAAGCTGGCATAGGTGAGAGCACCTGCAACAAACACGTCCATGTGTGTGTGTTGGTGACAGCTCCTATCCTCTTGCACAATCTTAGCCCATGCTTTAGAGTGCAAGTCTTGTGAGGAGCGGCTGAGGGAACTGGGGGTGTTCAGTCTGGAGAAAAGGAGGCTGAGGGGAGACCTTATCACTCTCTACAACTACCTGAAAGGAGGGTGTAGCGAGGTGGGTGTTAGTCTCTTCTCCCAAGTAACAAATGATAGGACGAGAGGAAACGGCCTCAAGTTGTGCCAGGGGAGGTTTAGATTGGATATCAGGAAACATTTCTTCACTGAAAGGGTTGTCAAGCATTGGAACAGGCTGCCCAGGGAAGTGGTGGAGTCACCATCCCTGGAGGGATTTAAAAGCCGTGTAGATGTCGTGCTCAGGGACATGGTTTAGTGGTGGACTTGGCAGTGCTGGGTTAACGGTTGGACTCGATGATCTTAAAGGTCCTTTCCAACCAAAACGATTCTAAGATTCTATGATAATTGCACGAAGGGTTGCAATCAGAATCTGAATCGCGTTACCCATGTTGGATGTGCTGGGACATGGTGATAAGACAGGGATATGTGTTTTGGGGGGTGGCAAAAGAGGAAGAAGTACGGCTTGGCTCACCCTCCTCCTCTAAGTCCCGTGAGGTCCAGGTTCAGGAGCTCGGTGTGGCCAGCGTGCCAAGGAGAGGGCTCTGCACAGACGCGCTCGGCTGACCGCAGAGAGCACTTCAGCCTTCTTGGAAAGAGCTGTTGCCTGGCAGCTAAAATTATGTAAAATAGACCTTGAATTAAGATGCTATTTCTGATCATGGTGGGCAATTAAATATTGGAACAGCTTATTAGGGAAGTTGGCAGGCTCGCCTTTACTTAATGTCTCTGAAAAGAGATGGCTAAATGGCCGGGGGTGTGCTTTCTGGGCTCAGCTCCTCGGGGTTTGTGACCCTGAGCCCCTGTTCAGGTGCTGCACTTTCAGCAAGCTGTGCCCTCCCATCTGCTTGGCATTAAGGCAATAACATGGATTAATCCTCATGCTTCAGGGCTTCACCCAGCCACCTCCACAGGTCAGAAAATATCCCCTGTCCTTGCTACCAAATCATCCAGGTGGATCATGAAAGAGGTTAAAGGCCTTTTTTAGTCTTTTCTTAAGTAGAGATGGATCAAAATTTGAGCTGGAGCATCGGATGGGATGAACTAAGATTGTGACGGAACTTCTTGCTCACCTTCTCAGGGTCACAGGCTCTGGAGCTAAGGAGGGACTTCACCTGCATTCACATGGGCAAGTTTTCCCTTTTTCCATGAATGGATGCCAGGGATCATCAGACCACATCTCGTCTAAGCAGCTACCTGCCATCACAGGCATCTGGTCGTTTTTGTGCTTTGCTCATGGGGCAAGGACTGGGATGCTGAGGACTGAGATGCTAAGGTCTGTTCAGGATTAAAGTGAGTGAAGACTTAAGGGCCTGGGTGAACAGGAGAAACACTGAGAGGATTTTATGTTCTCGATGGCCTCTCAGACTGGAAGTGCTCTATACCCCAGGAGAGGTTTGAATTCCGTGTTCGCTAAATTCAAAGGATGCACAAACCTGGATCCACCTACCCAAGTAATTTCTCTGGTTCTGCATGAGCAATAACCAGTTTGCCCTGTCTGACAAAAGCTGACCAGTCTCCCCAGGACCCAGTTGCTGCATCTCTTAAACCCTGGAAATTCACCCCTTCTCCAACCACCACCCCAAGCATTACCAAGAAGCAGATCTTCAGCTTAGTGTGTCTTCCTACGACCTGTCCCTTCACTCCCTGTCCATTTCTGGCATGTCTGACTTACTTAGTAGCTTACACATAGTCTTTCCCATAAGCCCACTGATGCTGTGAGCCTTTACCTTTCAGCCCCGTGTGAGCCACATGCAGATGGGCTCTGCACTAATTCTCCAAACCTACCATTGATCCTTACTTAAAAGCAAGGAGCACAAGGAAATACTAGGTTACTGGGAAATAACCCCCTTCCCAGTTACAACAGCCTTCATTCTGTATCTTATCTGTCTCTTTAAATTCCTTGGAGGACATCTGATTTGGAAGGGCAGGCAACTCACGATTTATTTCCTCTGATTTTGACTAGTCCCTGCAGCTGCCTCATTTCCACCTGCCATAAATTCTAGCTCAACACCTCACTCCATCCAGAAAATCTTGCTCATCTCTCCACGCCTCTCTTTATGATCTCCTTTGTCCTCTCAATTTATCTCACTACTGGTAGCTTTCCAGCAGTCTGGTCTTCAAGCAGATGGTCTTGGGAAACTGATTTGTAGGAGCAGATTTTTCCCAAACTGCCGCTATTTCTGAATCCTCCCTCTAAAATTTTAACAACTGACTGCTTTTCCTGGGAACAGTAGTGCTGTATTGTCCCAGCAAACTTCTCAACAATGTAAGAACAATGTACTGACAATTAAAGCAGAAAGCCTTAACAACAGCCACAACTCCCAAGTCATGCAGTCTGAGTTTCCACATTCATCATGCTGGATGCAGAGCCCAGTGCTCAGCAGTGACTGGTGCTGGAAAAGCAAATTGGCTGAACGTGGAGGCTGGCAGTCCTTGCCTTGGTGTCCTATGGAGAAGGTCATAGCACCCACGCTGCTCTTGACTGACTGTTTTCCCAGGAAGCCCTTCTTCCCTGGGATGTCTTTGAAAGCAGCAGGCTCTCCCAGGCAGGTAGCATCTCTGCAGGGTGTGGGCAGCCCTATTAGATTCAAAGCTTTCAGAAGCAGCAGAAGAGTCTGAGCTGCAGTAACTTCCCCCTGAGATCAGTCCCGATCAGTGACCGATAGCGAACTCTTTCAGCGCAAACCCACCTCTCTCTGAAGATCCATGAGAAAAAACAGTGGCACAAGAAGCTGTTAAAAGCCTTCTGCGTGCAAGCGCATTGCAGCAGCGTTGCCCCTGGTATGGTGCCAGGTGCATTATTTTCAAATGATAAAATGCAGCTTGGCGCACACCTACTTCAGAGGTATCCTTTCCACCTCCTCCTCGTTGTGAGGTGATTCAGTCAGTAACGACACAGAGCCATCCCCAGGGAAAGGCGAGCACGTAGTTTGCCAATTCATTACAAACAAATCTCTCCTTTCTTTCAGCTCTTTCTCTCCTGGTGAAAGGGAGAGATTACTGGCTCGGGACCAGCCCTGCGTCCGAAGGCAGGGCTTTGTGCCACGGTGAGGGCAGGAGATGCACCCAGAAGGAAAACAAAGCTGAAGCCATTTTAATTCCTCTTCCTGGTTTCCAGAGAAGTGGTTCAGGTTAGAAGTGTTCTCAGAAAGTAACTTCTAATTACTCACCACCCTCAGGAAAAAAGTTACGATCCTCACCCACATCAGCATTTTAACGGAGCGTTATTTAACCTAATAGCTGCAGGTAAGTAAAATGAGAGCTGAGACGTCAGGGAGGAGAGCACGTGTGTTTGGCCACCTGTGCAAGAGCTTCCTGAGCCCCGGGGAGCACCTGCCCTTCAAAAGCTTACGGGAAGGCTGTGACAGCTGGAACTTGAGGAGAGACCCTCTAATAAATAATTTTCCCACCTGAAACTGAGGAAAGGCCACTGCTTCCAAAGCAGAGTTAGAAGGCCCTGGAGGAGGGGGTTAGAAGCTGGGATTCATCCACCTCACTTGCATGTCTTAGTTTTAGGTGCTTAAGTCTGATGAAGACTCTCCCTGGGTGGTTGCCCTCATCCTGTCCTTGGGTCTAGGGCAGATCTGGTGACTCTCGGTCAGGAGGGACTAACTGTCCCCTTGGCCTATGGGGCAAACCCCTGTGTGGAGAGCCCAGCTGGCCACGCAGCCCTTCACCTCAGAGCGTGGGAGCTCAACCCCATCCACCACGCCCCGAGACGCTGCTTGCTAGGTCTGTCAGTGTGAACTGAGCCAAATACCATAAATAAAACCACAGTTAAACCCAAGCACCAGCGCCCACCTGGCCCTTCCTTCGCAAAAAGAGGAGTTCCAATTCAACTTGAGTTCCAACTCAAGTCTGAGTTCCAATTTTTGCTGCTGCATGTAACAGCTTTACATTTACTGTCAGAACGTGCATGCATATATGTGCATACGTGTTTGTGTGCAAGACAAAGAGCAGGTTTTTCCCTGGTGCACAGTTTAACTAGTGAAGCTGAATAAGTCCTTGCTATCAGGACCTTTGTTTGATGGTGATGGAGCAAGGGTGCTGGTCTGGCTCCACTCAGACCAGCTGGAGAACCGGTTCCCAGAGCATTGGCTCCCCAGTGGAAAGTGGCAAGATTAATATTAACTATCAAAAGGAAGGGACTGTTTCAGTTTTGCTCCAGTTCAGACCTGCAAGCATCACATCAAACTTGGGAGGAGAAAGCCAAGACTTGTGGAAAAAAAAACAGGTTTACATCTCAGACTGCAAATTAAATGACCTGGACCTAAACGTGGCACTCTGTAGGTGACTGTGCACTTCCATCACTGGCCCGACGAGAATCAATGGATTTGTTCAGAGGGAAGGTTTTTTTCCTGAGCTGCAAAGGAAAGGTCACCCTTTGTTTATGTTGGATGACACACCTCTGCTGAAAGACATCTAACTTATGTCAAAACAAGCAGGTACCAACCAACCCAACCCAGGCTTCCACTGGGACAGGGTGCCAAGGTGTGAGTTGCCTTATATGAGCTTTAAAGTCTTTGAAACAGAGACAGACCTTCACAGGATCTTCTCTCAAGGGAATACCAGCAACACTCAGCTTTTTGGTACCAGTTGCCCATACTAGCGTTATCCTCTGAGGCTGTGTGAAACCAGAGGGACGTTCAGCACCACATATGTAGTGCGTTTATCACTGTTTCATCCAACCCTTCAAACCCAAGATGGGCTGCGAGGTCACTCTTGGGCCTCCTGTGACTTCATGGGTACCACTCAGTCTCTACCAGCATCTCCTCACTTTAAGCCATTGCTCCTTGAGGAGATGCCTCACCACCATCCCACCCTCAAGAGACCCCATGGTTATGTCTCCTTCCCGAGATGGCTTTTGGTGGCTGTTCTCTGTTGTGTGAGGAAGGGGGTCCAGGGAGACAACGGGGCAAATGGAGATGGGATGGCTTACTAGGCATGAGGAACAGAGGGACACGGGGCAATAAGAAGGTGTAACTTTGCCCCTGTGGTATTATGTGCTTTGATGGATGGTGTTGGTGCATCATGATGTCGTGAGCTCAGCCTTGTGCTGCCCACCTCTGGGGCTCCTGCCCACCTGAGCACAGCTCTCCACCCCCACGGCACAGCAAGAAGCAAAGCTCCAGCCCATGGGGCCACGCGTCTGGCACTCGCTTGGCACAAAAAGTGAAACCCAGCCCACGCAGGACCACAGTACGCAAAGGCAAGCAGAGTGTGCAGTCCCCTCTTGGCAGAACTGAGGGCCAGCTTTGAGAGAGCAGCACATCAACTGCATAAAGCCAAATGAATAAAACATCCCTGCAAACCCTGAAAACAGCTTTAGAAAGAGTCATTCATCCCGGACTGCCTTTTGCACCCAGAGCTGGCAATGGGAGTTGTGTCTGAGCACAGGGAAGGGATTCAGGCATCTGAAAGACTGGGATGGGTGGGATTTGCTCAAACCCAGGCAGCTATTTCGGAGACAGAAACAAAGTGCAGTAATTCAGGCTCTAGCCTCCCCAAGTGAAGGTGGGTATCTCGACAGCCTTTATCACGCAGAAGGAATACGACTTCTAGCCCTGCCTGTTTCTTATCCTGCTCAGCTGTTTTTCTAAGAGCAGTTTTAAATAAACGGCCAGCCAGAAACCTATTCTTTCATCCCAGGGCATGGCAACAGGACATTTTTAGGTAGGAGGGGTCGGCTGCTCTGAATAGCTCATTCCACAGGAACTGCCCAGGATGGAGCTCAACCATGCAATTTAGCATCCCCTGTGTCTCATGTCTTCGACGTGGATAGAAGGTAATAACGAGTTTCGCTGATACTTTACCCAGCACTGCCTCAGATAAGCATGAATAGGCTCTGATAAAGACGGATAACAAATGGTAGGATTTCTTTTTCAAACCGAGGACCTTGGAAATCAAGGCAACTGAAGCAAATGTACATCATCCAATGCTGGGAATTAACATTACATCTCAGAGGACTTTTTGGACTGAAGGATGGCAAACAATATTCAGGACGATTAGCAACAATATTTACCCCTTCCTGCATTTCTTTTACACCCAGAATGGGTGGAAATATGGTGGAAATCATTCAGGATAAATCATAATTAGGCCTATTTCCAGGCCTATATTATGTGGAAAGGGATAGCATGAGAAGAGAGGTTTTAATGAGTCATAGGAGCTTGAATCCCCTTGTGACTGTAGGATCTGTTTCTCTGAGGGGACAACAGAAGCTGAAGAATATATGTGACTAAACAAAGAGCTGGAGTGGAGATATTTTGGGTGTGGGGTGTCCACATTAGAAGTCCTTCCTTGTGCAGTTGGACATTTCATACGTAGAAAGCCCAACCCGTGGGCTTTGTGTCAGTTCCAGAGTGAACTTCAGAAGCCTGCAAAAGAGCCCATGCCCTGTGGCAAAGGAGGGACCTTGAGGAGGGGTGGTGGTGACACGTGCTTTCCCCAGGGGTGGCTAAAATTCAGCTGGGCCAGGTAGTACAAAGGCAGCACAAGGGCTTTCACTGTGCCCCGAGCTCCCCTTCACTGCACAGGGCAGTTCAGGGCTCTGCTTCCAAGGGGGCTACCATGTATTTAGCTCTGTTAAAATTGAGGGAAGGTTTTTGGTCCAGCAGGACATGCCTGGCACAGAGCAGAGCCCCAGCACCTTCCAAATATGGGGCAGGCGTCTGAGCCGGTCTCCTCCTCAGCTGAGGATGAATGACCGCAGCATGGGTGGAGGACCAGGCTGCAGGACAGATCCAGCCTGAAGTCACAGAGTCCATGGTGCATTTCCTTCATGTCACGTGTCCCACACCTCCCCGTGGGGTCCAAAGCAGAAAAGGTAACAACCTCCATGCTTGAAGTCCAGAAAAACTTGCGCAGCTCCACAGAAAAGGTCATGAGACACTGTGAGCATCTTCCGCATCCCTGGCCATTCAAGAGCAGGGATTTGTTGTCTCAACCTAACCAGGAGCCCCAGGATACAGGGGAAGGCAGGAGAACAGGGTGACACCGTTTGTGGCCATGGCACGAAACCTTTGCTCCCAGATGGGAGACCATGGCAACCATTGCTGCAAAGTCCTGCCTAGGAAACAATGTCATGAGACCTACGTGTCCGTTGGTGGGAAGGGAGCTGGAGGAGGAAAAGGGCAGCCTGTTTCTGCAGGGGGGAGGAGGGGGGGAGGCTCACCTGGCTCTGTTAGGAGGAAGGCAAGGGAAGATGGTCCCTTGCTTGGGGAAGATGGACCTTTCTTGACCTGCACTGCTCCAGCTAGCATCTGTCCTTGCATTTGCTTCCACTCAGCATCTCAGCCCACACGGCAGGGAATGGTAAAACCCCGGCGAAGAGGAAGGCCAACGCGGTCTGATTGTCTAATCTCTGTTTTGCAGGCTCTAATCTGCCCATTTAGCGGCGGCGTGTAAAGAGCACCTGGATGATTCACTGTCAAGTGCTGCTCTTGTGGGGCCAGTTTGCTTCAGCTGTTGTAACGTTTGTTTACATCTGTGCCAGGGTAGCCTTGAATAAGCGCGAACCTCCCACAGATGCTAATTCATATTGGTTCTCCTTTGTGTTAAATATTTATGTTCTTAATAGGCACGCCTAAGAAAAATACTGGCAAGCAAGCCTGCAGCTCAACTCCATTACAACTCAATTTTATCTCAGTGCAATTTGCATCTCAAACGAGCAGGATGAGAAAACACTCTGTACTTACAGAGCAAAACAACCCAGCAGCTCAGCCATTAGCAGACCTATCGATTAGACGACAACAAAACCTGTCGATGAGAACTTCCAACGACTTTGTGTCACTGCCTGGACCCACAGCGAAGGCAGGCGAGCTTTAAGCAAATTCCCACAGCAGCAAAGCTTAAAACAAACCAGGCCAAAACAAAATGCCGTTAATTGCGTGAAATCAAAGCCAGCCTGTGCAGAGCTAAACGAAAAGCATGTGTCCTCAGAGCTGATACATAGCCTGGCTGGGTTCTCGGGGAGCTGAGATCGCTGCTTGTTCCAGCCCCAAACGGTGCGAAGCAGGATGGGCTCATTGCCTTCAGTAAAGACGTCCTGGCTCACACCAGGTGGGCAATTTAAAAAAAAAATATGAAATCTATTACTTTTTGTTTGTTTGTTTCTTACTATCCCGCAGAACAAAAGTCATCAAACAGTTCTGGCCTTCAGGAATAAAGCTCAGAGGGGTGCAGGGGAGCTGCTTACCTTGCTGGGAAGCACGCGGTGTCCTCGCAGGTCTCCCTTAGCCGCCAAACCCAGCGCCTTCTCCCCTCTTTGGTGAGCTGGTTTCAAGGCACTTTTGTTTGCTGTTCTGCTACCTTGTCAGCTCGGGAACAGCAGTGTTCGGTAATTCAATCCTCTACTTAACCGCAGAGACACTCCTACTCAGAGATCACACCCATTCCCAGGCTCACGGAGGGACAAAAAGGGAGCCGGTACGAGAGAGTTTCAACCAGCTCTCTGTTTGCATCAAATATCCACCAGCTCTGCACTCACGGAGCGATAATGATTAAGTGCTGCTTTAATTACAGACCTATTTTGTCCAGATTTAAAAGGGTAGGGGAGGATTTTCCCCCCCCTTTTCTCCGTCTCTGCTGGACAAAGCAAGGTGCGGTGCTGCTCAGTGCCACGTTAACACTTGGGCCCAACAACCCCAACTCCAGCCCCTGACTCTGACTGTCCTGAATTTTGGCACTGGGAGAGGTGCTTAGGGCAGACAGCCCGCTCCTGCGCTCCCTGTGAGGCCGAGCTGGGTCTCCCTGTGCTCGCAGGCTGGAGCCCTGGCTGTGCTGCAGCCCAGGGCGATGGGAAGCAGGGGTGAGGACTGCCGTCAGGACTGCTGCCTGAAACAGGGACGTAACAGGGCATTGGAGCATGAAACTGGGCTGTGATCCCAGAGGAAAAGTAATGATAAACCAGAAAACCCCAGCGAAGCTGGCAGCATTTGCTGTAGCCACCTTCTCACAGAATCACAGAATCAATCAGGTTGGAAGAAACCTCTGGGATCATCGAGTCCAACCATTGCCCTGACACCACCATGTCAACTAGACCATGGCACTAAGTTGCAATATCATAGCTTATTAAGAAAAATTCTCTGAGAAGGGCAGCTGTAAGATGCAGCTACCCCCTCCAAAAGCTGCCCCGATGCCACTAGCTGTGGGTGGCCTGAAGACGAACCACAGAATCATAGAATCATAGAGTGGTTTGGGTTGGAAGGGACCTTAAAGATCATCTAGTTCCAATGCCCCTTCCATCTCTTTTCAGTCCCAGCTGCTCCTGCCTGGCATCTGCATGGTGCTGCTCGCTGCCGGTGGAGGGAACATCCCTCGCTGGAGAGGGATGGAGGCACCACTGCTTGCCCTGTCATCAGCAGACGGCTCTGCCTTTGATGGACCCAGGACTGTGTCCAGCTGTGTTTTGAGTATCTCCAAGGATGGAGACTACAGGACCTCTCTGGACTGGGAACCATCCAAGTCCTTCCCTTCCTACACATCAGGCTTCTCTTGGCATTTCCTCAATTTTTTAGATGAACCCACACAAACTGAAAATAGATATGGATCAGCTCATCAGCTAAACCAGGTGTCAGACTAGGTTTCAACCAACAGTTTCTACTGATCTCGCCCACTGACCACTCTTAGACATAAAGGATCTGTAATGGGAAGAGCGCCCAAAATACCCGTGACATTAGCTGCAGACCGGTGTACCACTAAGCACAGATAGCTGCAAATCAGGGCGCGGGTTGAACCTGCTCATTCAGCCTGGGTGTGCCCATATCTGAGAGGAACACTTCAGAGATCTTTGGTTCATGGTTGAAGATGCAAAACTAACTCTTAGCAAGCAATTTGTCCCTTAATGTCAGCAGGCTACAGCTCATAGAACCAGTAACAGCCTTCACCTTTCATTTTTCATTCTTTTAATTTCATCATGCTGAGTGTCCTCCTCTGTTGCAGGGAACAGAGGAACCACGTTTTGTGTCTTCCGCCAGTCCACAGAAGATGGGGACTTGCAGCTGGGTCTGCTTTTATCTTTGGAGTCAACCCCAAGCCTGCTGCTGGCCCAGCAGTGAGGGCCATACACCAGCAGCTCTGGTGGGAGGCTTTAGAAGATGGGGTGAGGACACCTGGAGATCTCAGAGGATTGGCACCAAACTCCATCGTGCTCTGGTTCCCCTTTTACCACATGAAGTCATCATCCCCAGCACCAAGGGTTTAATTAATAGCTGCTGTGTGTCCGGGTCTTTGTCAGTGCTGATATTTGCTGATGTAAACCAACCTGTTTCCATGGCTGCAGCTACACGAATTTGAGCTGTGATGAAGCACATCATTCCTATACCCACAGCTCTGGTAATGCACATCAGGCTCATGCACAGGTGATGTTTGAGCTGCATGTCCCCACTCCTTTCCTATAGGGAAAAAGTAGTAAATAATCCTGGTGAGCTTTTAAGGAACCTGAATCTGTAGAAATATATGTAAAGCAGTTTAAAACAGTCAGTGCCGAGGGAAAAGAAAATGTTTGTCGTAAAATGGGCTCATTTAGTGCTGAGCTGTAGGCACTTCTGCTTCCTGCTAATTCTGGTCATGCCATGGGGTTATAGAGAAGAAAACATTATTTCCGAGCAGTTTAACTCAGTACTGGTGGAAAACAGAATAGCCTGACTTTCATAACTGAAACGTGATCTGAGATGTTCCTGTCCAGCTATTTTTCCCATGTGCACGACCCGACGCACTCATATTCCGGTCCTAAGCCTTGACTTGGTATTCCCAGAGCTCAAAGACCTTGTGGTTTAATTTTTTTTTGTGCATACAGATGGCAGATGAGGTTGTTTTCAGTGTCCCAGTCCAAGCCTAAGACACTGAAGACATTGTCACAGGTTGATGCTTGGGGTGAAGCAGAAGCTGCTGGGAGGAAGACTGCTGAAGTGCAAAATCAAGGTTTGGCAGTGTAATGGCCCACATCTGCCTCAGCCTTGACTATCCCACATGCCTGTGGACAAGGTTAACATTGTGCATGGGGAAGCAGGCTCTGCCAAGCATGTATTTGCAAAATGACACGTTGCAAAGGTATTTCCACCCTGCTTTCGGGTATGGAGCTCCGGGAGGAAGAGGGAAGGGCCAAACCCTGCAGATGAGATAACACGGCAGGGGCCCCACACTTTGGAAAAGCAAGAGAAGGAGGCAGAAAAACCCCACAAGCTGCTCAAGACACCAGTGCAAAGACCCACGGCTACTTATGTGAGGTTAAATGTCCTGACTTGTAGCAGCCAAAGCATTGCATGAATTTCTGAGAACACTTCAGGAGAGCTTTCCTTGACCCTCAATGAAAGCACGTGACGTTTTACTACACATTCCTCGCGTAGCCTCACTCAGGCACTTCTCTGCCCTACAAAATCATCATTCCCAAATGAAAATATACATAGTACCTCTTATAGGCAGATCCCTACAGATCTGATAGAGGAGGACTGGGCTATAATTTATTGCTCCCCCATCTGCTGTGCTCCTGGGTATGGGGAAAAAGATGAGAAAGTAATACATATGCATATGTATCGACCATAATACATGCAAGGAACTCGCTTCTTGGGGCTTATAACTTGCTGAAGCAAAAGACCCCCCCCCAGAAGTACATCTCAGCCAGTCATGGCATCTCAACTGTGAGCAGGGCAGGGACAACTGACAGCCATGAAGGACTGAGCACCAGCCTCAGGATTCGGCCCAGCTGCCTGCTAGGGGAGCTTTGGTGTGGGCAGGTGGACACAGCTTTGCCCTTTGGCCTGGCGGGCTCAGACTGGTGGAGGTCGGGGCTTCACGTGGGTACAGCTTCATAGGGCAGCACTCAGCAATCACCAGCTGAGCGGGCAGCACAGAGCTGCCTCTGACAGGTAACAGAGTGCCCGTTAATGGTTAACGGCAGCAAATGGAAATGTGTCGGGACAGGGGAGGGTGTCCGGGCACCGGGGTGAGGAGTGCTCCTGCACTGCAGTGCCACGTTGCAAGGCTGTGCCATGCTGATGGAGACACAATTGTCTCGAGCTGTAGGGAGTCGTTGCATCCTCCTCTGGTCAGCTCCTGTCAGTTGGTGGCTCTCAGCACATGGAGAAGCCTTCATCCCGCAAATGAGCCCTTTCAGCACAGCTCTTGGGCAATGCTGTGCACGGAACTGTGTGAGTTGCAGATCCCGCAGAGGCAGGGGTAGGATGGGCCAAATCCTCTTCTCCTGATCCAGAAGAAAGGAGTGGCCTTGGCAAGCCAAGGACACAAGGACACAAGGACGGGCCAAATCCTCTTCTCCAGATTCAGAAGAAAGGAGTGGCCTTGGCAAGCCAAGGACACGAGGGTAAAAGCTGATTTTGGGCAGGAATAGATTTGGCGAGAGCTCTAGAGATGCAGTTCACCTTCCCGGAGACAACAGCTTGCAGCAGGTTAAGACAGGAGCAGTCTCTCTGGCACAGGGGTTACAACACTAAGGCAGAAGAAACCTGTACCTGTTTCTCCAGTTTATTGCTTGGCAATCTTAGTGCAAAAAATTAAGCCATTTTAAGCCAGCTATGCTGGGCTGTGAATTGGGGATGAGAGGCTCATGTTCCCTCAGGCTTATGGGAAACAGCACCCCCTCCCCTGCAAAAGAAAATGAGAAAGGGGTCAGAGATGATGACATCTTGTAGCATCACAGCAAGGTCTGCCAGGGCTTCTGGTCAGTCTTGAACCTCTCTTCTATGTCCTAAAATGTCTATAACCTATCCTTGAAGGTGGGAGGCACAACTCTCAGTCTCTGCTAGCAAGGAGAAATACCTCAGTGAATGTAACTGCACTGACTGTAATGATGGGATATAACAACACTGATGGAAATGGCCATACCACGCCAGACCTCCTCAGTCTTTCTGCATGAGCTCTGGCTTCTGGTGAAGGATTTGCAGAGTGACATGCTGCAGCATGGTTTGTTTTCCAAAATTACTTTTGGGGGAATGCAGAGGAAAATCCTCAGGGAGGGTGTTTCTTCCAGCCTCCTGCTGGTGAACAGCTGCTGCCTTGGAGCAAAAGAGCTACCGTCACCTTTCAGGAGGTTAATCTGCAACTCACTGGGCGCAGGGTGAGCTGGGGAGGTGGCAATCTCCGGGGGCGGCTGGCCGTGCCTGTGTGCACTGCGGGCGTGGGTTCCTCTGCACCTCTCTCCGTTTGCTCTCGTGCCCGCCCGCCAAGAATTAGCAGGTGCACTAAGAAAACAGGATAGCCGAGGTGGGACCGTGACGTGGCACGGGCAAACAGTAGCTCTGGCTGCCTTCCGGCCAGAGGAGGAATGCGGCAGAGGGGCCCCAGTTTGGATCTGAGTGTATTCAGATGGTTGTTTTCTCTGGGGAGACTTCCAGAAGGATCCAAGTCCCCCAGATCCATCAAGGTCACCGACAAACCTGACTCCTAACGCCAAAGCCACGGTTCGGGCACCTGATGTTCTTCGGGTTATTGGCTGACTAGCTGCTAGGACGAACGAGGTTTGTGCTAGAGCAGCTTAGGTTTGCTACCACTTCAGAAAATCAGCCTGCTTTGCCAGAATGCCAAAAAGTTTTAGGGCAGTACTAGGTGGCAATGAAGGCTCAGCAGGACTTGGCCCTTTAGGTAAAGAGGTGGAGAGTCTAATGGGGTGAGCTTTAAGGCAACGTGGTGGACTTCACAGAGCCTAACCATGGGGGAACGACATGAGGGAAAACAAAACTACTGTGTTCCTATTCCTGAGTGTTCTTCTCATTTTTACATAAAGCACAACCTGCTGAGCTGAGGATCCAGCCTATCAGCTGCTGATTACTGTTATTAAATTACAATCTTCTTCCAGAGATCTTAAACCCTGACTCAGCCCTTTGCAAAGCAAATGCAGAAAGCTTACAGACTTAGTCCCAGGGTAAGGCATAGTGGGAGCCTTACACTGAGATGTTTACCTGTCTCATGTCTGTCTTAAAACGGTAGCAGGGATTATCAGTTGCTGTTATAGGGGTGATACCAGGGAGATGGATTAAGGTTTCACAGAATCACAGAATGTTAGGGATTGGAAGGGACCTTGAAAGATCATCTAGTCCAATCCCCCTGCCGGAGCAGGATTACCTAGACCATATCACACAGGAACGCGTCCAGGCGGGTTTTGAATGTCTCCAGAGAAGGAGACTCCACAACCTCTCTGGGCAGCCTGTTCCAGTGTTCGGTCACCCTCAGCGTAAAGAAGTTTTTCCTCATATTTATGCGGAACCTCCTGTGTTCCAGCTTGCACCCATTGCCCCTTGTCCTGTCAAGGGATGCCACTGAGAAGAGCCTGGCTCCATCCTCATGACACTTGCCCTTTACATATTTATAAACATTAATGAGGTCACCCCTCAGTCTCCTCTTCTCCAAGCTAAAGAGACCCAGCTCCCTCAGCCTCTCCTCATAAGGGAGATGTTCCACTCCCTTAATCATCTTCGTGGCTCTGCGCTGGACTCTCTCTAGCAGTTCCCTGTCCTTCTTGAGCTGAGGGGCCCAGAACTGGACACAATATTCCAGATGCGGCCTCACCAGGGCAGAGTAGAGGGGGAGGAGAACCTCTCTCGACCTGCTGACCACACCCCTTCTAATATACCCCAGGATGCCATTGGCCTTCTTGGCCACAAGGGCACACTGCTGGCTCATGGTCATCCTGCTGTCCACTAGGACCCCCAGGTCCCTTTCCCCTACGCTGCTCTCCAACAGGTCTGCCCCCAACTTGTACTGGTACATGGGGTTGTTCTTGCCCAGATGCAGGACTCTACACTTGCCCTTGTTATATTTCATTAAGTTTCTCCCCGCCCAACTCTCCAGCCTGTCCAGGTCCCTCTGAATGGCTGCGCAGCCTTCCGTTGTGTCAGCCACTCCTCCCAGTTTTGTGTCATCAGCGAACTTGCTGACAGTGCACTCTATTCCCTCATCCAGGTCATTAATGAATATATTGAATAGTACTGGTCCCAGTACCGACCCTTGAGGGACTCCGCTAGACACAGGCCTCCAACTGGATTTTGTCCCATTGACCACCACTCTCTGGCTTCTTTCCTTCAGCCAGTTCACAATCCACCTCACTACCCGATCATCCAGACCACACTTCCTCAGTTTAGCTGTGATTCTGTGATTCTGTGATTCTGTGATCTTGAAGTCACATTTTCAGTTTCCCAACCAGTATCACTGCAGAAACTGGGTAGTGAAGACAAGAACGAACCCAGATCACCCAAGCACCAGCCTGGCAACTCGGTAACAAAGACCAACCTCCTCCTGAGCATCCTGTGGCCACCCTGTCATCAGTCCTCAGCCACGGTACGGAGCAGATGTTTCCCCTAGGTAGAGCAGCATGTCTACCTTGAAGAGAAAGACAATGAGGAGAGGAAGATAAAAACCAGAGGATCAGTAAAAAAAAACATCCCTACAAACGGGGCGGTTTTGCAAATTGCTGTACGGATAGTTTCAGAGTTCCATAAAACCTCAGGGGCTCTCGCTCAGTCCTAATGAAAACCTTATGAAACCCAACAAATTCCAGCACGCTTTGGTCAGGGTCATCAAGCAGAGCCTCTGAGATTTCCAGCGTCAGCTGAATTGGGCAGAAAGGGGACATTTCGCAGCGAAGGCTGCGCAGGCAGGGGAGGCTCGGCCATGCCAGCACTGGTTAATGGGTGTGCGAGCCTGGCAAAGGTTATCCCACGGCAGCCCTTGGGTGGTGGAGCAGTAACTCGCTCGGGCCACGGTGGTGACACCCCCCCAGGTCCAGGGTCCTTGGGACTGTTCTTTCATGGGGATCACACTGCGAGCAAAGCAAGATGAGGGATTAATGTCTTGTTTTCACGTGCAAGCTCAAGCGAAGGGAGGTTATTTATGCTTTTTTTTTTGGACAAGATTACATGGGAAGTCCCTGCAAGAACCAGAAAGTCAACTCAGATCCTCAACTGCTCTCCCCCACCCTGCAGGAGATGTGACCCAGGTTTCTCTCCTGTAGGGTACAAGGCTGGTCCTTTAGCACCCAGTGAAACCAACTGGTCCCAATGGTATTAATGAGAGTTAGGATCACTGGAAGCTGAAAGGTGTAGTTGCAGGACACGCTGGCTTTACTGGAGAAGGCTGCTGGAGCTCTCACCCTCACTATTTATTTATTTTTAGCATTCAGGCAGACCAGCAGTTTTCACAACTATGGGAAACCTGATTGCTCACATTGGTGACCATACCTGAGTGCCCACAAAATAGCCCCACCCTCCCTTGCAAACTTAATTTTTAACCTGTCTCATTTCAGTGACCTGGCTGCACGTGTGATTACACAAAGTCACCCTCTGCTAAGGGCTGGGGTGGGGGATGAAATCCTGACCCCCTGCCCTGCTGCCACCACACACCAGCCTCCCCCACAACATTAGAGTCATAGCAGCTGCGAGCCTGTGGTGTCCAGACGTGGAGAGTGTGAGGGACATCCATCCACCACGTCAGGTGGGAACTGTGTCCTGGGAGAGGATCTGGATTTGCCTCAGGGACTTTTGGGTTTGTTCCCCAAGTCTTTCCCTGAAACAGAGCAAAAAGTTCCCCAGGACAGATAGTCTGGTAGCTGAGCTGACTTTACCAGCTCCTGTCGTTCACATCTGCTAAACAGAGCTAATGAATTTCAAATCCTAGGAGGAGAACGGGTGCGAGGACAAACCATGCAAGCTGCTGAGACCCGGTGCCTGCATGCAGAGCCAAGATCATGCCTACAGGACTCAGGGTAGAGCAGGTAGCCAGGGCTGGGGCTGGCCCAGCGGCCAGCTATTGTTTGCAGGAATGCAGCCCTGCCTGTGCCAACCAGGAAGGAGCAAGAAAAATCAATCACCCTAAAGGCTGAGAAATTGTCACCCTGCTAAATGTCACCCCTCCCTGTTTTTCACAGTCCCCAAAGGGTGCAGAGTACCATCTATGCTTGGTGCTTGGTGCATTACCCCACCCATCAAATGCTGACCATGTCACACTGCTGGAAGGAGCTCCAACAGCTCTGCTGCAAGCACAAGAAGGGAACCAACACTCATCACAGCCTTGGTTCAGCTGACGAACGAAGATCAGGCACTTTGCTGGGTGCTGTACACAATTCCCTGTGTGGCCTATGGCCTGCATGTCATCTCCACCTACTTGTAGACCAGCCCAAGGATCACACGTAGGAGGTCACATGTAGGGTAGGCTGCAGTGGGCTGGGTTAACTAGGACCCATAGAGCTCCTCTGAGAATGGAAGGTGAAGGGCTATTTGAGGGAAACAACTTAGGTTTTGTTATCACAGATGTTTCAATGGCTGAAGAATTCATGCAGCCATATTTTAGGTAACACCACAGTCTAGTGAGTTAAGTTGTCTTATCAGAAATTATTTTCAGAAAGTCAAAGCCAGAGCTGAAACCCAAGGCTCTTGTATCCCTTGTACTGGGACATATGTCACTACCATGTTGCATTTAGACCTGAAAAGCCAGCTACAAGCTCTGGTGCCAACAAGCAATGGTGTCCCCCAGCTGCCATCAAGCTCTGCATGAGAGGCTGGTGAGGAGCAGTGGTGCTCCCCGAAACCCTCACATTTTCAGGAAAAATCTCACCCTGAGGCTGATACACCCAATTCCTCCTGAGAGTCTTTTGGTGGTTGATCTGCAAACACCGACACCGCCTGCTGTTACCAGGTCAGAGCAATGACACTGTTGAGGAGCTCACGTGAGCCGAGAGCCTTTTCCCAGGCAGTTCTGGTTACCGTGTTTGAACACCAAACAAGAAACCCGTGTTACTTCCGTGTGGGATGGGACTCTATCTAATACAAGTGAGAGGTTGTGCTTGGGGCATCCTTGTGCTGCTCCCAACAGAATTTGGCCAGTTTAATGTTTCTCCTTCCCATGTTTTCCTGGCTTTTCTGAACAGCAGCCCTTGAAAGAGCCCATGCTGCAAAGGAGAGTATTATCTTAGCCTTTGGCATGAAGAGAAAGCATCAGAAGTCACGGAACTATGCCCAGAACTTGGCTTATTTGGATTAAGCATATTATCCAACGGCACAAATGGACACCAGCTCTATCTATAGGCACCTGCACAACGCAACGAGCAATTCCACTTACCAAAACTGCTTGGGGTCAGACGATAACGAGGTGTCAGGATCATCACCGCACACGTGATTGCATCGACATACACTCACACGTGGGCTTTCTGGCCATGTTTGGATGGGTTTTGCCTCGCCTGTAGCCAGAAGCATCGCTCCCTTTGCAAGCAGGGAGGAGGAGAAGGGTGATACTGAGACTCACCAGCCCCTGGAGAAGGAAAGGGCAACGCACTCTCACCCTGAGCAGGAAGCGAGTCCTGGCCCTCGGGTGCAGATCTGCTGCCCCTGCCTTCTGTTCTAAGATGCTTTCTCTCCGCAGCAAGGATCTGGATGAGACCGGGACTCTACTCCTCTTGGCTCAAAGTCTTACTGGGGAGGACTTTTCCAGACCACATTCCTTCCACACAGAAATCCAGCTCCAGAAGAGCGTTTTGGGAGACAACCGCAAACGATGCCTCCAAGGTTGCATTCCTGCGCTGGTGGATGAATCATTTTCCAGTCCCACAAGGGAAAAGCCCATCTCTAACGCGCTGAATGCCGGGAACCAGTCGAGGGAGGGGATTTGAACAGGATGGACTGGTTTCTAAGTTTCAGGCGGCGCGAGTGAAGCCTAGGGAGAGCAGTGAGCGTGGAGCGATGTGTGTGCTTGCACATCTCTGCTGGTGGTGGCAGCTGCAGTCCTGGCTTCCTCGGTGGGAGGCTGTGTGCAGCACGGGGATTGCTGCTCGGGTAACCTGCCCGGGGAGCAAAGGACCTGCCATTTAGAAGGACCACACTTTACACATAGGAAGTGCATGGTCCAGAGCTGGTTTTTTTTTGCATAAAAGACTGACAAATTAGAGATTTCTCAGGAACGTTTTCCACTTTACCCAGAAGGTGGTGATTATTCAATAAAAACCCACACCCCAGCTCTCAGCCATTCCAGCCAAACTCCAGAACACTTCAAATCTCCAATGACACAGGCTTGAAGCTATTTCCTTACATCCCCTTTCTCCTCTCCTAAACCAGCCTTCCCAGCCAGATTACACTTCCCAAAGACTCCTCTAACACTGCTTCTCCGGGCTGCTTTGCACCTCATGCTCCCTTAAAGCAAAGCAGCAGCACATAAGCATCCTGCCTGGCCACTGCAAGCTTTCACAACACTTGCTTTTGAAGATGAGTCCAGATGCATTCATGCCAGAAAATGCCCGCTGCGGCTGTGTACCTACAGAAATGCATGGTGCCTTGTGGTCCCAGAGATGCTGGGTGGTCAAGGGAAAGGAGCATCATCTGCAGCAATGTGGCAGGGTGCATGCTCTGTGTGTCTAGGTGAGGGGTGTCCCCACTTACACAAGGGAAACATGAAGTGTGAAGGACCCTGAAGAGGCCACACAGCTCATGCCTGGCCATGTTTGGAGTCTGCAGGCTTATACACTGCCAGAGTCCAGTGGCTGGATTTTTTTGTTCAATACCTCCAATAAAGGGAGGTCACAGCTCCTCCAGATATCTGCCTCAGCACTCATATGAGAAGAGAGGAGAGGAGAAGAAAGAAGAAGAGAGAAGAAGAGAGGAGAAGAGAGGAGAAGAGAGGAGAAGAGAGGAGAAGAGAGGAGAAGAGAGGAGAAGAGAGGAGAAGAGAGGAGAGGAGAAGATTTCAGTTGGAAGGAACCGACAACGATGATCTAGTCCAGCTGCATCATATGCCTTTATAGCTAGGATGTAGCTCCATGGTAGTCCTAATACATTGCTGAAATCCTTTTTTTCTGTTGAAAATGAAGACGTCTTCTAGACCTGACACAAATCTGATATCCTGCTGAAAACCAGTCCTTTATCCTGACAATAACCTTCTCTCTCTTCTAGAAGAACCTCTCTGTATGCTGCTTTCCTACGGGCCACGCTTTCCATACTTCCCCTTCTGTGGCTCTGCCAGCCCACTTTATCTGCAATTTCTGCCTTAGAGCGCACTGGCACTCAACACAGCTCTGAGCGAAGTCTCTCTGGCATCCAGTAGAGCAGCAGCAATAATTTCCCAGATTTTACATAACTCTCCTTTTGAATATATTCCTCGAATGAGACTTTTTTTTCCTTGGCAATGGTATGTTTTTTTAAACTTGTGGTTGTTTTTCCTTCAGAAGCACGGCGTAAGTGATCCAGACCTTGTAATCCACCGCATCTCCCTGCTCTCTTTCTGCAGCACAGCTCCCTACAATGCAGTCTATTCATATATTTGATAGGTCTCTATTAATATATTTGATCTGCTTTGATTGCCTGGCTCACATCTCTAATTTTAATCATCACTGGGAAAACTCACCTCTACTCCTCACGGTGTTGATCACTTCTCCATGGCTTCAGACACCCATCACCTACACCGCTTCCCTGGTTTGGTGGGAGACCATCAGTCAGGTGCAACTGTATCCACATCCCCACTGACAACAACGTAATTTTTCATGGAGCTTCCCTAAAATAACGGCAGTGTTCAAAATAGTTTAAAATAGTGCCTCTCTTTTATCTTCCTCTAGCACAATAATTTGATTCATTCAAGGCAGTAACCAAGACCATGAGGGAAAGGGTTCTCCCTGGGCGAATCTGCATTAGGAAATGATCTTTGGAAAGCCCCACCAAGCCCACCGAGCTTAAGTAGATGACTTTGAGACAGGAGGGTTTAGTTCTTTCGATGGGGCTTTGGGCATGACTAAAGCAATTTCTGCTCAAATTTCCTGTAAGCAATGTGCTTTGGATAAGGCTGGGGGAGCTGAGGGATGAACAAAGCCACGTTACGTACCTCTGGACAGACAACTAAGGGAGACAAACATCGCCTGGAGCAGAAAACAGCAGGGAAAACACTGACCTCAAGAGGATACGGCTTTTTGGCCATTGCCACCCAATGACTTGGGCCAGCCTGCGATGAGGGAGACTTCTCCCATGGCAGTTTTTCCCAGCAAAAAGCATCTGATGTTATTTTTCCCAGTCTTGCATGTTTTCCAGCTCAGACAGATAGCGTTTTGTTGAAGTGCTTTGAAGTTGCTGCCTCTGTTGTAGGTCTGAAGGCAGCTCTGGTACCTGAGAGCTTGCGCTTCCCATCCTCCCACCTACTGATAAAGCCACTCTCCCCTCTTACCTTGCCACAGTGCATTTTTATAAAGAGCATCAGGATAAGCTCTGAGCAGACAGAGGAAAACAGGACTGTGCCTTCATGCAAGTTACAGACTTGTATTGGGACCATCAGCATCTCCACTTCTTTTCCTTGAATAGTGGCTTAGGCTCGCTGCGAGATAAAACTGGATGTTCAGAGGCCAAACAGAGCTCACTGGTACTGTAGCAGCCTTCGTTGCCCCATGTCCATGTTTCTTTCTTTACAGTAGTGTAGCTTATTTATAACAGCCCTTAGAGCAGGTCTCGAGG